>NC_048272.1:10066420-10384170 GCF_009762535.1 Notolabrus celidotus | reverse complement strand
AGCATGCTGCTGAAAGTGAATATTTATGACCACCCTTTTTCATTCTATCTGACATGCAGGAGAATTTTAGAAAAGTATGAATGTAAAGTTTTAGAACAAGATATAAGAGACTGGCCAAAAGAGACTGATCACATGATGGCTAGCTTAAGAAATGCCCTAAATTAACTTCATCACCACTCCTCAAGGGGCTTGAAATTCACTGGATGCACTGTTCTGGAGGTCAGTGTATTAAGGGTTTTATTCACTTTAGTTGAACTTTGATAACTCTTTGGACAGCAGCCCGTAACAGCCCAGCTGCTCTCTCTCCACTAGAAATATTTAGCCTCACTCTGCATAATGATGAATTAGCACTTTTGGTGTCAGTACCCTGTTATGAAAACTTTGGTCCCCTCAGTGTAAATCACGAAGCATTCATTTAATTTCTATGGCAGTTAAGGTACTTAAGAGGAAGATAATGTTGTTGACTACATTAGTTGTGCAGGATACATTCGATGCTTCCTGAGAAATCAGCCATTGATGAGTGGATGGGATGGGGTTGCTGTGTCGAGCGCTGCTGTGCGGTGTCTTTTGCATGCAGTTATGACACTCACTTACGCCTATGTAAATTTTTTCTATTATCATTTTAAAATACATTTTAATTACATGTCTTTTTATAATTGGGATTAATCTGCAGTGAAATAACAACACTCGAGACAAATTTACCCTCTGGGAAAATCAAGTACGCCTCATCTGAATCAGACATTAATTTATTCATCACCCCTGCTGGTATGTAAATACAAGTTAGCATGTTTTAATACCAAGTTAGAGTGCTCAATAAATTATAGGTGTTTAATTTTAAGGAGGTTTACCTGATAAATCATAGCTTGACAAGAAAAATGTGTGTCAATGACTGCTGGTGAATTTGTTTATCATAAATGTCCATCTGTATATCTGTCAGAGTCTCAGATGTATTGTGTGCCAGTTTGAGTTTCATTACAGCAAGAAAACAACTTTTGACTGGCTGCAGACTTTACTGTTGGATCCAAGAGAGCAGGAGGGCAGTTGTGTTCTTTATACTTATATAATTCTTTAGTACAGTATGGCTTATGTGTTGATCTCTGCTTTTTTTCCTGCAATTAGCATCTGTAATAGACAGCAATGGCAGCTCGGTCAAGTGCTATTTATATCAAGAGCAAGATATGTCACACAGCACAGTAGCATCTTTTTAAAATCAATAAAACACAAAGCTGTCTGATTTGACTATTGTTTTGGCTCCAGCTGAGATATACAGTAGTTGCCAGGTTTGAGTTTAGCTTTGCTGTGGTGAACTGTTGAACATCACAGGTGATATTCAATTCTGTTTAAAGGCAGCGTTAGCTGGTGGAGCTGACAGAGCGGGTTCCTGCGTGGGTGATTCTTATCCTTCCATAAGTAGCTGGCTTGTCTAAGCCCTGTGAACATGGTATTCTTAGTTCTATTATTCAGACCTTCAGCCTGCTTCCCTCCTGGTCACCACTTCAAACTACTGTGCCTCAAATATACTAGTCCACTGTAGCTGCTCTAACAGAAAGTCATTGTGTTTTGTGTGTTTCACCCACCACTGACTCCAAACACTACGCTACTGTGTTGTATTACTCAGATTGTTGTGTGGTAAAGGTTCCTCCTCCTGGAGCAGGCTCTGCCCCCCCGCCTGAGTCCTTCAGTTATTGTATATGCTCACTTCAAGGTCATTTGACATCTGAAGTCACGCTAGGATGGGGTTATGATGTTGTACTGACTTTTAACTTTTGGTTGGAAAGTGGCCGAAAGCTAATATTACAATTTGGTAGTTTTAATAGATACAGAAGAAAAGATCATATATAATGTAATATTAGCAAGGAAGTGATTTCCAAGCTATTTTTATGTTAGCTAGAAACCAAACATATTGTTAGCTAGAAATTGGCCAAAATAGCTAGCTATGTTTACGGGTAAAATCTTTCTTCAACCCCATTAAAAACATTCTGATTTGAGATCCCCACTTCATCATTTCCAAGATTGCTAAATAGTAATCCAATTAAGACGTGAGCAAACATGCATCACGCATTAATGAGAAAATAACATTTTTACTTGCGCAGAGTTGTCCTGCCGTTGTATTCTTCTTGAAATAGCAGAGGAAGGGGTTTAATGGTTGGATGGAATTACATTTAAAGCTAGGGTTGGTAATCACGGAAAACTTGCATGAATTTGAATGTAGCATTTCCTCAAGACTCCGTCTAACCGGTCTAATGACCCGTGGGGCTTTGGGGTTACTAGTCACTTTTTTCAAAAGATGAGAGTGAAAACACACAGTCAAACACACACACACACGCTCAAACAAACAAACACACATACACATACACACACACACATACACACACACACACACACACACACACACACACACACACACACACACACACACACATACACACACACACACACACACACACACACACACACACACACAATATCAAGAAGTTGTACTTTCCTTGAATGCAGATCAGAGCATCCAGGCAACAACCAAACACAGACCCATACATGCACACACACGTGTACACACACACTCAAACACAAACACACATACACACATACACACACACACACACACACACACACACACACACACACACATGCGCGTGCAAATACAAACACTCAAACACAGACACACACACACACACACACAACCAAGAAATCTTACTTTTCCTTGAATGCAGATCAGAGTTTCCAGACAACAACCAAACACTGACCCACACAGGAACACAGAAACACACACACACACACGCGCACGCACGCACACATGCACACACACACGCACACATGCAAACAAAATAAAGAAATATTACTTTTCCTGCAGTTGCAGTTTGCAGTTTAGAGCATCCGGACAACACCCAAACACAGAAAGAAACACACACACACACAAACACACACACACACACACACACACACACACACACACACACACACACACACACACACACACACACCTGAAAACATGTTACATTGTGTCCTTATAGCTTCCATACTACTTTGAGACAGGGACATATGCAGACACAGACAGACACATGTATGCATTTTCAAAGCTGCACCTGTGTAAACCTGTTGTTCTTAGACCTTTGATGTGCCCCACCTGCTCTGGGGTCAGGATAAACACCAAACATCAAAGTCAGTATAAAACTATCAGTGTTTGGAAAAGTTCACATTTTAGTCCGAGACAGCACATTGAGAGGGAGCTAAACTGTTTCAAAGGTTCTTGATTTCATTTCTTATCCTACGAAGCTGGATTTTTGGTTATCGAGGTAACTTCAGGGTTAACTCAGGATTTTCAGTACTATGGCTCACTTCTTACCAGGGTAAATCCCCATGGTTACTCAACTTCTTATCTGATCAGATTGGAGAAAACTCTGTCCACTGACCAATCAGGTCGCTCGATAACGGAGCTCTGTGAGCAACATCCTGTTTCAAGTGATGAGGAGCTAGAATCAACTGATGAGGAAGAGGAGCATGGTGTAATGGCAGATGACTACAAGTCAAATGATGGAAATCTGCTTTAGTCATCCATTCCTGATATTGAAAATTGAAATATATTTGTAGCAGACAGAGAACAGACCCAGAGATCCTACACCGATTGTGATAACCCAGAGTATTCCCTAATATCTGCTTATTTTACACAAATATGAGCAATAGAAGTTCATGTAAATGAGGGCCACTGATATAAGGTCTAAAAAGAAGTTTGAAACTTAGTAATTACCCATAATGGCTTGGTAACAACGACTTATGAGATATATCTTATTCATTATAAAGAGTCAAACCAGCCTGGGTCAATTTTGACCCACGAAGACAACAAGTGTTATACTGTGATTCTGTGAAGACATTGAAAACAGTATCAAAATTTTTAGCTTGACCAAATTTTTACAGAGACTTGTCAGTGATCATTAATCACCAAATATACCTCTGATCATAATTTTGACAACAATAATTAAAAATTTCAGCTAAAGCAGACACAAAAACAACGTATGATTTCATTTAAATGCATTATGGACTACATATTTTAAATATAATTGTGAAACCTAAGGCAATGGCTTTGAATGAAGTTGACTAAAGAGGTGTTAAACAAAATTTGGTGATAAATTATATTTTATGCTTCATAATAAGTGAAATTGGCCGGGTCAATTTTGACCCGGGAGGACAACAAGTGTTATTATTTGCTGCAGTTAAAACATAATAAGTGGTTCCAAAACAATATTCTGACCAAACACTCACAAGAAAGAGCCTGTGAAAATTCATGAAGAAATTCTTAGGTGATCATAATTGTTGTCAAAATAATTCAAAAAGTATGTTTTTTAAAACCCCAAATCAAGTCATATCTTCATGTAAATAAGCCATGTTGACCATAAATAATGCACTAAAGGGTTAAAAGTTGTATGAATGAGTTCAAAGGAAGTTGGTGAAAAAGATAAAATACAGAATCTGGTGAAACTTAATACTATAGGTTTTTAAACAGCCATAACCACACTGGGTCAAAATTGACCCGGTGAAGATAAAAATTGCATTGTCCAAACAAGGAAAACACAAGGGTTAAAATAATTAGTCTCATTTTTTACCATCAGATGTCTTTTGGGTTTGTTATTAAGATGCAAAGGATTGTTGTCAATTATCTGATACTAAATATTCATACAACATACACCTACAACTTCATTACATCAACCTGAGTATGACACTGCAGGAAAGCAGCTGTGTGAATACAGGGAAAAGTGGAAATTTGGCTGAGGAAATTGAGGAAAAACAGTTTTTGTAGTCCTCCAAGCAATTTGCAACAAAGATTCCTTCTTTAGCAGTCTGTTACAAGGAGGCATAAGATGCCCAGCCCATCCTCTGTCCTCGTCCCGCTGTCCAGAAAAAAGGTTTGTCCTTCTTGGATGCAGCAGAGGCAGCTGGGATGGGCGTGGTGGGGCTGGTATCTGTGAAAAAGCGCGTTAATCATTCCCAGGCCTGTGAGGGGAAAGAGGTCAGCTAAACATCTCACATTTTCCGAATCTGCGTGCACACTTGGACAATTTTAAAGAGCCATCAATGGCCTTCTGCAATCATTCTGGCTTTCACCAAAGGCAGGAAAGGCGTTAGCACAAGGATCTGGAGGAATTTTTCGAGTTGTGTCAGTGCTGGATTTCCTCCAGGCAGATTTTTTTTCTGCTTAATCTTCACTTTAAATCCGACCTCATCTGGCTTTCCTGGTCCAGCAAAGCCTCTGGGTCCTGGCAGGGCAGATGATGCCCTGTGATGACCAGCTGTGACCCACAGTATCAACCAGATGAGCTGTAAAGTCTGTGTGTGTTTGTTTGTGTGCTGAAGCTCAAACTGTGTGTTGCATGTGGTGTGTGAGTGAAAGAGGGATTTTGTGTGTGTGCTTGCCTGGTGGGTGAGTGGGATTTCGCATATGTTGGCAAACTTGTGTCCATTGGGCTTAAAGTGTAACTGTGAAGATGTTGCAGCATTTATGGGATTTAAGAGATGGCATGGATTCAAATTTTTACCCCCCTGTGAGTTTTTCTTTAAATTGAATGTATCTCTTTACTCTCTCTGTGGTGCAGTCTCTATTCTTTGTGCATTTTGAAATAGGCCACTTGTAAGTGCTACATGCTGCTACATAGTGCTACTTCTACAAAGAAAAGCTTTTCTGTCTTGTGTCCAAAACTGTAGTAGCCTTTGTAGGGAATCAATCCTACCTGATGTTATGTGTCTGCAACCCATGCATGTCAGAGTACCACTGAATCAACCGAGCCTTGAACTGGCTGTGGTGTTCATCGAGGATGCTGTTGGATTAACTGCAGTACCACAGACAGTAGCTTATCCTTCAGGGTTATAGAAACATTTGTTATCTAGGCCACAATGGATTGCACAGTTTTCATGAATAGATCAGTGATGGTTGTGATTATGGATGCCTTATGGCCTGCCTCCCAACCTTCTGATGTCTACATCCAGAAGGAATCCGGTATGAAGGATGATGTGATTTATTTTTTTTATTTATACACAGATTGCTTATCCTTAAGCTCTTGCCATTGTTCAGCAGGACATCCCCCAGTGCGATTATTCATCAGCCGTTGCAGATCATCATACTAGTTTTATGGGTGGATGCATAACTACAGCCCCCAATAGTGACCCCGAGGTTAGGCATCATCTCACAGTGTTGTTTCTGTGATGGTATTGTTATGAATAATCAACTGAAGTAGTTTGTGCTCTCCTGAGCCCTTCGTCTGTTTTGGTTTCAGCATATTGACACAGCTCAGTTTAATCAGAAAGCTGAGTGCTGTATTGCGTTTATTGTTTTCAGCGAGTGTAGCGAGCGATACTGAATTAGTGATTCAAATGATGCTCCGTCGAAAATGCCCATCTACTCGTCTGCTTTTATTGAATAATGAGTCAAAATGACAAGATTTCAAAATGAATCTTTTATTGAAATTCCAGAGTTTTGTGTGCTAAATCTATCTCAATGGTTGAAAGAGGCTATGAAAACTCTACCTGATGCTTGGTCCGAATTCAGTACTGTTTCTGGTCAAACTCTGCTGCTGTGCACTTACTGAAAATGACATTAACAACATTTGTTTGCTGTTTCTTCTTCTTTGTTATTGGCAAATAGTAAATTGTGAATTCATGATTCCATCAATTAAGTGAAGCTCCCCAACACCAGCAGCACTCATGCAGCCCCACATGAGGACACTGCCACCTCCATGTTTTGCTGTAGGCAGTATGCATTTTTCCTTATACTCCTCACCTTCACGACGCTGTACAGTTTTGAAGCCATCAGTTCCAAAAACATTAATTTTGGTCTCATCACTCCATAGTACAGTGTCCCAGTCATCTTCACCTTTATCAGCGTGGGCCCTGGCAAATGCTAGGTGGGCTTTTTGTGCATGGGCCTTAGGAGAGGCTTCCTTCATGGGCGACACCCATGCAGGCCATTCCTCTGCAGTGTACACTGTATTGTGTCTCGGGAAACGGTCACTCCAGTTTGACTTTCTACCTCTTTAGCCAACTGCAGTGAACTTGCATGGTGGTTTACTTCAACCCTTCTCATCAGAAGCCGGGGTGTTAACTTCCTTGGACGGCCTGGACGTCTCTGAGGGACTGTTGCAATTCCAGTTCTCTTCCATGTGGAGCCATTACTGACTGCATGAAATAGGAAGGGTTTTCTTTGTTAAATAATGCCCTTTTATAGTCAGGTGTCTGCTGATGAATGACTAGACTCACCTGTTGTTGAATTGATCAATTAGAACTTTGTAGTCCAATATTTATCTTTGCTCCTAAGACTTTGATTGGGGTGTACTCATTTTTGTAACATGGTCTTGGATGAATTTGTTAGAAAAGTATTTTTTTTCTGTGCACAAATTAACAAATCTTGTTTGCAATCAATGGCCCACGTGTGTGGGAGTGTTTCATAGTATTGTATCCCAAAAAAATACTGATCCTGAAAGGAAACTAAAGGTTTTCTAACAAATCTGCTAGGGGTGTACTCATTTATGCTGAGCACTGTATGAATGTAAAAAATATATATTACAGATTCAATAACCAAATGGAAATGTTATTCTAGTCCAGTTGATTAAATAACTGACATATTACAAAACTTAAGATAATCCATAATTTCCATAACACTGAATTTATCTGTAATTTGTAACATTAGCACAGTGGCACAATTTATCCTGACACATCAAGGGAATTACATCACTTATCAATAAAAGCCCATAAAGAAATGTTTTAATAGCTGAATATATTTTTCCAAAACTTACAGTGTGATGAAAATTTGCAGTCACAGTTGAACAGCACTAAAAATGACTTAGTAAGGCTTGTGAGTAGCCCTTAGTACCGTCCACCTTGTTGCGTTTTTTCTTTGAAAAAACTTCCTTCATTTTGCCCTTTCACACCAAAATCATTAGAGTGAGAGAAATGCAATCAAACTGCAGACGGCAACAAGCTGAGCAACATCAGCCATAACACCGGTAACCCTGGACACTCATCTTCCTCAAGCATTTCTCCTCATTGATGTAATGGATGTGTCCCTGAAGGTTTTTTTTTTTGCACATGTTTCCTCGGGGCAGGCTGCTGTTGTGCTCTTAACAGCGGTACACAGACAGAATCCAGAGGCTATGGATCACAGCAGGCTTGGAGCAGCCTCTCAGGCTTAATGTTGTGTGAGCGCTGGGAGTATTGATTCCTGGTGTCACCTATGATTATAAACACAGATTAATAGACAGTAAGTTTTCAGCCCCAGGCAGAGTAAAATGTTAAAGGAATGGCATTTCGCTGCAGTGTTTGGCTCCATGTTTCGGTCGTTTAATAGAGATGTGACAGCTCGACCTTCGATATATAGCATAAAGTTTCACTTACAATCTGTCCCTGAGGAGAGATTTATCTGTTGCTTTTCCTGTGGTGTCAGGAGCATGTTGAATACTAAGTCAGCTTCCTCCTGCAGTATATTGTCGCTGTTGTTAAATAATTATTTGGCACGTTTACAGCTTGTGTTTATGAGGGCTTCGATTTGTCTTTTTTTGGGTTTTACACAATATTTTGTTTGCAGTTATTTATGATTTCATGTCTAGCTCCATCATAAAGAAGATTTATTTGCTGTTCATTGTTCCATCTGTGTCAACCACTGTTTGTGATGCTTACCAGAGGAGACACTAAGTGTTAGTGTCAGCATTTTGTGTGAGGGGATTTGAACAAACCTTGTGTCTGTGTCTGATGATATCAAAAGCGACCCATGAGGGTTGGGGTCAGAGATGAGCAGCCTCCCTTATGAGATTTTCAAACATCAAACATCACAAGCTAACTCAATTGCGTTGTCTTATGTAACCAGGCAAGGCTTTCTGGCTTAGTTGTGTGCCAAAGGTTAGAAACCCGAAAGGCTTCACATCATTTAGCTTTGTTAATTCTTTCATTGTCGGCACTGCTGTGAAATTCCATTTAGATAGTGTTTCAAATTCCTCCTCACATTATGCCGTGCCAATTTAAATGCATGAGCGGAAATAATAGAAATTTGAACACAGTGGTTATTGTCACCCCAATGAGGAATAATTAGTGTGTGACACAAAAAAAATTTAAATTCTTCTGAGCTTTACATTTGACAGCCTGCTCCCAGCACGGCATCTCAACTCCTTTTTTTATGTCACACTGTTACTTCAGTCTTCATCATATTCACATGGCAGTCTTTTTTCATCGTGCTCAGTGAATTTTAAATGCTGTTATAATGTCATACTGATGTGTTCAGGTCCTAATTAGAATAAAAAATAGTGAATTCCACAAATCAATAATAGTTCACCGCTTCTATATTATTCAAAGAAGAGAAAGTGAGACTGAGCAGTGAAAATCTAGAGTGATGTTTGGTCAAAATATGAGTTAAAGCCTATGAGAGGAACTAGCTGTTTGTGACAATTTTAGCACCCCCTGTGGATAAATAAGTAGCCTATGTCTTATTTCTTTGCTGATACTGTCCTTTTCATGTACAGGTAGTGTGTCTGATATAAAATGTCTCTCTTTTGCCTCTGAACAGCTAAATGTATCACTCACTGTGAAACTTTGCTGTGGAAAAAAAGGCTGTTACTGCAGCCCGCTGTGAATTGTCTTGATAAATACTCCCTGGTGGTTGACAGCAATTAAAAACACTACACAGAAACAATATCTTGTTGCTGATGGTCTCGTTTACTTTTTTAGACAGAGTCCAGAGGAAATTCTACATTCAAATTCATGCTAGTTTTCCGTGACTACCAACCATAGCTTTAAGCAAGCTTACAGTAGTGTTAGCTCGGCAGTGGTTGAATGCTAATACTGCTGTTGTGTGATAGTTGCCAAGTGGTTATACATGCTTTACAACCAGGAGCTCAGCAGTACACCATTAAGGGCTTCATTTTTTGAGCCTCATCCCGAATTTGTTGCTAGAGGACAATGATGATCATAGTGTGGTGAAGTATTGAAATGCTGTACCCAAACCCTCAATCAACACTTTGCCTGAACAAAGAATAAAAACCTTTTATTTTGGAGAGCATAAAAACAAGTTTTTGTATGCTAAGGACTACTCTGATTGCCAATCACCTCTCAAATCTAGCATGTTTCCAGCCAATGTAATTTGTTGTAAATGGTACCTACAGGTCTGTCTCAGTCTCTCTGAATGCAACAACACAAACAACCATGTTGTTATGCTCAGCAGGGCTGGATCTCAGGGCGGCGTGACTCCATAGTAGCATGGTGATGTCCTCATCCTTTCTGGTGTGATGACTGATACAAGGATGAATGTATCTGCCGCCTGCATGACTTACTGAATGCCAGTTTAATTAAAGGTTGGCTGAGGGTGGGCAATAATGAGCAGTCTGCACACCGATGATAGTTTCCTCCTATGTCTGCTTGAATGCCCACTCTGCCTCCCACTAAGTGTTTGTCTCCTTTTTCCATCATGGCACAAACATGTTGTCTGCCTCCCTCTGCTGAGACTTAGAAAGGGAAGTCTTGTCAGATGTTTGATTAGCCTCTCTGACTTCCTACCACACTTGGGGGTGTTTCTGTGGTCACACACTATACACAGAATATTCTCATTAATAACTAGTGGGTGTTTTTCCTTGTGAGGCTGTCCGGGCTGTGTTTTTCCCCAGTCGCTGGTAATGAAGTATTTATATTTATTTATAACAACAATTTCCAGTTCAACAAAAATGAATTGTATATTTTTTGTAAAGGTAATACAGATCTGCTCAGTAAATAATTTACTGTATCTTGTTTTTCGCTTTAGCGGAAAACACCTACCATCAGGGAGAAATATAGATCTAATAATTTTCATATTACTATGATCCTGTGAGAGTGAGCATGTGTGTTGTGTGTTGAAGATGGAGAACTTTTAGCATTTAGCCAATAAGTACAGTAAAGTACCTTTACAACCACAAAATCACTGTTTGTTAATCCTCTGATTATGTCAGATGAAAAAAAACAATCAAACATCTAATTTTATTGTATGTTGCATTGAACTTTCCAAGCTTTATCATCAGGTGTAAAACAATCTATGAGTCATATATGGGTGATGAAATTCATTTTTGCCAGGCATTGTTGAGGCATGGCTAGGCCTTTATGATAGGAAAAAACATGGGAAGGAGCCTTTATCAGTCTCATTGCTTCGAACACCTTTCTCGATTTTATCTTTATTGTTTGTGTACTTCACTCTGACATTTTGTTCACCCATGCATACTTTGTTCAGCAAAAGTTTATTTGAAAGGAGCTTTGAAAATAGTCATCCGTCTGCTGTAGTGGACAATAACACAGTTAATTTTCTTGAGTACTGTACTTAAGTACATTTTTTGAGTATCTGTACTTTACTCAAGTATTATTTTTTGGGGGACCTTATTACTTTTACTCCACTACATTCAGAAGACAATTATTGTACTCTTTACTCCACTACATTTCTATCAGTGCTCTAGTTCCTCACTACTTTTTCTTTGAAGTCAGCTCATGAATTTCCTTCTCTTCTCTGAAATCTGATCCCAAAGACAGTAAAAATGTGTTTGTGTAGTTCTGTTTGTCTCAGTGGTTTAGCCGTACCTGTATACCGTGCGTCTCCACGGTTGAACATGGTGCCAACACAGCAGATTTCACTCAGATCAGGCAATTCATTTAGAGGCGGTAATGATGGGCGGCAGTAGCTCAGTCTATAGGGACTTGGCTTTGAGTCCCAGCATGGACGAAGTTTGGCAAGTGGACTGGTGGCTGGAGAGGTTCTGGTTCACTTGCCTGGGCACTGCCGAGGTGCCATTGAATAAGGCACGGAATCCTCAACTGCTCGGGGTGTGCTGGTTGATGGCAGCATCCTCACTCTGACATCTCTCCCTGAGTGCATGTCCACTGCATGTTTGTGCATAAAATTGTATGTATATACAGGATGACCACAATTAATCGAGTATCGATTAATTGATTGTTAAGAAATTACTCGAAACACGAATTTTTGTTACCAATTTTCCGTCACGTGGAACAAACATCATGTGGTCTCATATTACACTCAGCTATCGTGGAGGTGTTTTAAGTTTAAAGTATGTTTGGATGTGAATCAGCTGTTAAAGGTGTTGCGCACAGCGGAGACGCTCAGCTGGGGGCTGCGGCTGCGCGTCAGGTCTCCACAAGCACTTTTTTAAAGAGGATCAATACAAAACTGCTGCCAACAACGACACGGACACGAAGGTTGACAACTTTACACAGGACATTTCCCACCTTTGGATACGAAGGCAACAGACTGGGGGTAAATTCAGGTACGCTATGTTTGCAGAGCAGCAACATCAGAGCCTTATGAGCTTTTCTGCAGCTGGACTGATTATGACCTGGTTGCGCTCCCGGCTGACACCTGATTGAATACACATGTTTATTTTTCTCAATAAGAACGAGAAGACAGAAAACTTGACACTGTGAGCCTGAAGTACTTTTCTGTTAGTAGTCTCAGCCTTCACTTTATACGACTATGTCCGCGTAGAATATTTTAATGAGCCTGATCGTTGATATTCTGCGTGTCAAACATGTGCCCGTATTCAATCCCGTCAGTTATATGCATTTTGTTGCTGTAGAAAATACAATTTAGGGGGGAAACAACGTATTTGGCTTTGTTTTTGACGTAAGAATAATAGTGTTTTTTTAATCAATTCATCGATAATTGATCGTTAACATTTCCAAAAATCGATCATGGAAAATACTTTAAATGTACATCCCTAATATACACCAAACTGTGCGTGTAGCAAAACCAAAAAATAACACGAGTGAAAGAATTGAATTTCCTCCCTGGGGATTAATGAAGTACGTTTCTTTCTTTCTTTCTTTCTTTCTTTCTTTCTTTCTTTCTTTCTTTCTTTCTTTCTTTCTTTCTTTCTATAATTCTCCACCTGAGCTCCCATGGCCATATCTTCAACCCCTGTTGGAGGATTTTGAAATGAAAAATGATACGTATCGTTTGAAATGTTCTCCCTGTTTCCCACTCTGCTCAAACATACAACAATTCACTGTCCAACCTGAGAAAGCGTGTTGAGCTACGTAACATTTGTTTCATTCCAGATGAACATTTCAAACTAAGTTGTCTGTGAAAACGTTTAGAGATATTTTAGGAAGTACTTTTAATACTTAAGTATTTTCAAAAACAAGCACTCCTGGGCTTTAACTCAAGTAATAATTTGACAGAGCAACTTTCACTTGCATTGGAGTAATATTTGACATGGAGTATCTATACTTTGACTTAAGTAATGAAGCAGTGTACTTTGTCCACCACTGTCTGTCTGATCCGAGTCACTGGTTTGTCAAAGCTGGCTTTCTCCATTAACACCGTTCCTGATCATTCTCTGTGCACCTGAACGCAGCATCATTTCACCAGCAGGGAGGGAGACATGCCCTGACGTGTTCACCTCACCTCGCATATTACGGATAATATTTAACGGGCGGGTTCAATTGTGAGAGTATCCATAACAATGTGAGTTAACAAGTCTGTTGTGTATTTGTGTGACGCTGTTAGTGTAGTAGTATTTCCGGGATGCGCAATGTTATTATCAGTCTGTTTACACAACGTAATCTGAGCTGACAGTTTGTTAGTTAACTGCACTGTAGTTCTTGTATTATATTAGCCTTTGAATGTGTAAAACCTAGTGTTGGTGACTCTGAGTCTCTGTTTCCCCGGTTGTCCATTTGTGCACTACAAGTCAGATTTTTTTTTTTCCTGCTATGGCATGTAAATTGTCTTTCTTTGAATATGACAATTTTGACAGGCATCTGTCAGATAAGACAGCATGGATTCTTGTACAAAATTATCTACCTATATTTCTTTTGAAAATTTTGATTCCCATATAACAGCATGAGAAATGTAAATTTGAAGCATATTTTTTAAAGTCATGACATCTTCTCTCATAATAATGACTTACTTGCTCATCATTTCGACTTTCTATCTTATTTTGACTTTTAATTTCATAATTTAGACTTTATTTCATAATTTAGACTTTATATCTCATAATTCTGACTTTTTGTCTTATGTTTGACATTAGTTTGACATTTTATCTCACAACTTTGACTTACTATATCATTATAAGTAATCAACATTTAGATTTGTTTTTCATTAAGGCCAAGTCTCCTTTAAAAGAAATGAACCTGGTGGAAATGGGCTTCGAAGCCTGAAAAAGTTAGCTCACAGTACCTGAGCATACTTTCTCAGCTGTCCGTCAAACACACCCAACAGCCCTCACCTCCACCGAATTTTGAGTAAAAGAAACATTTTACCACTATATCAGCAAAATATTTTTTTCCTTCAATTCAACTGCTTGTGTTTTCATTTTGCCTGGTTTGAAACCAGAAAGGTTACATACCTACACAGTTTGGCCTCATGGTTTCTTTAACCTTTAACCCCTCGCAGCAGAGGATCAGGCAGGCAGAAAAGAGGTGGCAGATTTACTGCCCACTCCCCAGGGTACACCTCTCCAGAGCACATTCACATAATTTACAGCACCGACACAGACACATTGACAGGCTGTTTTCCCCTTGAAATACAATGAACCTAATCAAACCCTCTCAGAAACTGAGGGTCATGTAGACTAGAGAAAGTTCAAATGTTAGAGGTTTATTGAAGCACCGAGGTAAAGTGTGTTGATTACATTGTTTTCATTCGGTTAAGTCCTTTTTATATTTGGTTTAATTTAACAGTTTTCATTGAGATTGCACATACCCAAATAAACCTGTTGCTTTTTATCACATGGCTTGCTGCTTTGTCACTTATTAAAACCAGTCCTTATGTTGTGGCTGTAAATTTATGTATTGAAATTTCTATTCTTAATTGTAAAAATCACTAACACCTTGATCTAAGTGCTGGAATAGATTCTCTCTGAATTTGTCTTACTGCCAGCAGCCTCATCCTCTCCGTCTCCCTCTTCCTCTCATTATGGTTGCTGCAAAGTAAAGCAGCCTTTAGAGCGCCTGGGCATGAGCTCTTCGCTGTCCAATCTCCATATTAAAGCCTGCGGGAAAGGTCAGCTTAACAACACCTAAACAGTTATTGACAGGTCAGGAGGACAGAGGAGGGAAGAAGGGAGGAGAAGGTCAGTAATCTGGATAAATACCATGCGGTCATGAAATTGAAACTGGCAAAATGTGCAGATCAGGAGGGAAGCTGAGATCATGGTTGAGCCAGGGCGGTTGTGCTGCTCAGAAGGCACCTGAGGGGAGATGCCTACTTCCGTGCATATAAATGATTTTCATGGCTTAATCATAAAAATGTTTCATTAAAAAATTTGCACATATACAGGAGGTGCTGTCACGCCTTAATCTGGCACGAAATCCAACCTTTAGACTCTGAGGAGGATGCATAAGATCAGCAGAATTACTTTCAGTTTTGAAGATTTCTGATCTAAAGCTCTGCTCAAGAGGAAATCCTGGTATCAGCTTCTAAAACAAATCTCTGGCTGATTGAGGAGGTTGCGGTCTCCAGTAATCAAGCTCATATTTTCTAGCATTACAAGCTTTAAACATGAAAGTGAAGCATTTCTTAAAGGAAGTAAAGTCAAAGTAGTGGCTGTAGGGGCATTGATGACTTTCATATGGGCTCCCTCGTTCCATTTTTCTATTGAACTCAGCACAAAATGTACTCAGTGAGAGTGCAGACATTTTGACATTTTTTTAATAGATGAGCTTCAGTCACTGGAGCTTAATCAAAGCCCTTGGTCAGTGTCATTAGCTGAATGTATAGGGCACAAATTGGGTCAGTGGAATGTAGTGAGATCACATAAATGGATGGATTTTTGAGAAAATGGAAGATGGGTGTGAAAGACGGAAAAGCCTTAAATTGGTAAAAAAAAAAAAAAAAAAAGATAGCTGCCTACTTTAAAAAGATGCAGTTCACAACTGCAGTGGTTTTTTGAGAAACTTATATTTGCATCTTCAGAAAGCTCAGGAGTGTGTTCTAAAGTTTCATCATGTCAGAATAAATCACCTGATTTAACAGTCCTGCAATTAACACAGCAACAAAGTTTTACTAGTTTGATCTGAACTTATGGAATCTATGGATCTGATGCAGAATTTTGATGATGAGAGAATAAACATGTTGTAATCTTCCATTTGTCTCCCCTGCAGATCCATCGGTGCATCACAGACAGAAGACAATGGTGACAGACATGTGCTACCCGACAGAGATATCCAGCCTGATGGACTTTGGCACTCCAGACTGCTCGCTAGGCAAAGGTACGCGTGTTGCTTGTGTTGCCTTGGTGACAGCAGGATGTGTGCATGGTGATTTGTTCTGGCAGTTAAAAGACACAGAGCTGTCAGCTCAACTGGGAGGTTCACACTGGAGCAGAAGCCTGCGCTGGCTGGAGGTGTGAGAGAAATCAGATAGCAGCTCTGGGTACCTGGTCAGGAGGGGCCTTACAGTTCACTGCTGGCTCAATAACACGGTTTGTCACCCAGACAGACTGGCATAAGACTGTGAAAGATCCTGCCAGAATAAGAGCATTGTGCATACATTGTGTTTTAAACTCAACAAAGCTTATGGACATTTTTGTAACAGAGTTGTTTAGAAATGTTGCATCGTTACAACCATAGACTGTATAAAATATGGACGTAGGATCAGTGACGTCACCCATCTGTTTCTGAAGCGCTGCTTTGAGGCCAATTGTCTGTGGCAGCCATATTGCTGCTGTCGAGTGATTGTGACGTAAAGAGGTGGGCTTTGAACCTCCTAGCCAACAGCTACAGTGTTCCCGCCTGTCAATCAAGTCAGCTGTGTCTCTCATCGGAAGACTCGTAACCTCAATATTTTCGAAATTGCCACGTTAGAAAAAAAATTCACACCCCTACAGTGTGAGCCGATCAAGACATGAGCTATTCAGACTACACTCGTCTTTTGTACCAGGCTGTAAACATGTTTATTTCTGCTGTAAAGATCGTCTTTTTTGAATTGGTGTGTATGTGGTTTCCAGTACTTCCGGAGCCAGCCTCAAGCGGATCCTCCATGAACTGCAGTTTTTAGCACTTCCACATTGGACTCATATTTTTAGACCGGAGGTTGCCGCTTGGTTACAACCAAGGGAGAGGTTCCGGTGGCTGGTGGGGAGGCTTTCAGCAGTGTGACTGCCCCCTGGTGGCTGGCTGCAGTATAGGTAAAAAAATCCGTCTCCCCCATTCATTTGAATGGGGGAGCAGTCAAACTTTAAAAAATAAATACACGTCGTACGAATGTTTCTCACATCCGTATGCTGTGGTGATATGTAGTTAGTATTTGAGTGTTTTGTGTTCAAGGCCTCTTTTTCCTGAAAACTTTCTTTTTCGTTAGTTATTAGAGTTTAAAAAACGGGGTTTTACTTCTGGCTTTCCTTTGATCCACAGCCGCCGTGGAGTGAAACTTCAAAGGACACACAGCGTCTTGTGACGTCACGCTGTAGGGTAGAGCTTATTACAGTGGCTTCCCAGGCTCTGGCTGCACAATGGCGGCGCCCAGGAGCGGGATTTTTTGGCTTCAGAACCGTACAACGGGAAGAGGCGGAGCAACGCTGTCCATTTTTATTTACAGTCTATGGTTACAACACTGCTTTTTTTTTTTTTAAATCATCACCATTAAAGCTGCTGTGAGGAACTTTTGTTTTGTTTCGATTCTGGCGCCCCCTTGTGGACAAAGTGATACCTCTTATCTCTTGTCCTATACATGCAAAAGTAGTGTTTTCAACAAAAACCTCATCCTATTGTCTTTTAACAGGCAATGTGATTATTTTCCATGAAAACAGTCAAATAAAGGCTGTTTCTGAAGCGAGATATCCATCATCTGGTCTGAAACCTACCCCCTCAGGGCGGTTTCAGGCATTAAAAATGACAACAGAAAAGGTGTCAGTGTTGCTGCTGATGGTCTTGTTTGCTATTGAAGGTCATAAAGAGGCATCAGTATCATTTTCAGTCTGTTTCTCAGCCAGTTCAAAACTCCTCACAGGGCCTTTAAGTTTAAGAAATTAAGTGCTCTATCCTACACCCAGCACAGAGAAGTGCATGATTAAGCTGAAATATCATCGCTATCCTCTACCTGGCGTGGTATTCAGTGCCCTTGCTGATTAAAACGTCTCCCTTTGTGCCCATAAGTGTGTTGGCTCTGAAAAGAAAAACTGTGTTCTTGGGTGCATTGATACTTTGAGGCAACTGTGTCAAAGACTAACAATAACCTGGTCTTAAGTCAATGGTGCTGTACTTTGATACTAACAATAACCTGGTCTTAAGTCAATGGTGCTGTACTTTGATACTAACAATAACCTGGTCTTAAGTCAATGGTGCTGTACTTTGATACTAACAATAACCTGGTCTTAAGTCAATGGTGCTGTACTTTGATACTAACAATAACCTGGTCTTAAGTCAATGGTGCTGTACTTTGATGCTCTTTCGAGAGCACAGTAGCACAATAGTTAGATGCACATACACAGGCAAGTATTCTTATACTCTGTTTGTCACACACCAACACGTTTGAAGGCTCCCACTTCTCAGTTGAATATTGTTGTCAGTGTGTGTCCAGACTGGGTTGGCCCAACTGGAGCCCTGATTTTATGCCAGGGGGGCATGACGCATGTGTGCAGTCTCACACAAATGACTGGTGTTTATTTTTCCTCTTTTTCACCGCTAATCATATTTACTGCTAACATGTAAGTTTTGAACTAATGTATGACTGCATAGTATACACATTTTTAACTCTATGAAGAGGCACATCCGAGTGGCAGTATTTATATAAGAACATGTATGTCCAAAGGCACAACTTTAAAGTATCAACAAAGTGAAATAAACAGACAGCTACTTGCAACCTGGTGCGATACAGTGGAAATGGTTGATATTAAGTCTCAACTCTCCCAAAGGAATTAGCAAACCACACTTTAGGATTATGGTGTAGCACCAGGGTGGATAATCAGATTTCAACAGGGGCCAAACCAACTTTGTCCACTCATCTGGACACACTCCTGGGTCAGGTGTATTGGTGGCATGTTGCTATTTTTAAGCAGCAGAGAACAACACTTCAATTGACCGACAAAAAAGTCTACATTCTAAAGTCAATAACGCAGAATTTTCAGGTTATTGAATAGTAGGGGTGAGCCTGACTAAGGATTTGCTTAGTCGAATCTGATTCATCAGATTTTTCCAATAGTCGACGAATAGTCGAATGTTTGTTTTTCCTTATTAACCCAAAGTCTGCATGATGGTGACAGCATGACAATATTACGTATAACCCTTTACAATTAAGAGTCTCGTGGCTAAAAGTAAAAGGGACAACAGAATATTATAAGCATAAAACTTGGATTTTTTAAATCTATATTGCACACAAAAACAACAAGGTTATGGAGAGAAAACTCAAATAAGGCCACCATCCGTTAAACATGGAACAACGCGCCGTTACAGAATAAGGAATCAGGAGATATTTAAACAGTGTTCGCACAGCAGAGAGCAGCGCTGCGGAGGGTAATTTATCCAACTTAAGACTAAACATGTGTATAATGTTCAAAATCAAACCTGAACCAGCTAGAGGGTTTTTAAATCTCTGAACAGTACCTTTTAAAACAGTCTTTCATCATGTCTTTGTTCGCTTGAGTCTTTTCAAATTGTTCGCGAGGAAAACCATCGTGTATATGGGTAGAAGTGCGCTCCTTGCTTTGTTGACTGTAAATCCTGTCTTTGATAATATCCTCTCTGATGGCGTGGAGGTGGATGGGATGCTGTGGATTGTTTTTGAGGCTTCGGACAGCTTTGGGTATCTCTGCTCGTTCGTTTGGCCCCGTACAGTTTTTGTGTGGTCCGGTAATCCTTGATCTCACAGCCCTCTTCATGAAGCTGCTCCTCATCTTCATTACTATTTTTTAGGATCAACTGAAATTTTTTTTCCTGACATTTTGAGCTGCCATGAACGTAAAAAGATTTAAAGGCCAACTGAGGTACTACTGCTCCACAGGTCCCCGCTAAATGGTCCACCTTTAATGACCAGGGGAGATTTAATTACCACTTTAAGGAGATTTAACACTTCAAGAGCTGTTCTCAGAATTACATTAAATAAGTTTATATTTATATAAAAATAGGGTATATGAGACACTGTTTTTACGGGGAACAGGAAAATAATGTAAAATTAGACATTGAGCACCCCCATGGTTTGAATGGAATGATCCACATTTCATATGCAAATATTCGACTATGAGATTGGCAGTCAACTAAGGCTCGTTAGAACGAATCGTCGAATATTCGACTATTTGGGGTCACCCCTATTGAAAAGCACATTTGTGCAACAATAAGATGGACATACAGTAAATATGCAAGAGCAAAATGCACTTACATTCTGCTTGTTACTGTTACTGAGCTCCTACCCTTCAGTATGATATCAGTGCATTGTCTAATTTGTATACAGTAGCACACCTGGCCTTGAAAAGAAATTAAGAGATGACTCTTATTAGTTTGATTCTTACTATGTCCTAAATACACCAATTAATGATCAAGACATAAAACAACCTTCTCTTGTGTCTTACTTTGCGCCAGGATTGTGCACCTCTTCATAGTTAAAGTGGGCTGGGCATGCCCTGAATGCATTTGTGCCTTCACACCATGTGCTACTGATCATTCCAAGTGTTTTTTAAAGAGGCAGTTGGGTCCAGATAATAGCCTCTTTCATTCTCTCCTGTGAGGTGATCGAACTGACCAGCCTGTAATAATACCTACAGCAAGAGTTATTGATCATGAAGTCCAATGATCGCTTGCATATTGCTGCTTAATCTATAGGCCTCGTGTTCATTTATTTTTCTCATAATGACTGCTCGTACTCTCTTGTTACTCTCTTTGTTCTCACGCTGATACCCCACCAGAGAGCTGGGGTCATAATTGTTATTCCGATCTTTTCATCCACTACAGCCTCTTGTATATGACAGAGCGGTCTCAGCGGCGATTAGACAAGCCTCATGTCATTTTCATCAACAATGTGCAACGACAGTGGTGACCTCAGCCGCTCATTCTCCTCCTTCCTTCTCTCCCAGAGCCCATCACTTCTGCTTTCAGTCTCCTTTCCCCTCTTTTTTTCCACCTCTTCTCTCCTTCTCTCTCAAGGCTAGCTAATATTTTAATGCCGCTCTGTCCCGGCTCTCTATCAACACTCCCCAGCACTGATAATGCAGACTGACAGGTCAACCGTGTGCAGCTGAGAGAAGCGAGTGCAGTACAGCGGAGGGAGAGGGAAAAAAGAAGGCTTTCAGGATTTCTTCTGGCTTTAATGTGAGCAAAGCAAATGAATGACATAGTGATACAGGGAGTTAAGCCGAAGAATAAGGACACAGAGGAGTGGAAAATTTCAGACTGAAGAACTGTCAGGTTAAAAGCAATGCTGTGAAAGAGCTTCAGTGTAGCTGAGAGGCAGGCTACAGCATGACCTTGGAATCATAAAGTGCTACATTTGGTCAAATTTTTCTTGTCCATGGGATATAATGGGGCCCTTTAAACAAGTAAAAGTAGTTGATATTGGAATATTAGTAGTTGTAGTTAGCAAAATTTCCAATATTATCAGTCTATGAGATATTTCAGCTGCTGATACTACATAGACAGCCATAATAGACACTTCATATGTAAGCTTTACCTTCAAATGAAGTGTCACTCTGCTAAAGAAGAGTTTTTGTTTAATTGTTTGTCTTATCTTGTATCAGTCAGAGAAAAACGAGCCTGACAGTAATCCTTGGGGTGTCAGTGTTGATTGACACATCCATTGCCTCATGTGACAAGTATCTGGTTAGGGCGCTTCTGATCTTTGGAGGGAGCTAAAACACTGAACGTCAACCTCTGACAGGCAGCACAAATGGCATGCTCGCTCTGAACTGAACTGCTGTCTCATCTTTAAATACAAGAGGTTTATCTTTCCTTTTCTCTAAACACACAAACTCGCTCAAATTATGCTTGCATTTGTGCTTTAGTATGCTAGTTGTGTCACTATGGTGCTCATAAACCAAAAAGAAATCCATTATAAGTTATGCAGCCAAGGTCCGCAGGCTGAATTAATTCTGCTGCGTCCCTATCTGTTTTTCTGGTACCACCTGTACCTGCCTGAGGGTGTCAGGGCCTAAAAGAGACCTGTGAGGCCAAATGGACCGGCATTAACCCTATTTGCTCTGTATCTGTGTCCACACATTCAAATCCCCAACTGACATATCACAGACTATCCTTAACTGCAGGCAGAAGAGAGGTTAAAGATAACACAGGTGGGCTCTTATTGATAATCCAATCACAGTGTATGGAGCCATGGAAGTTTGGAAGCATGAACTTCATATCAATTAGCTTTTCTAATCATTTTTGGCACTTATAGAATCAGAATCAGAATCAGAATCAACTTTATTGGCCAGGTATGCTTGAACACACAAGGAATTTGACTTTGGTAAACTGTGCTCTCTTTGTACAAGGCACAAGAATAAGGCATACAAATAAAAATATAATAAAAATATAATAATAATAACAATAACTCAGCTATAAATACAAGGAACAACAAATAGGCATGACTAATATTTACAGACTAAAATAATATATATTGAATATATTGAATTTTACACTTATGTAGTAATATTTTTGTTCAGTTTTCAATCCTTTCTCCTGTGGCTGAACACAAATACACATTTATGAAGCAACCAACTTTGAAACCCTTCAGCATTAGTTTGATGGTGATTTGTGCCTCTGAGAACAAAGCTAAACTATTCAAGCATCCAACGTAGCCGGCAGTTTGCCATGAGCAACTTTAAGCTAAGACTCCCTTCAGTGTGTTGCAGTGTATGTATGAGTGTTTAGATCTTAAGCAAAGCAAATCCCCATCCCCAACCCCTTGAGTTTGCAAAATAAACACTGTAATTTCTTGGGTCATTACATCAAAGTAACACCTGTTCATCTGTGTATGGTGAGTCTTAGTTTCACTGTTAATTATAAGTTACTCAGAGGCTTCAGACTGACTTCCTTCCGCAGTATAAACCTGAAAAAGAAACTAACTTTTTAGTGATTGACTTCTAATTAATAGGATTTAAGTTTACCAAAACACCAACATTATGATGCAGATTTTTAAAAATGGTAGATTTGAGAACCTTTGTCAGGTATCTCCTCAAGAGGAGAAACTTTTAAAATGCTTGTTTGTTAGATGGAGGTCGGATTGATAATTTCCGATGCATTCCAGGAACTTGGGAAATCAAGATACTGGTTTGCTATTGGGACACAGCATCAAGCTCAAGTTTTGTTTTTCAAATGAACATTTTTGATTCATAAAAAAATGTTTGCAGCACTTGAATGCAGATATCTGTTTAAAGAGATACATTTATTCCTGAGGCGGAAGTCTGTAAGTCCTAACCATGGATTTCTCTCTCCCTGCTTTTGCTCTCCATACAAACTGATTATCCTGCATACACCAAAGCCTGCTAACACTGTTCAATGCTACTTAGACTACAAAGAAACTTCAAACTGAATCAGAGCCCTTTTCAGACTAAGATCTAGATCTCTGCCTACGGGTTCTTCATTTATATTCAGATCTGAAAATAGAGATTAGGAACAGACTAATGCATACTCATGTATGCTACAAAGACAATGTGGGCTCTGAGGGAGTGCATGGCTTTTAAACAGAGGGGTTTATTGTTCTCAGTTCAGCCTAATTGCACTCTCTGTCCTCTGCTCACTGTCAGCCATCAGGTGGAGTGAGAGCTCCACTGACTCACCTGTTCTACTACCTGAGGCCTTAGCTGCAGTTTGTCCTCCCCTCCCCCTTCCTCTACCTCCTCCTTGTCTATACACTGGGGGTGGAGGCAGGAGTGGGCGTGGGGTGAAAGTTGTCTTAGCTGCCGCAGGGCGTGTCACTAAACAGGTACACAGAGAGTGGAGAAGAAAGAGACGCACAAACAGAAGAATGACATAGAGAGAAAAGGAGCAGGAAATGTAGCCGAGTGGCTCTCAGGGGACGACTTCCTGGTAACCTGTCTGTCTGGGTGGAGCGTCAGCGAGCAGGGCTGGGAGCGGCCGGCTGTGCTGGGGCAGTCAGTGTGTTGGTTTGAAAGGTGTGTGCACTGGACTGTAAGTCTGCACGTGTGTGTGAGTGTGTGTGTGTTTCTGTCCTTTTTTTTTTTACCTGCTATGAGAGCTCACACCACAGTTGACAGTGGAGCCAAGTGGAGCCTGTGCCGAGGAGGACATGAGGTCCGAGAAGGAGGAGGGGAAGACTGGTGAGTGACAGATAAAGAGGGAGATAGAGAAGCAGGGGGAGATGTTGCCTCTGTGTGTGTGTCTGTGTGTGTGTCTGTGTGTGTGTCTATGTGTGTCTATGTGTGTGTGTGTGTGTGTGTGTGTGTGTGTGTGTGTGTGTGTGTGTGTGTGTGTGTGTGTGTGTGTGTGTGTGTGTGTGTGTTTGAGGAATAGTGAAGGCTATATAAGTGTCTTTAGTGTGTGTGAGGGCTCAAGTTCACGTGTGTGATTGCCTGCATTGATTGTATAGCAGGAATTTGAATGGCATGTCTAAAATGCCTCACCACCTGAAAACTATCTTTTTCATGGCATTAGTTTTGAATGCATACGCAATGATGAAAAGCAAATAAATCTCAGTACGATTTTAAGCAACTAACATTTCACATATTTTGCTGCTTTTAAATCTCTACCACCCTTATTTTGTGGAGAAATCATACATTCATATTTAGAAACATATGATCCATTCATAATCTGTTCTGTGTTACATGTTTCTACCCTTCATAATGCTATGTAGGGCTGAAATGTACTACCTATTAAACCACCAACTTTTTCTGTTATTTCATTATGTTTTTTTGGTCTGCAAAATGTCATATATTTTGTTGGAGATTACTTATTTTTAGAGCCCCTACATGCATCTTTAAACAGTAAAGTTTTGTTTCATAAAAGTAAAAAAATAAAGGGATTTTAATTTTACCACAGAAAACGGAGAAAACCTTATCATTCACTTGTGAGATGTCACAACCAAATAACAATATTTGGCTATTTGCCTTAAAATTACAAAAAATACTACCTATTAGTATTACAATAGCTAGTCAGTCTGTCAGCTCAAATGTGAAGTAGACAGAATTAACCCAACATTGACTTTCAGCAGCATTAAAAGGGTATGTGTTGGAACAACAATAATAATATTACTAGAAAAATAACAAAGCTACTTGAAAATGTTGCCTTCTGTATAATGGGTATAATTACTTTTCATGCTTGAATTTCTTGGTGCTAAAAAGATGATTATTTGTCATTATAGTAAAGAAAGACATTATTATTATCAGGGGCTTTTACTTTCAGCTACTCACCATCATTGGTCTCAAAACAACATGCAAGGTATCCTGGTAAACATGGGATTAAACAATAGACTGTACAAATAATGGACGTAGTATCCGTGACGTCACCCATTTGTAGCTGAAGCACTGTTTTGAGGTCAATCGGCGGCAGCAGCCAATTTGCTGCTGTCGAGCGATTGTGACGTAAAGAGGCGGGCTTTGAGCCTCCTAGCCAACAGCTACAGTGTTACCGCGCTGTCAATCAAGTCAGCTGTGCCTCTCACTGGAAGACTCGTAATATCAATATCTTTGAAATTGCCGCGTTAGAAAAGTGTCTGCCGATCGAGAAATGAGCTATCCAGACTACACTCGTCTTTTGAACCAGGCTGTAAACATGTTTACTTCTGCTGTAAAGATCGGCTTTTTTGAATTGGTGAGAATGTGGTTTCCGGTACTTCCGGAGCCAGCCTCAAGTGGATCCTCGATGAACTGCAGTTTTTAGCACTTCCGCATTGGACTCATTTTTAGACTGGAGGTTGCAGCTTGGATTAAACCCAACAGTAAACAAACCCACCAATTAAGTGCATGTGCTATCAATATTAGCAACAAATGCCATGCTTAAGTAAGTCAGTGTTTCCCAAAACTTTCGGATTTGCTATCCACGCGAAAACAGCAAAAATGAGTTTTCAAAAATCTCCACTTTGGAAGACGTTTTTTTAAAACCTCTGTTTTCAGTGACCTAAAACTCTGTTTACGTGTGGACATAAGGCCAAATGCATTAATTAACACTCGTGGACAAAAATATCTCAAATGGCTCTTGTGTTTTGATTAGGTTGGGAAACATACAAGGGAAGATGCATACTTTTCATGAGGATGATCAGAGAAGATTTAGTTATATGACGTCTGAATGAATCTTTAAGAAGAAAGTTTTTGTTTTGGACAGGTTTTATGTTTGCTTGTGTCTGTGTTTGTGTCTTTACATTAGTAAGCATTTTGTGTTTGTGTTTTGGTGTTTTTTGAATGTTTAGTAATGGGTTTGATCCCGCTGTGTTTTGTGGGCCTCCTGCTCGGCTGTTGTGCCCTGAGGTCACTACTAAAAATTGCAGAAGATAATGAGTTTGAGAGAATGCACTAAAAGAGACAGATGGTAGCATCACTTTAAGCCTCACACTCACAGTTTTGTTGTAAAAGCCATAAGAGACAACATGTGGCAAATCTCTATCATTTGTTGTTTATGGTTTTTATTATCATTTCTCATAGGTCTCTGTGTGAGCTGTTGCTAATCAAGAACCATTATTACTCATATCATCTCTTTGAGTGTTACACTGAATATTAATGGACCCTATTATGGGTAGTTGTGTCTATGTTCCACTTCATTTTAACTCCTCAGTGAGACTCAAAGTTTCTAAAACAAGTTTCCGCAGCAGCTCCATCTGCAGAGCAGGCATCCAATGCAGCATGTGGGATTTTGCTGCCATGCCGTGGGATATGAGGGAGGTCTCGTATCAAATCATGTAGTTCTCAACAGACTAGATCCTGCTGTTTCTGACAGATGTTTAGTCTTCACAACAGATCGAAAAGAGAGACTAAAGGCCTGTGGCATTTTGTTCCTTTGTAGTTTATACAAGTTGGTTGACATCACGGGCCGCGCCCCTTTGCTAAGTACTCTGCTCAGCTAAGATGCTAAGGTGCAGTTAAAGTGTTTGCTCTTATAGACTTAAATACTCAAAAATCTATCCTGTCCACATGGACTTAGGGCTTTGTTTGAGGCTGGCTATCTTTTTAAGTCATTTCTTCACACACTCCAACCATTGACATAGTGATGACTTTGGAATCTGCCAAATTAGTTCTAATCTGCCAAGCAGTTCTACTGGTGTGTTTGAAAACAGAGATTTAACCACAATCTCTCTAATCCATTAAACCAATAATTTTCTGCTTTTGAAATTATGCTTTTGAACTGTATTAATGAGATTTTGTTGAGAAGATTGATACCACACTCAAATATGCATGGTAGATAAGAAGATACAGCTAGCGGCTAATAGGCCTAGCTTAGTTTGGCTTAGCTTAGCATAAAAACAACTTGAAAAATAACTTGCTTGGGTATATCCATTGTTAAAATGAAATACACACAACACCACCATCTCTTAAGACTACAGTTTAATATGTTTCATCTCATTTGTTTCTGAGAATTTAGGAATGCACCACTCTTGACCAAATCTGTCATGTTAAGTTTAAATTTAAGCTGAACCATGTAAAATTATTAAAATGGCTGGAAGGTGGATTTTCTCCTCTTTAATAAGCACCAGGCTCACTGTATTCATCTCATTCTTGTCTTTGGTTTACTGTTTTTCTCAGTTGCTTTGGTACATTTCTTGAATCGTCCTCGACATTTGCAAAACACCATAGATTACCTGCAAAAGCCAGCATCTTGCTCAAAATCCTTAGTAGATCTCTCAAAAGTATATATCTGTGTCAATGAACATGTCAGTGCCATCAGAATGACAAGTCCTTTTGTCATTGTGTACGGATAAGACAGTCAAATTGCTTAGTCATGTTGTCAATATAACAGTGTACTCTGGAGGGACGTTCTGATGTATACTCTGGCTAAAGTTTTGATGACAGTTATTGTAAATTGTAAGTTACACCTTAGTATATGTGGGAGATTGATTGCAAGAGACTGGATAAGATTCACATTTACACTTTTACTGTTTGTACTTTAATTTGTTGACAGACCATGTCATTGCAATACAGAAACAAAAAGACATAATGTGCATAGCACAAAGAGGGCCTTCTTTAGAGAAAGTCAAGATTCACCTGGGAGCAGTTTACCAATTCAGGACAGATTTAGAAAAAAAAGTTAGATGGAAATGTACAGAAATATGACTGACATATTCTGACAACATGTTCAACCATTTTGCATGTGAAGACTTATGCGATGAACTAATGCCTAAGTGTTGTGGAGGGTGAGACTATTCAACAGAGACCCATTATAATACATTTTGATCAACATGACATAAGCAATTGATAATGTAGGAAACAGCAGAGAATTGGACATAATCATTTGCATGGATGTACCAAAGCATTTGCAACTTGTTCAAAGAAATGAGAAACTGCTTTTTTGATGTGCACAAGTGACACAATGATGTGAAGATTGAACAAGTAGTTTTGGAAATTTCAATTCTGACCTGAGAAATGTATCAAAGCGACTGGGAAAAACTGTAAGCTAAGCTAACTTGGCTCCATATCTACAATACTGAGTGGTAGAGATAGTCTCTTCGACAGAGAAATCATGGAATTAAAAGACATCAAATGGACTTCGATACATCTATTTCTTTTCAAAATCACATTATTATTGAGGATTTTTTGCACGATTCAAAAGATTCCTGCCTTCCTCCACAGAGCTGCCGTGTCAGCAAGCTTAGTTTGCTTAATTGCTGGCTTACTTGCTTCATTTAAACCAAACCCCAAACAGCTTGGTGAATGTCACCGTTGTCCAGTGACAGTGAGGGGATGCAGCTCTTGACAGCAGTGTTAGAAATCTAAATAGCCTTGTCCAAGTCCTCAGAGCTCATCCAGCGGCTCATCCCTGGCAGTGTGCCTAATCTGCACATAATAAACGTGTGAATCAATTACAGCTATCTGCACTTGGCATCCTTGCACTGACCTCAGTTGTAATGTAAACCCACAGGCAATTAATTAATGGGGACTGGTCCCAATAGATACTGTATACCCACACTGATATACTGCACATTAAATGCACTTGTAAACAGAAACAGTAAACTATCCCTCAAACAAAAATGAAAAAAACAGGTAGGACACATATACTTCAGATGTTTTATGATGTAGACTCTTTTAGAGGAAATTGATGGCATCATCATCATATACAAGGATTCTCTGGATGTACTGAACCAGAGAGCGAAGTTTGGGCTGCAGACCAAGATCTATTACCATTAAGTGAGATCTTCTTTGCAGTTTGGAGGGCCAGCATAATGCATTATTTAAGCCCATATGTATTATAGAGAGAGGCAGTGTAATACCCCCAGTAGGAAGTTTACCTGACCCTTACATGCGTGCAGGAGCTTCTCAGGATTCAGAAAGCACACTGCCTGGAGTCTCATCATGTCAAGACAGCAGGAATATGGCTGTTCTGGTTTTGTTTTTTTAATCTCCTGGAATACGAGATGGATGCTTGTCATCCCTTTAACATCTATTTCTAGATTAAGCATGTTAAATCTAAGATTATACAACCCACACAGGTCTATACAACCTGTGTTCCATTACTGCTCAAGTCCCCTCAGTCCCCCGAGTCAGCGGTACAAATCAACAATAAAGATTCTAAGTATAGTCCTGCAGATGATTAAAAAAAAACCTAATCGCTGCAACCTACCTCTGCCACCCACCCACGACCTCCCTGTGTTTTGAGGCTCAGCAGGGAGCCACTTAGAAAATGAATTTGTTTATATGTGAAGCCTCATTTTAGTCTCAGGCTTCTTTTCTCCTACTTTCCCCACCTCTGGTGTTTGTGTCAGATATCAGTTTGTAGCTGAAATGATGTTATTCTTTTAGAAATCCTTAAGGAGTATTTGAGCTTTTCTTTGTTGGGAGATGTAAACAGAGTGCCTGTGGATCACAGGATGTTTCTAAAGGGAAACACAAAAGCAGCAGTTTTCCATTGTGTAGTCTTGTGAGATAACTTGACAGTTTTGAAGACTTGAATTAATTGCACATTAGTTGCTCACTCTGTTTTCTGTTTTTGTTTTAAAAATTTAAAAAGGTTTTCCAGACTATACTAGTATCAGTACTGCTTTGTGCTAAATGCTAATGCTAGCTTGGTAAAATGTTCACAACAAAGACTTATATGTGCTGGTGTAATGTTTAGAATGTTCCTTTTCTAAGTTTAGCATGTTGAATGGACTGTTCTTCATGTTTCTGACCACTCAAAGCATTTTACACTAAATATCACATTCTACCTTTTCCCACATTCTCATACACTGATGGCAGAGGATGCTATGCTAAATGATCAGTATAAACTAATCTCATTCACAGACATTCACTCCATGTCACTAGGGTAATTTTGGGGTTCTGTGTCTTCCCCAAGGACATTTTGGCACGTGACCACAGAAGCTTGCATTGAACTGCCAACTTTCCAGTTAAAGCTGTTGTTGGTAGTCACAGAGTAAACATCTGTTCAGAGAGAGGGACTTTGCATGCCAACACTATCCCTCCCAACCAGATTTCCTCTTAGCCCCCCAACACAGATCGGCATGTGCAGTCACGATAGTGCCAGACTAATACCCAATCGGAGGACGTAGTAGGGAGCGCCCCTTAACCAATCAGGACAGAGGATTGGAGATTAGCTATGATTGGTCCGTCATAATGGGAACGAGGGGAATAATAACATTGCTTGATACAAGGCATCGGAAAACGCAGAGATTTCGCAATAGTCTCAAATTACTCCACTTACCGATGAGTACCGATGGGCATTATGACCTTTTCTCCAAACCCAGCAGAAAAAAAGCAACTTTTTTTACACCATTCCTACCAACAGCAGCTTTAAGAGATGACCATCTCTAACGCTGAGCCACAGCCGCCCCCCATGCAGAGTTAACAACAAAACAAAAGAGTAGACGTTGCATGCATGTGAAACATACCCACAAATGGATGACTTGTGCTGACTAATGATCTCCACACATTCTCTCCTGTGCACCAAACCTCTGGAACCAGTGTTTCGTACAATAAAAACTCTAAGCCAACACAGATTATGAATCTGATAAGGCTTATCTCAGACCCTCTGTGGGTAAATAACTTGCTGGGTTTATTTTAGTCCATCCATGCCCTATTTTTTCCTGCCTGTCAAGGCCTATCTGTTACCTGCATTATGGGTTTAATCAGGAGCTGGAGCAGACCTCTGTCTTCTCCCAGAGTAATCTTGACTGATCTTTTACTGTAATTAGTGAAGGCCAGAGCACGGCCGACATATGCTGCTCTCCTAATACAGTTCACAAATACACGCACGCACGCACGCACGCACGCACGCACGCACGCACGCACGCACGCACGCACGCACGCACGCACGCACGCACACACACACACACACACACACACACACACACACACACACACACACACTCTAGCACACACACTCTAGCACACACGCTAAGACAAATTATCCAGCAGCAACGAGGAGGACACATCACTGCTCAATAAAATGATGAGTATAACTGATAAGGCAATATTACAGACATGTAATATTGATGCCAAAGCTGCTGTTTGCCTTCTGGTGTTAATTTTCCATTCAGCACAGTGGGGTTCTTGGCATTCAGAATAGGAATTGCTCGGAATTTCATTTCCACGTCATCTACTCAATATCATTATTGCCTGTTATTATACTATAAATCACAAAATTGTTAATGGTTACCTTGATTAGACTTTAGCACTTTATCAGTTAGCTGAAAGATATGTAACCCATCAGGTAAAGTGCTGATATGTAGATATGCAAAAAGTTATAGCGAAGCAATTTTAGCCTGCATTATACAAATTAGATTTAGCCTGCAGGTAAATAATAGCTGTGCATTTTCTTAGTATGTGCATAGATGGACCCTAATGATTAATTCCTAAGAAGTCAACAGAAAAGACACATCACTTTATTTGTATGGTGATCATTTTCATTTGGTGTAGAAATGGCACTCCCTCAATTCCAAAAAGGATAGTGTTACACTGCCATGTATTGCAGGTTTTCAAGTTGAATAAACATTAGAAATCTGACAAATCATTTTCATTTCATCTCCTCAAAATTAATCAGCAACTGAAAGACAGTAAGACTGTTCAGAAGAGCAAACTCATGAGCTACAGTGAAACAGCAACTCGCAATGCATGCTCTCCTTTAGCTAGCATTAATGTTTGCTAGTGTTAGCCTGCACTAATTTGAAGGAAAGGGCAAATTCATCTTTACATATCATTGCACATCTTTGCATTTTTATTTAAGCCTTAAAGGAAAACACACTTAACTCTGCTTGTCCACTGTGTCACTGTTTCAAAAAAAAGGTTAGCTAGGTAAGTGGTTGACTGGAGCGAATGGGTTCCTTTCATTAAAGTTTTGATGAAAATATGATCAAGACTTCATTGTAGAGCAGGAACTACAGGAACAACCACAGTAAAGAAGAAACATGTAAATAAATGATGCTTTGAGTTTGGAAAAGGTGATGTAAACTTAAGCAGGAGCTGTGTTGATCCAGTGTCAATGATATTGTGTGTCTAACAAGTCACTACAGAGACATGGTGCCACAGACACTGCGTCTTCTGACAGTGTAAGTCAACAGTGAACCATAGGTCCACATTATGTAATGTTTCCTATTTCACAGAAAGCCTATGAGCAGGACACTGTCCTGGAAAACAAGTCTGTCACGTTTTTAGTGGTTCAATCTGGGTGAAGTTGTACAAGAAGAGTTTATGAAAGAAACTTTGGTGACACATTTTTAATACTTTGTATTTTTTCAAACAGCTCTGCTCATATCAGCCAATTACAGAAAAGCTACAGTTTCATGGCTGTATTAAACAAATGAACATTTGTCATTTTGCAGCAGCTTTGTATGAAGAAGACTTTAAAAAAGGTGTCCCTTTTTACAAATGGACTTATTTACTGCACAGTAATTTGTGTTACAAATACACCATAAAATGACGTCATGTTGATGTCCTGCTGTGTTAGCTGCAACCCCTGCATTGCTACAGCAGAAGATCTCTCAGCACTTTCTGTAGAAAGCCATTACTGCATTCATCCCACTCACATACACACAACCCCTATATCCTATAAACCCTATAAACCTTATAGATAGCATATAATATAGCTGTGCACCAACACCACAGGAGCTGACAGGGTATAAAAAAGTCTGCAGGGGCAAACTGAACGCCTCAGACTCTTTTCTGATATTACTGTGGAAACTGACAACTTAAGACCAATCCTAGTACTTTATTGAATAAGATTACATTTAACAAGGAGGAAAATCTCTGCTGTTTATGGGTTGTGCAGCACTTCTTGCATTGTTTAATGAAAGCTCATGGAGATCATGCAGGATCAAACACAAAGCTTTTGTCTTCAGCACAAGGCGTCAGATTGACAGCAGTTTTCACAGTCTCATCTTGAGCAATAACTTCCTAGCATTTTTCTTGGAAGCTAAAGCTGGTAACTAGCCCAAGCAGCCCTCCCGTACGATCTGTCCTGCCTGCCTCACAGCTGCAGTGTATGTAAATAGATTTTTTATGTGGTTATTGATAAGGTCGGCTTAACTGCAATATAAGAACGAATCCAGCTTTGAAACAGCCATAGTTTGCCTTATAAACGATCAGCTGCTATTCCTATACGTTCATTTTTTATGTTCCTGATTCCTCCAAGGTCCAACAAAACAGTATTAATATGATGTGGTTGCTCACAGGAGACTTTTATGTAACATTTTGCATTAAGGGAAAGTTATTACAGTGCTGTACGTACAGTATTAAAGATGCAAGACTTTGTATCCAACTATCACTTACTCTGTCTCAAAAATGAGAGGATCAGGAAAGTAAGCATCATCATCTCTGGCTCTGTTTAGGACAGAAAAGGGTGATAAAAAAATTCTACACACTAAAATTACATAGATTTAAAATGTCAGAAAGATTTAGATTTAAGTGACAGCCTTTTCTGAACCTTTGGCTGCTGTCAGTGCAGAGACTTGACACCATTCCTTATTGTCCACTGTTTAACCTGTGTCTCTTTTTTGAAGAAGAAGAAATCATAATAAAAGTTTGGGGATTCTCTCCATACAGAGCATTGACTGTAGATACAGATACAAACACATCTCCACCTCCCTCCGCTGTCAAAAAAGTGAAGCCAAAAAAACATCCCTGCCATGGACGCTGATAATCATCTGGAGCACTGGGGCCAGTATCTGGGTAGTAGGGTTTGGATCTCAGAGTGGCACTAATGACGTCCCTCTTTCAGCTAACCAAAACACACATTTCACTTAACTGATAAGAAAGCAAAGATCCCTCGGTTGCCTCTTGATAACAGAGCTACCAATCATGGTATAATACCCCATTTTTATAGCATCATATAATAAACAAAAAAATATTGAAAAAAATAATATTTGGACATACATTAGCATGATAAGAAGCAACAGTAATATGAGACTCCAAGTTTAACAAAAACTATTTGACGTTTATTTTAATTTTATAGTTTGACCCATGTCCCATCTGTTAACACGGAGGAGGCAGGCTATGACTTACACCTCTGTCATTCAGCGGAGAGAACTCAACATGTTTTGGCTTCACTTTTATAGAGCTATCATGTTGTCTATCTTTTTCACACTCACTGTGTTGGAAACATTTGTCACATTCAAGCAATTCCAAAGATTTGTGAAGTTTCATTGTCCCTGTTTTTTTGGACAGTCAATAGACTATGCAGCATGTCAAACATTTTACCAGGAACTAGTCTGCATAAAACTGTCAACAGTACAGTAAGGTCTGCTGGGCCTGTTGAATGATAGGGTGTCAGGGACATTGTTGAAGGTAAACAGACTTCATTCAGTCTCTTCAGAACTTACAATCTCTCAAATAATTGATCTGTTGAACAAAAGAGAAGAAATCAACAGTCATTTTAATGATATAATATTCGATAAATATTCATTTTATAAGCATGTTTTACAAAATATTCCAGTTACCATCCTAAAACATGTTACTGTTTTGCTGGGTCAAAATAAGAGATTTGGAAATTTGTGCTTTTGAAAAATGTAATTTCACATTTTATACTTTTAAACAATGAATTGATCAGTCTTAACAGTTGCAATCTAATTATCATTAATGGTAAAACTGCAGCCCCAAAACTATTCAGCACTCAATGCCGCATAACCAACATTTATTTTGGTGCTTTCTAATTCAGGGTGGCAGAAGAAAAAAAAGTTTTGAAAATTGAGGAGAAAAGCTTACAGTACTGAGAATGCAGGAAACACTATGACTACTTCAGATAAGAAAAACCTACTAAGCGAAGTGTTCCAACAATTTGTCTGTTCACTTACTGTAAAAACTGCCCAACAGGAAATTTTGATGCTGAAACCAAAAAAGACTGAGTCCACTTTAGATGCATTAAGAGTGGTCTAACTGCCTCTAACTACTTTTACATTTGTTTTATCTTTTTTCAACAAGAGCAGAAACTTGAAGTTTAACTTCTCATCCAAAGTTAATACTCCAACACAGCTGACTTTAAGCATCTTTGATCATTCATGTATGTAAATTGGTCCACTTTAATCCTGCATGGTTCACAAGAGACTAGTTCAGGTCTTTGACCACCAGTCCACACATTTCATGTCCTCACTTCACCTCTCGGAGCAGAGAATGGTGCCTCTGCTTTCTTTAGACCAACAGCTCTCTCCTGCTCTCTTTTTGTGTGTGTGTGTGTGTGTGTGTGTGTGTGTGTGTGTGTGTGTGTGTGTGTGTGTGTGTGTGTGTGTGTGTGTGTGTGTGTGTGTGTGTGTGTGTGTGTGTGTGTGTGTGTGTGTGTGACAGCTCTGCCATGTGAGGAGAAAGGGACAGAGACTAATGGCCTGGTCCTGACCAGCTTTGATGGACCCTCTAATGGGTGGCTTGGATGAGAAGTTAATTGAATGGGCTTCTGCCGAATACAGAGAAGTAGAAGAAGAAGAGCGGGCTCCTCTTCTTCTGTGGGAGGACTAATAGCTTTGCTGCACAATCACTCAGGGGTCAGAGCTGAGAAAGCCCACATGATAAGTGCATATGGACTGCAGAGTATGGTTTATATGACTCCTGTCAATTTAAATTGCCTTTTAGATTTCATGGAACAGTATACATGGATGAAAATCATTTATAGGTTGATGGCGTGTGTCTGTCAATGCCATTCCTGCAGCTTTAGCTCAGCTCAGTGTGCACTCGTGCAGCTTTTCAATGTCAATTCTGATAGACGTGTAATGGCAAAATATTCAGGAGGATCTCTGAAAGTTTTTAGTGGCTTAATTTTGCCCCAGATTGAAGTGTGAAACCTAGAATTGGAGAAATTTACAAGTTGTTTGTGTTTGCATTAGCCTATGAGTGATTGCTGTGCGTCCATGTTTATCACTGGGTGAGGGAAGGGTGCTGGGAATTAATACAAGGTTGGATTTTGGAGAATTGTGCACAGATATATTAATGAATTATACACTAAACTCACCGTAAGACAATTCTTATTCATATTTTAATTGGGTAGTAGTAGACTAGATATGGCAAACAAGCTCATATTGAAGTGTGATGATACTAAATCTATGCATACTGATAGATACTGCATAAACAAGGTTTAGATAGTCATATTTGAGAATTATTATTGGTAACAAATTATTACTATGCTTGCAAAATGAGCATGAACGGACATACCTTCACATCACAGTGGGGAGCAGATAGTTTAACAGTCTGTTTAGAGTTGAAGATTAATCCAAATGTAACAAAGCTCCTAAAAAAAACACTCTCTGTTCAGTGGCTTTTAAAGCAGCAGCCGGGCTCCCTGCGACAAATATAGGAGAGCCTGTAGGTAAACAGATGAATAAGCGGATTTAGGCTGCAAGGAGGCCGTGAAAGATTGCTCTCTCTGGGAAACAAACTCTTTTTGTCACATGCGGCACAGAGCTGCTCCGTATGTTACCATAGTCCTCAGCCGACAGAGACCGATGGACTGTCCCTTTCTCTCTTATCGGCGCCGCTGCAGCCCCACAGCGCCTGGCTGCAGGCCTGCAGAGACCTTCTCTCTTTGTCTCTCTGAGCCACACACACACACACACTCCTCACGCAAGCACACACACAGACTTTGTCATATGCACATTTGCACTTCATTTTTAAAAAAAAGTTTTACACAGTCTTTTGGAGATCTGTAGAAAATTAAGTAGAAAGTCTACTTTTTACTTTATATCTTTAATGGGATGGTTATGATTGTTGGTCTGTCAGCCACTGTGATCAAGAATGTTTATATTTCAATAACAATTTTTTTTATTCCAATGATAAATTGTGCAGATGTTTAAGGTCTCAAGTGGATACAGCCCACCTGTTTTGGCAATCGCAACCTTTTTGCTCACTCCACAATCAGCTCATTTGGGAGTAAGAATGAAATGTTGTTGGTTCATTATAGATGCAACAGATTGACACAAAAATGTAATGCCTGGTGACCCGCTGTGCTTTAATCTACAATCATCATCACTTAAAAAGCTGCTGTGTTTTGCCTTCTAACCTCACAATACTTGTTTTGCCTGCTTTTTCACACTCCAATTGAAGTACGTAATAATTCTCTTTTAAAACCAATAACCAAGTTTCAAGAAAAGATTCACATTCTGCTGGAAGAAAAGCATTTGTTATTATTTGAAAATTATTTATGAGGGACATTAATTATACTAAATACACAACTGCTAAAGGTCAATACAAAAACTGGACCTCTGACTCACAGCTTTCCTCCTCTGAAAACAAGCGTTAAAGACTCTGAGAATTCACGCTTGACTGTAGACTATTATTTTGCTTTTCACTCACAGTTAGGGGTTAAAACTGATGTTTTGCTTTTCCATATTAATTTATCTGTGAGCTTTTGGTTTGTTCAAAGGATGCTATCTTGTAAAAAAAAAAAAGGTTAAAGAAAATTGAAAGAAAACATATTTCACTAAATGATTTAAATCCAGTTTATTTCTAGAGTAATTAAAGAAACATTTTTAACTAATCCACTTGATTAATAACTCAACCTTTCTCGTGTTATTCAGGTTCTTCTTTTGCAGTTCAAGTACAAGTGTATCTTGATAGCCTGCATATTTTTCCGGTGTTGTTATTTGTCTCCATTCTTAAGAAAAATGTGCAACAGACGCTTTACCCCAAAGTGTGCGATATAAATCATAATGACATATCGCTCCTCTGTTGCTGGTATGGATTTTCTTCAGTGGACTAAAATACAACTGATGAGAATCCTTTTCTTTTCCATTTTATCTCCCTCTGTCTTCTCACTCAGCTTCAGTGTCCCTCACCTCTTGTCTCTTAGTTCACTCCTCACTTAGCCATGTCCTATCTGTAGTTTCCTGTTTGTGTTCTGTTTTTCCCTGAGGGTTGGAGGCATTTCACAGCAGATGGAAAACAGAGCACTAAGGAAGGCTTGGGCGTTTGTCTCTGATATTTTATTAAGTCTTATCAGACCTCTGTCTCTCACTTATCCAATGCCCCAGCAGGAGTTTGTCACTCAGCATTTATCTGAAAATTTAGACCACCCTCGGCCACAGCTGAAGTGAAGCTGTGAGTCTTGATGGGGTTTGATGTGCTCATTTCAGCCTGTATTTTATTATGTGGTGCATATTAACAGCCTTTCAACAGCTGATTGGTATGATTTCCCTTTTCCTCTGTGCCTGTAAGTTTGGTTATATATAGCCTCAGTTTAATCTTCTTTTCTCCCAGTTTTTCTCCTTCTTCCATTTTCTTGTTTTGTACAGTCGTCCCTTAAGCCACTCTTTTTCCTTCTACATGTCTATCTCTGCAACGATTTCACATCTGCCCTCAGTCCTGCACTTTCAGACTTGTCATTCCTCTGCAGCATACTCTAAATTCCCCAACTCTCTCTCTGTTTCTCTTAGTGTTGTTGCGTGAGGAGGTGGCCCAGCTTCAGGAGGAGGTCCACCTGCTCAGGCAGATGAAGGACATGCTGAGTAAGGAACTGGAGGAAACGCAGGGAGGCTGCTCCGCGAACCTGCTCTCAGCCACCGAGCTCCGTGTGCAGCTGGGGGACAAGGAGCAGGAGCTGGACCGTGCCAAAGAGGCCTTACAAGGTCAGGAACCAAAACAGAAATATTATGGACTCAACTAAACCACCAGAGTCCATTCTTTCCCACAGCTTGAATGAACAGCAAATGTGGCTGTAAGAGATTTTCGATGGGAGTTTTGTAGAACAAGATAATGTTGTCACTAAGTAAAATCCACTTAAGCCTAATTTATACTTCTGCGTCGTATCGACAACGTAGTCTACGGCAGAGGTCCGCGTAGCTCCCGTACCTATGCAGAGGCCTACGCACGTAGCTGACGTGCACCTTCTCCAAAATGTAACGACTCGGACCGCAAGCCCTGTTATTGGTCCGCTCGGCAGCATTGTATGTCCTGCTTTTACAGCACTTCCTGGATCCCCGCTCATCGGCTTTCATCTCCTCCTCCATGTTCTTCATGTAATCATGTCTGTATGATAAACATCAACATGTATCAGCTGTAGATTAACATAACACGCTCTGAATCTCTGTGGAAAAGTAAACAGAGATCGTAGCGGGGCCGGAAGCAGGCGACCGGCTATCAGAGAGACCGCACTGCCCTCAAGCGTTTCGGCTGAAAATTGCTGCACGACACGGACACATCAACGCACAAGTATGTGGTGCTCATGTCCGCGTCAGCCCCTGCTGCGTAGGGGTGACGTAGAAGTATAAATCAGCCTTTAGTCTTGTCAAAACAAACACTGTGCCAATACCAACAGATTAATAGGTTGTTTTCTTAATAAATTGAAAGGGGCCTATTGTTGTATATTTTTTCCAAAGCATCAAAATGCCTTCCTGATATTTTAACGATACCCCAAAACAGTTAAATTGATTTTAGAAGTCAACCAATTCATATCAAACATTTAAACTAACAGCTTCTGGTCACTTAAATTTCCCTTTAGGAGTTTTTAGCTGGTCCTAAAACAGATTCAAATGAACTGTCATGATTCTTTCTGACCTTTAAAAGCAAACTAGACCGTCAGCAACAGCTTTTCCATTTACTTTTCCAAAGCAAGCATTTACTTTGAGCGATAACTTTCAATGAATAAAACAGTCGAGGCAGATTGCTGTCTAACATGAGTCTGGTTCTGCTTGAGGTTTCTACCTGTTAAAAGGATGTTTTTCTTTGCCACTGTAACTTGATAAATGCTGCAAAGCGTTTTGCTCAAGGTGGATTAAGATGGGATAAGACAGAGTCCTATTTGTAAGATGGGACTGGATCTTATCCTGTCTTGATGTTGAGTCTTTGTGAATAATATAACATAGAGGCGGTCTAGAATTGCTCTGTTTGTAAAGCGTCTTTGGATAACATTTGTTGCGATCTGGCATTATATAAATAAAGATTGATTGATTGGTTGGTTGAATAGTTTATTCAGCTGGAGGAGATTTTTTTTTATCAGAAAACAGCACAGACATGTAGAGGACAAGACCAGCAAAGAGATAGGAGGTGCCGCTTTGTCCACAGGGGCCCCAACATCAACACAAATAAAAGTTCCTCACAGGAGCTTTAAACAAAAAAAAAAATGTTACTTTGTGAACTTCAAATGTCTGAGTCTCACTTTAAAGAACTTTGCTTCTGACTTTTCCGATTTGAATATAAAATGTTAAACTGTAGTAAATCATTTCATGAATGTAAACATGGCACTTTGTAACAAATCCATCCTAACATATTTCAATTTTGCTGTTCAAATACATTCCACCCTCTGTTACTTGTCTCTGTTTGAACAGCCCGCTGAGTTTTTCTTCATCATTCATATGTAATAAAAAACACTTTCTGGTAGCATTCGGTACCCAGTAAATACCACAAAAGAAAACAGAATACATTTTTTTTCCACTCCATTGCAAAACAGTTTTTCTTCTTGCAGATAGACATCATTTTCTATTTCAACACTGGCCTGTAAAACGGTCGTGGCTTGAATAGGAACATAAAGATTTGAGCATCTTTCTCCAAACCACGTTCACAACCCCAGGAATAAGTAGTTGAGGAGATGTCTGTATAACTGAGTGGCCAGCAGTGCTACTCTTACCAAACAAAGAACAGTAAGCAATAAGACTCCAGCAGCTTTTACAAAGTTCAAGTGCTCAACGCACCAAATACATGCACAGAAATAGAATCAAGCACTCTTTCCAATAGGAAAGCTGGTAATGTGTGCTCAAATCTTACTTCTGTGAATAAAGGCAAGAGTTACTGTATAAGTGAATGTGTTTCGACATCATCCAGAACTGGGTGTTGGCCCCGAGGAGCAGCCAAGTAGACTCCAGGTTTACCTCATTTTAATTAACATCCATCAATCATTGCACAGAAGCTTCCCTCTGAAATATTAATGTGGTATTGAGGTAACCTGGAATGTGCTGCTTATTGTGAAGTAATAGATCGTTTTTATCTCTAGTATAAAAAACAAATCCAAACATTATGAAACCAAATTGTTCCCAGGTCTGTGAGAGAAATAAAAGAGTTAGCGCTACATTAAAGATAATGGCTTGCAAAAACAACAACAACAAAAATACACAAGGAGGAGAAACTGAATTTAGTTTAGAAAGATACGGTTGGTTTGCATGGTTCTGTCCTCTGAGAGTCACAGGTGCTAAACTGTTCACTTAAAAACTGTTGTGTAACTGCTGCAGAACAGGTTTGAATGTAGAGTGTAAAATATGAACGTTGACAAGAGGAATGCTTCCTGCCTAATACATGAAAAATACAGGTTTCAGTCCCGCCTCTCTGGTTGAGCACGGACTCTCAGGAGAGAGGTGTTATTATTTTTGCTTGTAAAGAGCACAACCAGTTGCATCATGGCTAATAAGTTGTCCCTGTGTTTGAGAAGCAAGAAAAGAAATGAGTTCCAAATGGTCCGCTCGGGGTTGAGCAAACAGAGGCTCCAAATGCCAGCCGAAACAGTTGCATGTATGAATGAGTAAGTGCCACTGTGCCAATTATGTTTGAGAAGATTACATCATTTTCTCTGGGAAACAAAAAAACATCCTCTGCAGCTTCTCACTCACAGAAGACACAGTGTCACCTAGTGGCTGCATGCTGAAAATGCAAAGCTTTGAATTTGTGGCATCCAAATCTCACTCATTTAGGATTGACTTTGTCCAGTTTGACAGCAGAGTTGTCAGTTAAAATGCTTCTTATTTTGTACTTGTTTATAATTTTCTGTGTGTGAATATGTTTGTGTGTGTTGCAGCTATGAAAGCTGACCGTAAGCGTCTAAAAATAGAGAAGGCAGACCTGGTGAGTCAGATGCAGCAGCTGTACACGACACTGGAGAGCAGAGAAGAGCAGCTGCGAGAATTCATACGCAACTACGATCAACACCGAAAGGTAACATAGATGCAACCTGTTCATCAGATATTTAAAGTGTGTAGAAATTGGCAGCATTTTGCAGAACAGACTTGGTAAGAATACAATATCATTTTCTTAAGAGTGTTTGAATAAGTGTAAAATCACTTGGATATAAACATGGTTTTGTTTTGGCTAGCTTAGAATGAGCATTTTATATCTACGTAAAGAGCTGGACCCTTTTACAGAGGAGCACAGAACAGACAAACTAGTAGCATACTTGTTTTTGTCTTTAGTGAATAGCCACACAAAATGCACCGGTTGGAAGACGAAGAAGAAGAAACTGCCTGTTGTGTGCAAAAGAACTGTACTGATAGACATTTTTCATTTAGAAAACTTGCTAAATTAAGGATCGTACTTACCATGCATCAAAATAGTAAGCATATTGAAGTGTTGATATCTTCTACGAGTGGCATCCTTGAATGTAGAATTATATGAATATATATAATAGAGATTAGCACATTACTTTTTGCAAGTCCAAGTCAAGTCTGTGAGGCTCAGCTAACACAAGTCATGTTTTGAAATGTTACACTCGCTGCTGTTTTACAACAAGTAGTCCGTGTGAGGATAAGGTTCATTAATGAAGACCAGAACAGCAGAATGAGTATGTTTATACTGTACTTAACATAAGACGTTGGCCTAATCGTTGCATTAACAGAAGGGATTTATTGAAGGACATCTATCTGATCACTTGCAGAGTGTATATCAGACACTGTTTGCCAAATACAGGGGTATGGATTAAGGGTAGATCATTCAATTATTGATTGTGGATCTTATACGGATGAAAAATATATGTAAATGTTTACATGGGCAACCCACACATTATGGCCTATGTGTGGGAAAACTTTGTACTGTAGCAGATGTGCTCATTATGGTGTCATCCGTGTAGAAGTTTACGCATGATGTGAGGGACTGACATTCAGCTCAAAATGTTGATTGGCCAAAATGACAAAATACAAATATAATGCAGTTGCAAATTTTTTGTTCAGTCAAGTCTGTAGTCACGTTTGTGTGCAACTGAAGTGCGACTCGGGTCTAAGTCTTAAACCTGAGTCCCTGAGTTTTAATAGAATAAGTTTAAATGAACAAATGTTTGGGGCGCCATTGGCCTAGCAGTCTAAGCATGTGCCCCATTTACAGAGGCTATAGTCCTCATTGCAGCGGTCACAGATTTGATTCTACTCTCAACCATTTACTTCATGTCCTCCCCCTCTCTCTACTGGCCACATTTCCTGTCTCTCTTCAGTTGTCCTGTCCATTAAAGACAAAAATGCCCTAAAATTTATCTTTAAAACAAATGTTCAATTAGGAGCAAATGAGCCATTAAACATGTTTATATAGCTTTGTATGAAAACATTATCACGTGCGATGAAACCTTTTACTAAATGCTTATATGCTGCTCATTTATGTGGAATGAGTAGATTTATGTTGCTTATATTTGTAACAATCCTTCAGAAACAATACTGTCTCTTTATATATCATCACAAGTTTCTCAAAACAGATCCAGTATTGGTCAGGATATACCCTCTTATTTAACCGGCTGTTACATCCATCACTGAAACCATGGGCCTGATAGTGTAACCAGTAAATATACATTTTGAAATACAGCACTGAATGAGTATGTGCTCGAATAAGGAGCTTTAGATAATTCAAAGTGACATCTACAGGTTTTAACCAGGCTTGTGTGTGTGTGTGTGTGTGTGTGTGTGTGTGTGTGTGTGTGTGTGTGTGTGTGTGTGTGTGTGTGTGTGTGTGTGTGTGTGTGCTCTCCAGGAAAGCGAGGACGCAGTGAAAGCTCTGGCGAAGGAGAAAGACATGTTGGAGAGAGAGAAGTGGGACCTGAGGAGGCAGACCAAAGAAGCCACAGAACAGGCCAACATCCTGCGCTCTCAGATGGACATGAAGGAGAACAGGGTCAAAGAACTGGAAGCCGAGCTCACCATGGTGAGTCACCCTGCACGAGGACACAGTCACAACCTTGTTAAACTCAGCACAATGGTGTCACCTTGGCATCAGTATTTGGTGTGTCTACGTCATGAATGCAAACCAGGTGTGGGTTTGCAATCCTGTCTTTGCATCCATATCAGCGTAAACACTTGCAGTAAGCTGCTTTGCTATATATCCTCATTCCTTCCATCTCTCAAAGCATTAAGTCTCTCTCCAGGCTGAGGAAAAATTCATGCCTGTTTTCTCAGTGTTGCGTTGTCGCTCCCTCCGAGGTACAGTTGTCAGTCTGTGTGTCATTAATCTTTCTCCTCCCTCGGCAAGTCACAACCACCCACAGATCCTCACATCAAGCTGCATCACAGATCACATTTGTTGGTACATCAGTGCCTGAGCTGCAGCGCTGTCAAGCAGCCGAGCCACCAAAAAATCATTTCACCTATTTTTTTCTTCGCTTCTCTAAAATCCCTTTGTTTTCTTCTACCCTTCAATGGATGTCCGCTGAATGTCCTCTCACAAGTCTCCATTGATAAACTATGTGTCAAACATTGAATATGTACTGTTTTTAAATCTGGGATTTTGGCTAACTTTAAAGGGAAAGGCTGCTGTCGTTCAGTTTTGTTTTGTTTCATCACTCCTATAAAAAAAAAAAAAGACTAATGTGTGAGTCTGTCTCTTAATACTTTCTAAATTTCCCGTCCTGGAATTCAGCCACAAGCCAGTTTATTCTCAATTTAGATATACATCTTAAAAGCAGAGGGAAATATGTTGTGTTTAAGAATAAAAGACTGAATAATTTCTTAAAACTGATGCGGTTCTGCTGAAATCTACAGTAATTAAAAAAGAAAAAAAATGGCGAAACCCCAAATGCAACACTCACAAGGCAGTTCCAAAGCTTGAAGTCCATTTAATTAGGCTAAAGGTCAGTACACAGGAAGTCAAAACAGTACAGGCAAAGGACTCCAAATCTTAAGGCAAAGGCAAAGTCAAACTTAAGAAAACTGGTCAAACTGTAGGGTAAGCAAATACAAGACTGGAACACTGACATGAGGGTACAAGATGAACCAGCACAGAAGGAAGGGAAAACTGAGCCTAAATACACACAGGGAGTGGGGATAACGAGACACAGGTGCAGCACATTGAGGTAATCAAGGGAGTGGGAAACACAGGAGCGCAAGAAGTCAAGAGACCTGAAATGAGAAACAAGCGTGAGTATCAAAATAAAACAGGAAATACAAGAAAAGAAACACGAGGGAATAAAATAAAACTACTGGACTAATCTGGAGCTGTGTCAAAATGTGGTTCTTGAGTGAGTGTTTTCGGTAGCAGATCAGTGTTTGTGCACTAAGTCTGACTCACAGCACTACGTGAGTATGAGTCAGCCATTAGCCACCTACAGTATGTTAGCTGGTACTCTCGTCCCAATCCATCACCTGCATGTCACCATGATCCCTATTGCTACCAACAACAAACTTCATGCTAGCAACCTTCATACTGAATATTGCAATGTTTTGATTGTGCATTAAGGGAAGCCTGCTTAGTTCTCTCACTGATTTAACCATTTAGTCGTTTTATTTCCAGGGTTCTCCTCCCCGTTCATGTTCAAGCGTTCCATGAAAACACACTTTTCTTGGACTGTGTTATGCGAAGGCACAACCAGAGATGATTGGTTCAGTGAAATACAAATAGATTTCTCCAGCAATGTATTGTCCTTACTAGGAAATGATGAAAGGTTTAGTTTGACATTCCCCAGTGAATTATAAAGAAACACGTCATCTACTCCAATGCTGTGGTTAAGTGAATTAAAAACATCTAGTTTAAGCTACATTAACTAAAAATGAGTCCATATGAATCAATTCATTGTTAGTTTGTTGTCTATAGGATGTTGGCATTAGAAATCGAACACTGCTGCTCCATGTTCAGTTATTGTGGTTTGGGTTTTGTGGTGTGCATATCAAGTGTAAAGATGATTACATGTTCATCAATGTGTGTTTACCTATGCAAGCTTATGCAGGATAGGACAAGTATGTTGATACAGAAGGGCAGTAAATAGCCTTCCACTTGATAACATTAAAACATGATATAGACATGGTGCAAATAAATGAAAAGCATAAATATTCATTCTAAATCAAATAAAAAGTTTAAATGTGTCTCAGTCAGGACTACTCTCATCAAAAGAATGAATTATTTGCATACAATGTGTTACATTTGACAGTAATGCTCTGTTTTGGGAGCTCCGTGCCCTTCCATGTGCCTATGTCGAATGCCAAAGCATGAGGTGGGGAGAGCACACCTCAGGCAAGCAAAGATATATTACATATGACAATGCTCTAGCATAAAAGTTAGAGCAGGGTTGGAGGAGGGTTGCAAAGTGGTTTGCAAGGGGAGCTGCAAGGCTAGAGTAGGCAGGCTATCCATCCATCCATTATCTTGACCGCTTATCCCGTCAGGGGTTACAGGGGGCTGGAGCCTATCCCAGCTGGCTTCGGGCGGAAGGCAGGGTACACCCTGGACAGGTTGCCAACCTATCACAGGGCTAACACAACCATTCACACCCACACTCACACCTACGGGCAATTTAGAGTGATCAATCAACCTGGTGAGCATGTTTTTGGACTGTGGGAGGAAGCCGGAGTGCCCGGAGAGAACCCACCTATGCATGGAGAGAACATGCAAACTCCACAGGCAGGCTAAAGAAGTTTAAATAGAATGTCATTTTTGCTATTTAACAACTGGATGAGTACATGTAATCGGTTGAGCCGTCAGCTGATAGGAACTGGTGTTAGCCGATGTTCTGTGGGACGAGCTAAACTTTGAGGCCTGCCTGAACTAATGCTATGCTCAATATGTTACCCAAAGGGATCCTGCTTTACTCTCAACACATGCTCACATTTTGTTTCTTTTGTGTTTTGTAGGCAAAGCAGTCTCTGGCCACATTGACGAAAGACGTACCGAAGCGCCATTCACTGGCCATGCCCACAGAGCCCGTAGTGAATGGCAGTCAAGAGTGGGTGATGCAAGCTGACCTGCCGCTCACCGCCGCCATCCGTCAGAGTCAACAGACTCTGTACCACACCACAGACAGACAGGGTAAGCCTCTCACCAACTCTGCCTTTCAGTCTACCTGCTGCTTGGTGTTGCTTTTAACTACTCAACATACTAACAAGAGGGCTTCCTGAGAGTTTCTAATACTAACTGTGGGAATCTGTAAACATGTGTGAATATATGTGTGTGTGTGTGTATTGTGCGTGTGTGTGTGTGGCACATACACAGCTGTAGTCAGGATCAGCCCCTGCCACTCCCGCCAGCCCTCTGTCATCTCTGACGCTTCGGCAGCTGACGGGGACCGTTCATCCACGCCAAGCGACATCAACTCTCCACGTCACAGGACTCACTCCCTCTGCAATGTAAGAGCTGCCTGGCTCCCTCGACCAAGTAATCATACCTCCACACTTCTCTTTGACCCTTCCTGTTTGTGCCTGTCCATCTCTTCTGTCGGCCTGTTGGGTGTTAGCCTGCCTGCTTGCTGGTGGTGGTGATATTTTGCCATTGACTCATTTCAATGCAACATTTTGACCCACTGTATGTGTATTTGCTTTCATGTTGAGTGTTAGATGATGAGATTGCCTCCAGTCTTATATCTATCTAAATTTAAAGTGGGTAGCCAGCTAGCTTAGCATAGCTGAAAGAGAGAAAACAGCAAACCTGGATCCATCCAAAGGTAAAAGAATCTATGTAGAAGCATCTTTTAAGGTCGCTGACTGATGTGTTTTATCTCATCGTTTTTTTTGTATCCACCTATACAAATCAACTCCTCTAGTCAGCCTTTCCCCCCTTTTGAACATTTGGGTCTCTCTTTTGTTGACCAACATTTATTTTGACAAGCCTGTGATGATAGGACCCCATTGTTAACTCCTCTAACTGCTCTAGCTCGTCCCCTCCTGGGGCTTCATGTTAATTAGCTATATTTGCAAAACATCCACGTCCTTCATTCATGACATCAAATCAAACATTTAACAAGGCATACCTGAAAAACACAAACAGATACAGAACCTCTATGTTAATTCTGCTGCCTGCTACAGCTCTTGAATGTAAGCTGACTCAAAGAAAAAGTTAGCTTACTCAGCAGTAGCTTTAAGCTAGCAGCAATCCTTTTGAAAACACATTTTTTAGTACCAGTTTGTGTAGCTTAATGTTTTTTAGCTTGGGGAAAATATCTAATATTTTAAGAAACAAAAAGTTAAAAAAAAAAGTGGATTAAGGTTAAGGAGAGGCCAAAAGGAAGATACAACAGAAGAAGAAATTAAAAAAGAGGTGCTCTTAATTTTACCTGTGGAGATTTCTCCCACTAAAACCTGTATAAGGATAAATTTCATAGAGTATGAATCTTTTTATCTAACGCTCAGTAAGAAAGTGGATTTGCACCTTTCTTTAAGTGTAGGACTTAAACTTTGACTATCTTCTTCCCTCCTCTGCCCTGTGTAGTCCATGGAGGACCTGGAGGACCAGAAGCGTAAGAAGAAGAAGGAGAAGATGACTCTGGGATCCCTGTCTCGGGTGTTTGCTCGGGGCAAGCAGCGCAAATCACTGGACCCCGGCCTGTTTGATGGTACAGCCACACCTGATTATTACATAGAGGAGGATGCCGATTGGTGATATTGAGAGTGTGAACATGTGTGAGTGTGTGTGTTAAATCTGAACGGGTATCCACCTGGCTTTAACTGTGTGTACAGGGTGTTTGAATGTGGGATTGTGTGGAGGAGGGAGGGGAGCACATTTTAAAAAGAAAAGCCTAAAAGAGACTGCTATCCCCATAAATGTACAGTATATTACCCTCAAATTGTATGTTTGTAAATTAGATATATATTTATAGATGTACATGTATGCATATGTATATATGTTTACATGCATATAAATATATACATGGGGTTATTATTATTACTATGTGTAGACATGTTTATGCTGTATTATCTTCAAAATGTTGAACTGTTTTATGTTTTTTATAACTGGAGACTTGAAGGACTGCTGTGCATATGTAAATAGGAGTTATTGTGAATTTAGTGTTTTTACTGTAAATGTCATTTAGCTTTTGTTACTTTGCAGTTGCTTTTATCATGCTTTGCAACATGGATTTAAGGTTTTTTGTATCCCTAATCTCACTTGGCCCATTTCTTATTATGAACGGGGAGATGTTTCCTGGTTGGCTGGTCGTTGAACTCTTAAAGCTTAATTGGCAGAATTTTGTTGTCTCAGCAAAAAATAATTGATTTGAGAGGTATAAGTGGTACTTATAGTTTTATAACGCATTGTAATGGAAGCAGCAGGGAGGTTTTACGGTTAAGGCCTCTGCAATCGTTTACGCCAACAATTTTATTTTTAGTTACTTGAATTAACAACTTGCAAGCAAGGGTTATGCCATGATATAGAATGGAATGAAAAGTTATAGATATTTAGTCTCATCCTTTGCTGCAGACACCATGTACAAGTGCCAAAGTTTAAACGGTCAACTTCAGCGTCATTCTGTCACTGTTAGCATTAGCCTCGTAACATTGTTTATGTCTGACTCATTTCTTACTGAGAGCTATCTAACACGTGCCAACCTGTGACAAAGGAATGTGCATTCAACATGTGCATGATCCCTCTGTGTTGCTTCGATTAGATGTCCATTCATTGCCAATCAAATTAATAATCTCCACAATCCCTTGTTACTCCTGTGTTGCCTCTTCCCTTTTTACCAAGTTATCTCCCCCTGCATTTTGAATGCACGGTCCCCTTTTTATTTTGATTTATCTGACTGTTTTTATTTTGCTCTGTGTAGATTCCCTCCTCATTTCTTGCAAATGTGGCTCTAATAATTCTATGTTAAAGGCTTTGTAATTTAGGAATTGTTCCATAAAAGATTAAATCTATTGAAGTATTTTATTTAAAAAAGAGAGAGAAAAAAAGAGAAAACTTCAATATTTATCTGCTGCAGCACCTGCAGCCGGAAGCTGAGGAGGTTTTAGCATTTTCAAAAATGAATTATAATTGAAATGAAATCTTATTTTAAAAATAAAACTAGTAACTGAACACATCCTATGTGGTAGTTTTCTGTTCCATGACTTTGTTCTTGTGTCCCAGTCTAATGTGTCTCTCCCTCTCCTCCTGCCATTTCTAATGGCAACTTTCTCCTGCCAGTGAGTAACTCCTCATCTGTGATTACCAGCTGTCTGTTTCTGATCTCGGGGGATTATTCATATCACTCAGTTTCATGTGGAAAAAAAAATCTGTGTTTTTTTTATTTTTGAGGAAACACTTTTGAAAGAGAAGGCGGATTTTGCATGCAGCATGTGAGGACCAATCAGGTAAACACACAGAGTTCATCCTGGATTTGTTGGCTCAGTATGAATCAGTGTTTTCCTGTTGTAGAGATGGGAGGTTAATGGGTAGGAGCATGATGTCTTATGAATAATCCCTGTGTCTCTAAAACATTATCCTATGGTGTAGAGCCCCTTCATAATCACCGGATAGTCACTGAAGTGTTTTAACAAACTTTACTAAACACATCGCGGTTTTAGAGCTAACCAAACTATTTCAGTCATAGAAGAGAAATACACAGGTTGTGCTTCTTAAAAAAAACATTTTTGATTTCTATGTATTCAGTCATTTATTTTTTTTGAATTGTTAAATCTTGTTTTTTTTGTCCATTCAGGTCAGTTATTTAAAAGGGACAGCAAGTGCAGCTACAGTAAATAATTCTAGCTCCATCTAGTGGCCATCTTAATGTAGTGGCATTTCAAACATTTTATATCAAAAAGCACTAAAAAAGGTTACAACAATCTTATCTAGTTGACTGAATACTCTGAATTTATTTATAAAAATGAATGGGATATCAAACAAAATGTATATTTGTTGCAGACAATCAAAAGAGTGGGATGTTCTAGCACAGCTTCCAGTTTATAGCTGTGTATCATTCCATAAAGGAGGTATATATTTGGTTATCTCCCCTCTGATTTTCATGTCAGTCTGTCTTCAGATGAGTCACTTTTTTGATGTCCATATCCCTCTGACCCTGAACCCTCCTGTATGCCACACCATAACTTCTCCTGACCAATCCAGACTCTGACAGCAACACACAGCAGAGCCTGTCTGACGGTGAGGAGCAGCTGGACCGCCTCCAGCAGGCGGAGCTCACTCGAAACACATGCATGTCACTGTGGAGAGCCGGTGCAGTGCAGGCCTGGCTGGAAGTTGTCATGGGGATGCCCATGTACATGCGAGCCTGCTCTGAAAACGTCAAAAGCGGCAAGGTACACTTTGGTACAAGCTGTTCCTTTGCATATTATTTGCTTTGTGCAAAAGTTAGATGGAATTTCAGTGGATAGGTATTTTAGAGTAGTGTTCTTGTTTGATAGAAAACTGGATTTCTGTCCTATAGGTGCTGCTTGGTTTGACAGACGAGGACTTGGAGCTGGGTCTGGGTATCAGTAACCCCATTCATCGCCGGAAAGTACGACTGGCTATTGAGGATTACAGGAGGGCGGAAGGAGACCAAGGGTGAGCAGCAGCGAGAAAACTCAGTAGAAATTGTTTATTGTTTAATAAAAGTGAAAATCCTCAAAAGTTAGATATTACTGGTGAGAAGTGCATATTTAATGTACTTTCATTTTACTTTATTGATTTGTTAGTTTTAGTCTTTAAGTATAAACTTGTGCAAGATGTACTCCATTTCTTTTTGCACAGCTCAAACGTGAAGCAAAACACAACAATGATCCTCCACAAAAAATACCTAAAGTTGTGATTTACGTGTATAATGAGGATTTTGTGATAATCATGTCACTAGCAAGAAAAATGGGTACTTATTTAATTGTTTAAAACCAGGTTAGCAAAGTATTTATCCGTTCAGTTTGAACGACACAAACTATTTTTTACAACAGTGTTTACCTTTGTCACTCATCTGATCTGTTGTGCCATATCATCCTCTAGACTTTCAAAAGCCACAGAGATGGACCATTACTGGGTTTCAACATCCTGGCTGAGTGACGTGGGTTTGCCGCAGTACTCTCAGAGCTTCCAGACTCATTTAGTAGACGGACGAGTCCTGAACTCTCTGAGCCGCAGAGACCTGGAGAGACACCTCAACATCAGTGACCAGAGCCACCAAACTAGTTTACTCCTGGCAATCCAGCTGCTGCAGATGCTAAGCTTTGATAAAGAGGTCAGCTTAACGATCAAAATGAGAAGATATTGAAGAGGTATTAATAGTAGCAATCATTCCTCAGACTCTGCGTATAGTTTTACTCAACTAAGCTCCGTTATTATCCACACAAGCCTGAGGCAAACAGAAGCCCTGCTTTATCTCAGCAGTCCTTCATGCTTCTCTGACCTTTCTGTATTTTTTCCTCAGTCCTAACCTCACTGGTGCCAGAGCAGTTATCTGTGTGTTGTGTTTTTGCAGGCCCTGCAGGCAAGGCGACTAAAATGTGAGAACCAAGACCGGGACCCCATTGTTTGGACATGTCACAGAGTAATGAAGTGGATCAGAGACATAGATCTGAAGGTGGGTGGGAGGACGTTTCCCTCTCTGCTTTGGAGAAATGAAAGGCACATTGCAACCATGTTTCACCCTCTCCCTCAAAACAAGTAAAAATAGCTTTGTTATTCTGGTGCTATAATACTTTCTGAGATAACACATCAGATGAATAGAGAGATAATTAAATTAATTCAGCTGTCAACCACCTTGGACTGCCATGACTTCGAAAATATTAAGTCATTTTCTCTTTCTGTGCTGTGCTCTTCAGGAGTTTGCAGAGAATCTTGAGGGCAGAGGGATTCATGGAGCTGTGTTGGCTCTGGACCCAGCCTTTGACACGGACGCCATGGCAAAAGCTCTGGGGATCCCCAGCAACAAGCACATGCTGCACCGACACCTGTATGAAGAGATGAAATCACTCGCCGTCTCTAACAGGTATAAATAAGAACCCTATAACTCCCTCTGTATTCTTTTCTACATCTTTGTTTATTAATGCTTGACTTTTGAATGTAACTTATAGCCTATTAAAATAAATTGTATCATTTCTGAATTAAGCTTCAACATTGTGACTGAAGAGATATGTTTTGTGCCTTGTGTTTACAGTGGAGAGCATGATGGTGAGGTCAACTGCTCCTCTTCACCTGTGGCTGTGAATCGCTTTACTGAGGAAAGACTGTCAATGAGAGTATCAGGCAAGGTATCATCATTTCATACCCGTATAGAATTATCTGAACATTTTGTCTAAGTTTTTCTTCATGAAGCAAACTACTGAGATGTTTTCACACATATAAGAGTGGACTGTGGAGCTGACATTTATAACTAATGCTTGATAGCCATGTGGAGTGTTTTCTGTCCAGCATCATCAGACTTACAGAAATTAATTTAACAAACATTATTTTTGACATATACTTGTACAGACAGGCTCCATATTGATGTTGAGAGGCTCTCACAGATTAGTGGTGCTCTATGGAAGATGCTACAGTGAGACATGAAACAGCGATTGTCGAGGAGTGTAAAATATACGACAATTAAGGAGAGAAAGGTTAATTTGTTGACGTTTAGAAATCTGTTTATTTGGTTTTTGCAGCATATAAAATTAAGTCATTCAGCAGTAAGGTCACTGTGAATTACAAAGACATTTCAATTGTATTGTCTTTGTAATTCACCGTGACCTTACTGCTTACTGACACCATGAAATAATACCTTTGTATTTACCCAGAGGAAATGTAACTAAAACCAGCCAGACCTCCTGCAGTTGTTGACAGTTTCATTTTACTGTCAGGTAATAACATTTGACTGACTCCACATTCTGCTTTATGCCTCTTCCTGTGCCCAGAGTCCTCTGCGGATTCGTGCAAACAGCCACTCTGCAGAGCGAGGTCTGGGCTTCCATGGCAGCTGCGGCTCTCTGCCCAGAGAGGCCAGGGTTCAGGCCATTCCCCGGGCCAAAGGCAGCCCTGTGCACACCTACAAGAGTGTTGAAATCACCAACGTCTGAAACAGCCTCTGCCCTCACTCCAGTGATGCTATTGTTTACAGTGTTATTATATTATTGCTGATAACTACTGAGGAAGTTGTGCTAAGAAGGTGTACCAGTAAATTTTACAATTCAAATGTATTGATAACCAGCCAATATGTGTAGACTCAAAACAGAGACCAGCTGGAGCAAGAGGATGTACTATAGACAGTGTTAGTGTAGCTCTCGGTCAACTATATTTCAAATAGTTTTATATTATCAACTATAGAACACTTAAGAATAACTCACAAATATAGCTGAGCACAGAGTTGTTTCCTTTTGATGCCTTACATGGAATATCTCTCACTGCGCTGTTGTTTTTACTGAGCTACATTTATTTTTTTTTACGATTTTTTAACATTAAAATAAACTTAATTATTTCTGCATAAGGTGAAAAAAAAGAATATTTATGCTTGTTGTGTAGTAAAAAATTGTATTATGACATATTTAATTTTGCAGAATACAAATATGCATCTGCTGATAATCCTCTGAGGAGACCTGAACCTGAATTCAGCAGCTCTGCATTTGAGAAATGCAAGTTTGTAATCACAATTACTAATACCACTGAAAAAGATAACAGAACTTTGCTTAAAATAAGAACAAAAATGTTAAATTTGGACATGCATGGGAGCTAAATATTTCACAACAATAGCAGAGTGTGAGCTTTTATCACACTTTGCATTCCAGCACTCAAACAATCTTTAACATAGATTCTCGACTGACAGCTGTTCAAATTTTCTCTTCTATTACTGTTATGTAATCTATATGTTAAAAGTTGTTTGTTTTTTTATTGTAAATATTGATAGAATTTTATTAACAGAAATCCTCTTCTCATCATGTATAAATCAAACATTCAGCTGAATGTTGGTTTCAAAAATGATACTTTGTTAAATGTAAGCTCACAGCGTTCCCAAGATGAGTATATTGTAAAAAAAGAGACAGGACTTTTATTATGACTTCAATGGAGAGGATGTAATAATGTACTTTGTACAGTTTGATGTTTTGTAACACAAAGTTGTTGAAAGTTATCTGAGCATGAAAACACACATTTGAAGTGTCAAAAGGCCACACTTTGACACTTTGTGCAGTTGAAAGCCTGAGGTTAATCCAAATACTAGAAAACCGGTTTGTCCACCACATTTCTGGGCGTTTTCTCTGTGCAGTCACCAAAGGCAAGGTTTGCAAGGTTGTTTCAGCGGGAAGATTAGACCAGTTCAAACCTGTATGGAAACAGAAGGGACGAACTCAAACAGTGTTTCTGTTAATGTCACATTATCTGTCTCTCTCCCCCTCTCCTTGCTCAACTGTCACAGCTTTTCGTGTATTCAAACATTAAAGGTGAAAATTTTGTCAACTTCTGTTAAACGTACAGGCCTGCTTTCTTTTGTTTGTCAGGATATTTGCATATAAACACACTGACAGCTGACTGAAAAAAACTTCATCCAATCAGAAGTTACCATCCCAAGAAGATTAATGAGAGGTGTGTAACTTTAAACCAGAGGGGCATGTAATTGTATAATAATTTGCTTGTTGACTAGTTTATTCTATCATTTCTGATTTAAAAAATGCATCAAAAGATCTGTTTGTGATTTACCCTCTTGTGTTCTTTATTTATACTCTATCATTTAACCTGTATGAAAAGTCTCACACACTTTTACCAGCATAATCGTATGAAAGATGGGAGGTACGAAAATAAAATAAAGTTATATTGTATTTCTCTGTATAAACAGGCTATTATTAACTGTCTATCAATCACACTCTCATTCGTTGGTCTTGAGGCAGATCATGTGGGGCTTGAGGGCCTCGTCGGCCCCCTCAGGGGTGGCAAATGATAGGATACCATTCTGCTTTAGACATGTTTATCCTGCTCATCGGGGGATATTTTGGCTGTCTAACCTTTTGGGTGCCCCTGTGGTGATTCTGATGCAGAAAACGCCTGTTTAGTGACAGCATTCTTTTATGTTATTTTTCACTGGACAGAGTTTATTAGCAGATAATACAATTTATTTCAGGCTGTCAAGTTTTTTGGCCGAAAAAAAAAACATGTTTATCTTGTTGTCAATCAAATGTATGGTCACATTCCTATTTTTATGGCTAATTTGTGCATAACATTGTCAAAGAGTTCACTCTAAAGCTGAAGCTGAAGCAGAAGAAAATGGGGAATCTGCACATCTGAGTCACAACGTGGCAACTAGTTTTACCAAGAATGGTTGCACTCCCAATTGAGAACAATTAGATACATCTCAATAATTTTTTTATTAAACTTTTGCATTCAAATTTGTTGTTACAGCAGCAACAATTACAGTCAATACACCACATCTAACACCGAACACAAACATATTTAGGCATTTAGACACTAAGATAAGTTTTTAGACCATTACCAATATCATGTCAAATATTGATAATAATAATAATAATAATAATAATAATAATAACAATAATAATAATAATAATAATAAGTGTCTTCTTCTTCTCATTACAGATATTGTTTTTTTTCTAAATGAATTACCTTTATTTACAATTCCAATCTGATTAATAATGATTTAAACCGAATTGACTAGTTGATGGAGGCTATTTAGCAAATGATTCAAAGTCGTTGAATAAAAATTTCTTTGTAATTAGTATTTTATTGATTTTTACAGAAGACTTATCCCATTTTGGTGAAAAACAAATATCTCTTTTCTTTTACATGAAACAATATATACATAAAATAATACTAATAATATAAATGAATAGATAGATAAAAATAAACACAATTAACTAATAATTACTGGAGAAAAAAACAACAGCAAAAGAAACAAAACAGAAAACAAAACAAACTTGCACCATGATCTACTCCAATCTAATAGCAGCAGTACAATTCTATACAGTATGTGTGCCTTGGTTCCAGCTCAATCCACGTTACCATTGTATTTCAAATAGTTGAATACAATTGTTGATACAAAAGGGTAAACTTGACGCAGTTAAAGCCGTTTTTCCCCTTGACTTATACAATATCATAGTGTTATATACAGTTGTGCTCATAAGTTTACATACCCTGGCAGAATTTATGGTTTCTTGGGTAGTTTCTATTGTCTTTATGATATAAGAAGAGTAAACACGGTTGATTGATACATATTTTGCTTCACCCAACCACTAACCATGAGTGAAAAAAAAGTTTTTCTCTTATCGTTCATATTCTCTGAAAATAGTCAAAAAAATCACAAATTCTGCCAGGGTATGTAAACTTATGAGCACAACTGTACGTTGCAAAAATAAATAGTCCGCCATGTGGTACTTCAATTTCTTATTTTTTATTTATTCTGCATTTATTCTTATTTTTTCATCCATTATTACTTTATTTTGTCACAGTTTCCGGGAATGCCCTTGTCCCACAAATTTGTCCCCTCAGAGGAGTCATACCGGGGCAGCGCTAGGACCAAGCGGAAACCGGTCAAACACCCTTTACAACCCGGGAGAGAGGAGGTTTCACTACGACTGGAGTTTGAACATAACTCCTGTTAACAGTGTTTTTATCTGAAGAGCTAATAAATAATTGAAAACTAATCGCTTTCTTTGTGACCTTAAAACACAAATCTGTGTGGAACGGGGGACACGCGCAGATTAGACGTGTATGTCTCCTTCTTCTGTGATCTTCCTGAAAACACCTGCGTGCTTCAGGTAACTCCCCGATGAAGAGGGAAGTCCTTGGACACTGAGCGGCGAAAAGGTAAGGCCTCTTTCTGATCACATTTACCACCAAACACTAAGAGTAGTCTCACATGGATTAAAGCTTGTTGATGGTGGGTGTACATTTATCATTTTTGCCCGGTTTATTGTTAGATTGTTCCGAAAGTTTTATTCACACAAGAGATTCAACTTTGGGGACTGTCCCCCATACTTTACAAGCAAGGACCTGCTGAAGGACGAACACACTCATACACGTTTTAAGTATTTTCCAGCACCTTTACTTTTCCACGGGTTTAACCTTACATCAATCAGGAGTCTGATAGAAACAGCAGTTAACATTGATTGTAACAGGAGGGACAGCTTTTGTTAGTGTTAGAGCTACACTAATGTTTAACATGACACACCCATGTGACACCGTCCAGCACCAACATGCGGCTTATTCATGCCTTGATGTACGATCAGAAAGCAGCCATTAAATGTGACACAGTGAGGAAGCATGCAGTGGAAACTATAATACAATACCATTATTAAAGCTGTAACTTTAATAATGATGACAATAAAGTACATGTGGTCATATATTCATCACATCTACAGAACATATGTGTGATGATGTCTGAGGCAGGTGCATACATACACACAGAGTAGTTCAGCCAAACAATCATATCATATGCACCAAAGTAATGATGCAGTGGTCCATCCCTTTTCTTTCCTGTGCCCTACACAACTTCCAAAATTAGTGGCAATAAAATCATGTGAGACCCGGGGATTGGTGTGGCACTTAAAACTTCAGTCACCCATCATTACTTCATGAATGATTGGATGTCACAAAGATGTTAGGACATTGTTTTTAATTTAATATCAGAGCGTATATATTTTACTAAAATGAAGGTTTTTTTTAAGTCCTTAATGAATGTGTATATGAATTGGAGCTAATGAATAAAGCTGTAATAATAAGAACAATATTTTTAACACATCAGTTACAATATGCAATATAACACAAAATCAACGTGAATTAGATCCCCCAGTCTCTTGTTACATGCTTGAAACTCTGTTTTCTTTATTGTCACTCCTGACTTCAGGTAATAAGCACTGTTGAAATGTTCAATGATGAGCACCAGCGCTAAACATTTGCCTCATTTAATCAGCTTAAAAACAAGTTCTCTCTTCCTTCTATACATTTTTTCCGTTATTTACAATAAGGAACTATGTACGTCAGTGTGTGCCTAACTTTGAGTCTCTCCCGGAAGAAAAAAGGATTCACAAGCTATTGCTGGTCCCACCCGATTCAAGAAATTTAGTTTCAAACTTTGTGAAGGTATTTTCTGAGCAAGTAAATTCTGCCACGTTCCACCTGAAAAGTGCCTGGGAGGAGGATCTGGGGATACAGATTGATGATGACGTGTGGGAGGAGAGCCTTAGCAGAATCCGATCATGTTCCATTAATACTCAACACCAGTTAATACAATTTAAAGTAATACACAGGCTCCATTATCTAAATCTAAATTGCATAGGATTTTTCCCACAATCTCTTCTCTGTGTAATCGCTGTAAGTCTGCTGAGGGCTCCCTGGCCCACCTTTTTTGGACATGTCCAAGGCTGTATACCTTTTGGTGTGAGATATTCAACTGGTTTTCTGGAATGTATGGCTGTGTGTTCAAACCAGACCCTGAGATAGCATTATTTGGGTATTCTCCATCTTTATATAATCAAAGTCTCTCTGTGCAGAGCACTATCATGTATGGTATGGTAATTGCTAAGAGAGTGATATTAAATCTCTGGAAGTCTGACACTGTGCCCCAGTTCAAGACCTGGCTGTCTGACCTCACCTGTGTACTGCACATGGAGAAAATCCGGTATGGCCTGATGGGCAATCTTACCAAATTTTTCAACATCTGGCAGCCCTTTTCTGATTATCTTGCCCAATTGGACAGAGTACCTGACAGTGTCTGATTTTACTGCTCACCACTTACCTCTCTTTAAAGATTTTTCTTAAGAAATATTGTGCTAGTGATGCCATGTAGAATAATGTAAGCCCTGTTTTGTTTTTTTTGTGGTTTTTTTTTGTTTGTTTGTTTGTTTGTTTTTCTGTCTGACTTATTCTTTACGCTCTGTAAAACTTTCTGAAAATCTAATAAAAACATGGTTTTAAAAAAAAAAAGATGAGCACCAGCAAACAAGACACCCAACTTCAGTTTCTCAGGGTTTACATTAGTTTTACACTCACATTATTCTTACACTCATATTTGCTCCTTTTAGAACAACTTCATGTCAAACATGATTGAATTGATAACTTTTTAGTAGCTTTTAGGGTATCGCACATAAATGATTAAATTGCTGTTGTTTCTGTAAATGATAATAATCAGATTATATGCACATAAATAAAAAATCTGAATAAAAGAATGTATAAATGAAATAAAAAGTTAGCACATTTAGAATATTGGAGGGGAAGTAGGAATAAATGTATATGTCATGTATTTGGCCCACATTTAAATAGAAGACTAGTTTCTAAGATTCACCTCTGATGATAGTATCATGTAAGCATTTCTAACCCCCCTGTTGGTGCTGTTTTAAAGGCCATAGACAGTAATATCAAATTATTACCTAACTGCAGTTTTTATTCAGTAAGCTGAATGTCTTTCAGCAAGCTGAATGTCTTTCAGCATGTGGGCCAACAGTGTCAAGGCTCCATTTAACAGTCTGAAATAGCATAAAAGCAGACAAGTTAATTGTCTGCCGGATGGAAGGGAACACCTGTTTCAATAAGTGCATCAGTAACATATTCCACAGACTAAATCAGATAGTCATCAGCCCTCCCAGCCCCTTTCTATCCATGACAAGGTTTTCATCGTCGCTCAAGTATATTAACATAATTTCCAGCCTCCCTGCCCATCCCGACTTGACTGTGTCAGAACAAAATGACATACACTTAATTGCAGGGTGTACTTTGTTCAAGGGTTGGACTAATTAATTGGCCTTCATTCAGCTGTGTGTCATTTTTAAATATCTCGATCTTTTGAACATGAAGGAAAATTACCTGGCTGTATCTGTCATCATCGTTCAACTCCATAATCAATTTGTCGTCAGAGTACAGCGTCAACGGTTGCTTGATGCAAGATTCATTCACTTTTTCTGCATAATACGTTCACTGTTTTGTCTGTTGTCATGCATAGGATTGCATTTCACCCAAGTGTAAACCTCTGGTCTAAAAATATGAGTCCAATGCGGAAGTGCTAAAAACTGCAGTTCATCGAGGATCCGCTTGAAGCTGGCTCCGGAAGTACTGGAAATCACATACACACCAATTCAAAAAAAGACGATCTTTGCAGCAGAAATAAACATGTTTACAGCCTGTACAAAAGACGAGTGTAGTCTGGATAGCTCATTTCTCGATCGGAACACACTGTAGGGGGTGAATTTTTTTCTAACACAGAAATTTCGAAGATATTGAGATTACAAGTCTTCCAATGAGAGGCACAGCTGACTGATAGACAGGCAGGAACACTGTAGCTGTTGGCGAGGAGGCTCAAAGCCTGCCTCTTTACGTTACAATTGCTCAACAGCAGCAATATGGGTCCTGCCGACGATTGGCCTCAAAACAGCGCTTCAGAAACAGATGGGTGACATCACGTATACTGCGTCCATATTTTATAAAGTCTATGTTTTCACCATGTGGTTGAAATGAAAACCAAGAATATAAAACTTTAAAGAGAAAAAATCCTTGGACTAGGGGTGGGCGATACGGCAAAAAGAAAGTCTATGTTATCACCATTCTTTTTCATGTTTATTGTCAAAACTACGTTGCAAGTTACTGACCGGGTATACAGAATTAATTCCTGTTTAAATATATATGGTCCTCAAGGAAGAAGAATAATAGACATTTTAAGCCAAAGTACTTTTTGGAGAGATATAATCTCCTTGTGCAATTTGACTAACTCATGCCATATACAAATGTCATGAAACAAGAATGTTGACATGTATAAGACTTGAAGAACACTCAGTATTAGACATTTTTGCTCAATTCAACAATTAACAATGGCTTGAGAAGGTAAACTAAAACACTCAGGTTAAGTGCACTCTTGCTAGAGAACATCTAGCTTGTTAAGCTAACATATTGGTCTATTTACTTCACTTTGTTTCTGAGGCAGCATTCAGTGTGTAACTATTCACTTTAATAACGAAGGCAGGTACTTCCAGTATGAATTTCACTTTCTACTTAGATTTAAATCAATATAATTTACCTTTATTAACCAGATGAGACCTCTTGAGATCAAGAGCGACCTGGCCAAGAGGTCTGCAGCACAGGTCAAAATAAATAGCACAACTCAACAGCATTTGCATGTCAATCTAGTGATCTTGTCAAAAAAAAGGTACAAGGTAGTCTTAAAGGTGACATATCATGCAAAATTGACTTTTTAATGGTTCTCTACCGAAATATGTGTCCCTGGCATTCTACAAACCCCCCAAAAATGAAAAAAATCCATTCTGCCCCTGTTTTGATTTCTCCACCTTTCTATAAATGTGTGCTGAATGACAGTTTCAGTTTTCAGTGTTTTTCATCCGTCACAACGCATCCGGTCCTGTAACGGAAGTCAGAGCTCGGAGCTTGTTCAGCCCATAGACTGTATAAAATACAAGCTCAACTCCTCCTCCGTTTTTCATTACCTGCACACATGTGTGCTAACAAGGAGCTTAGGAGGGAGGCATGCTAGTTGTAGGCTGTCTTAATAAACACAAAGGTCGAGTTTGAATCCCCACGTCTGCAGATTTGAAGATCTAGTGGATGATTTTTATTTTTCATGGAAAAGTGCTAGCGTTAGTTAGCATAGCCACATAGCTACATGTTTCGTAGCTGTGTACCAAGACATACGTCGACATTCTGACAAATAAAACAACAAGAAACACTAAATCTGTGACCAATGCCTTCAGAAAGGTACCTGCTGCAGGCGCCTCTCCGTCAGGATCAGATTCTGGATCAGATTTAGAGGGGTTGAAGTAACGCGGGTCTGTGAGCAGACGTGTATATTCAGCCAACATGTAAACATTAGATCAACGTGCTGGACAGCCGAGGCACATCCCACTTCCGGAGGGGGCGTGGTCAGAGAGCTCATTCTCATTTAAAGGCACAGACACAGAAAACAGCCTGTTCTGAGCAGGGCTGAAAAAGAGGGGTTACAGGCATGCCAAAATCTGATTTCAAGTGTTTTTTATGAGCAATAAACTTTAAAGACATGTTTTGGGGACCTCTTAGACCAATATATGTTGATGAAAAGAGCATAATATGTCACCTTTAAGTCTAACTGAAAACAGAAAGAAATCATCAACCGGTCAAGCATGAAACAAACGTCTGCATAACCATACAGTAGAGTACCCATGCTAATTCAATCACCTCGCTCTAGTAGCGCTGTTACACTCTGAGTGATTCACGTCTGACAGAAGTAAGCATTTAAACACCATCTTAAATTTGAAATTAAACTTGAATTGTTTTAACTGATGAACAAGTAATAGTTAGTTATCATTTCAGTGAGGGATTAGTTTCTTTAAATAGAGCGACACTTTGTCTTGGTGTTTACCATTTTCGCAGTGCACTGCATATCTGACACCAACCTATAACCCTTACACGAGACTCCATCAGATCCGTGTCCTGTCTGTCTCCATCAGCTGCGGTCCGGCTCTGTGCTCTCTCGTCCGTCAACACCCATCGGTTGCGTTTTCAGAACGCAGCACAGAGCAGGACCGCCGGACAGCTGGAGTCATGTGACCGAGGTTTTCCCACGGTAACTACTGAATCAACGATTATTCTCCACCTCTCTTTATCCATGTTGTCTTTAGTGGCCTCTGAAAACCTCTGACCTGATGATTCCAGGCCTGTCTCCGCTCAAAATGACAGTTTGTTGTCGTAGTTAAGTGAAATAAGATCGGGTGATAACACAGAGTGGTTTATTCTGAAAATTAGCAGGATGTTTTAATTTTGTTTTGGTGCCTGACTTCCTGTCCCGCTCGATCTGCTCTGTGCATATTCATGTGTCGTGCTCCGGCATCCATCAAAAATATACCTATCAGAATAGAAACCTATCAGATCCGGTGCCGTGACGGATCTGAGACGGATAATGCAGTGGATTCACTCAATGTGGCGGACATGCTATTTGTTTAGGTTGTGGTCTGCATCAGAGATCTGGGTCTGTACATTTTAAAGGATGTCAACAAGCGTCAGTGTATGAGCATAAAACTGCAGCAGATGATACCGAGATCTCTCTGAATTTGCAGATTTTGGACACATTCTGATCCTTTCTCGATCAAATATCATATCTTATCGCAAAACCCAACTTTAGATATTATATACATTACATTGAGTCTTGAGTTATCTAGTTTATGTCCATCACTGTGGACTTGAAAGCTATGAGGTGTTATTTGCAGTTGACATTGTAAAGTTGTTTAATTTTAGTGCTGTGAATTGCACACCTGGTAGACAGGTGCCCAGGAAGAATTATGTCATTCCAAAACATGTGTTGAATTCCTGCAAACTGTGAGCACTAAGTTTACAAGGATTCACAGTTAGATCAAAGACGACATGTATCCAGACATTTGTAGGGCATAGTGTTCCTGTGATGCACAATTAACATTTTAGATTGTCATGGAAGATTTGAAGTGCCAAACATACTGGATCAAAATGCAACATACTGGAATAGAAGATTGAACATTCCTCCTACATTTCCCCAGCATATAAATGTATAGCATAATGCATTTAAATACACAGTAATTTCCATGGATGGCCCAGCATTGCATTGTCTGGTGTGCACCTGTTTCACACAGATGTAAGATTTTTTAGGTCTGATTTTGATCATCACAGAAATGATAAAAATAGATCTTTTTTCACACTCATTTGATTTGTTGTGACTGTTATGGAGGAGGAAATGTATAGGGACATAAACACAAACTATACTATTAAAAAAAAATTCTTTATATAAATGGCGCTAAATCACCAATTAATGTGGGGTTTTTTGGTTGTTGTTGTCTTGAACTACAATTAACTGTTTATTTCTATCTAATCTAATTTCCAATATTTTCTGTTGCCTATCACCAATTTTTCCTACTCTCCTATTCAATGTTTTCTTTCAACAATATAGAATATTTCTGCTTCATTCCTTCCTCTGGGTGCGAGTCATTCCTCTCGGTGATACTGTCTCTCGGGGCATGTCTGTCATGTCAAGACATGTGTGGACCTTCCACAGCACTTGTTGTTTTGTTATAACTTGTTTGCTCACCACACCACATGATCTCTGGATAACTCGTTCTCCTGCTCTCTTATTACTTTTTGCTCAAAGTTAAAGCAGTGTCAGCATTTTTTTTCTGTTTTAAGGGTACACAAAGTAACTCATAAATTCATTGCTACAGACACATTTGTTTCCAGTGACAAAAGAGAGATTCAGCAGTTAAGCAAACACTCGTACTGAGAGTTAAACATTCGTTGCCGCAACAAAACACTTCATAGTTCGTTGATGTTGCTTTGATCTCAAAGATTAGTGGTCGACAGATATCAGTCTTTCAACAGCCAGTGCTGATTGGTTGCAAAATTCTGGGAATTTTCAAAGTTGGAAATTTTCCATGGGAATTAACAGGAATGTATGGGAATAAACCAGGAATTTACTAAATTGAAGGTTGGCTCTTAATAGGGAACTTAAATAAAGTTGGGAAATATATATTTTAGCATAATCCTGACTAAAACACCCAGATTTCATGCAAGTACAGTTGAATGTCTATGCTATTCCTCAATCACAAAGACATAGCACACTGCTTATGCAGGACTATTGAGACCACGCCCCCTACATGCACTGTGCATTCCTCCATCACATGCACAGATGATTTCTAGAATCCTGCAGAGGCTTGAGCAGCTTGAGGGAAGATGCTTTTTTATTTGCATGTTGAATGGGACTTTTTTGGAGGGCAAGGGGCTCTTTCCATTTAACATTTTGAATGGAACTTTGTATGGATTGCATTTTTGTTAATTTTTGAATCGGTTGGGTCGGAGGGATGAGTAATATTTAACTCAACATTCATGTTTTTTTTTGTTCTTCAAAATACAAAACATATTTATCACTTGATAAAGTTCTACTTACAAATCAATCTGTTTTAATTGTATTACTTTGGATGGATGTCTGCTTATAACAAAACAAATATTTATGCTCGGATATGATATCTTTCCATTAAATTACCCTCAATTCCCATTAATTCCCATAATTCCTATGGAAAGTTTCCAATTTGTAATATTTCTAAAATTCCCCAGCTTAACTTCCCATGGAAATTTACTGGAAACTTTCCGGAAATTTAACTGAAATTTCCCACCCCTTTGCAATCCTACTGATGCCAATATTTAGTGAGCAGCTTGGCTGATGGCCGATATATAATGCAGATATCACATTGTTGTTGCTCTTATGCTTTTGATAAAATACAACAATTTAGTAACAATTACATCCATTATTCCATGCTTATTATAATCTGATATACATGAGCTGCCTACCAGTTTTTCAGCGGTTGGAGGCTGATGAGCATGTATATGTTGCGTCCACAAAAACAGTCCCAATCAAAGTGGCTGTATGACTGCAGAGTGCAGCACTGAGAATCTTTTCTATATAGCCATACAAATAACCCTGCCTTATAGGTTGATAGCTTCAATACCAATACTCGGACCAGGTTCTCAATAGAGGAACCGAGCTGAGAGGCACCCCCTGTAGGTATTGCACTTGACCGGACCAAGATGGCGGCCCCACGGCTCGTCAGCACCAATAGGTAGTAGCGGTTGATGCTGCGTCTACTCTTCATATGTCTATGCCTCATACAACCCCAATTCAAAAACACCAAACTATGGATTTAAAGCTTCTGTGAGGAGTGTGTAGCCAGTTATGAAACAGGCTGAAATTAATACTGATGCCTTAACATGACCTTAAAATGTAAACAAAACCATCAATGGCTACATTTTTAATATCTATAGAAAAAATGTAGTGCCTGTTCACACTGCCGCTAGCTAGGTATCAGGTAGTGGGATGAATAGCACACTTCTGAAACAGGTTTCTGGTGACATTTTCCACAGCAAAGAATCCCGTACTGATATGGCTGACAGTTTAATGGCAGCAGGGCGATGTTTTTCATCAGAAAACAATTATTACGCATGTAAAGAACAAGATAAAGAAGGCATAGAGTTACTTCTTTGTCCACAGGAGGGCGCCAATATTGACACAAAAAAGTTCCTCACAGGAGCTTTAAAGAATGAACCATCGTTGATTACTTCTTCTTGAGAGCATTATGCAAAGGTTTTCTCTGTGTGTTTATATGCTGCTATGCAGAGCTGCATAAAGTGGTGTGGTACCAACACTACATTAACTTCCTGAAAAGTAAAATACTATGTGGTGTAACTCACAAAAAATCATTTGTCACTGAGGTATAAAAAAAACAAGGAGATCACCATTCGGCATGAGTTGAAAAAGCAACCAGTGAAGAGAGGCAGGTGTGATTGATGTCATAATATAACTACATAACTTCCTTTTAATCATCTTTGGATCACTACAGTAATGAAGCTTTGCTGTGTCTCCTCCTCATTTCTCTCTGTATTGGTCCTGTCTGTTGCAGTTTATCCAGCAAGGATGTGTTCCAGTCGGGGTTTATGCAGAAAAAAACCGCTCCAACAGATCCTCCCGCTCGGAGGGTAGCGGATCAGGCGCTCACTATGCCCTGTGCGCTCTGGGGGTGGGGCTCATTGCTCTGGGTATCGTAATGATTGTGTGGACCGTGATCCCAACGGATGGAGAGGCATCAGGCGGCTCATCCACTCCATCTGGCAACTCCACCACTGTACCCGGTAATGATGAAGAGGATGAGAAGGACAAAGACAAGACAAATTCTTCATCAGTGGCTATGGTGCTGGTTGGAGTTGGGGTAGCCATGCTGCTGTTATCCATTTGTCTTGGTGTGAGGAGCAAGAGGAGAGCAAGAAACGTAACTGCCCAGCCGGCAGCCGCAGGAGCCTTCCAGGACCACGTAGCAGGGGAGCAGGAAGAGTGCGTAACATATTTTATGTACCAGTTTATCTAAACTGTCTTACATTAAATCACCTGTGTTACTTTAATTTTGAATATTCTGAAATTTAAATCACAGAAATTTTTGTTTTGTTGGTCTTTAATTATTTAATCAGGTAGAAAGAGTACTATTTGTCGCTACCTTATTATGATTGAAGTAAGTGTTTCATTAGTTGTAAGTGTCGTTGGGCTGATGAGTTACTGACCCAGTGACAGTCAAATCTGTGAATTTATTCCTAAAGTTTGTCCTGTTGTGATTTAAGAATGAGCATGCATGCATGTTCTCCTCCGCTACATGTTGGCTCACTGTCTGCTAGGCATCATCTAATCAACTGGCAGTCATGCAATTGATGGGAAGATTGTATATCTTTTACTCAGTAACTGATGCCATGTTAATGCAAAAGCTACAGACTTACAACAATTTTAATGTAAGTAGTTACTTTTCACCCCTATGTTATTTAAAGCCGCTTTGTAATCTGTAAATTCTTTACTTTGGGGTTATCTGGTCCCACCTCAGAGAGTTCAAAAGGCGACACACTGACACCATCAATTATCACAGATTTTTTATTTTCTTTTATTACGTCCAAAATCTTTTTCAATCAAAACATTTTCAACAAAGCTACATTCGCACACAATCTACGAAGTAACTTCTAATATTTGAAACATGCCGTATACTGTGTATTTTTAAATCTGGGGCTACTTGCATAGGGAATATCTTGTTGCAAATCAGTCACCAAATTTGAACTAAGAAATTGAGATCCTCACAGGCTTGAGGATGAGCAAAATAGCGTTAATGTTGTTAACAGGAAAGCATGCTTAATGGGACGGGTTGGCTAATATTGATAACCCTTCAGAGAACAAGCACAGACTAGGATTTTTGTGACACTTTTCAGCTTCTTGCAGCTCAGTGTTTGAGTTTCATGGATTGAAACTTGTTTTATTTGCTTTGTTTTGATCTGGTTTGTAGTTTTTGAACTCATTTCAGCGGACTGCACCAAACAGCAGATAAACATAATTAGCATCACTTTTAGTGGATCATTGAGCAGCTATGGAGACTTTCTGGAGGGTTCTTTAGACTAAAATAGATCTTAAAGAGGGAGAATTTTGGACTCAAACATGACTGTAAACATTTAGAATATGATCACTTTCTCCTGTGTGTTATTTCATACTGAGTTTTCTCACCGGGGTTCACTTCTTGCAACCTTTTGCAGGGCTCCAGACCCAACCTCGTACACCGTGCCGAGCTACGAGGAGGTCGTCAGTAGTGAAGATTACCCGGTTCGCCAGAGCAACCTTCGCCAAAGCACCTCCCAGCTGCCATCCTACGAGGACATCATAGCCGCTGTGGAAAACGAGGGAACAGAGCCTGATAACAACCCCACTGAGGAGACCCCACTCAATGATTCCACACCAGCAGCTGTTGAACCCGCTGCAGAGCCCCAGCCTGACCATCCTGCCCTGACACCAAAACCCCAGCCTGCCCACCCGCAGCAGCAGCCGGGCCAGCCGTTTACTGAGGCCCCTCCGAGTGAGGAGGGTCAAGTCGGACAAGCTGCACCTGAAGGCCTTCCGCCTCCAAATCCACAGCCCCACACAGAATCCAGATGACCATTGAACCCATCACTCCTCCACCACAGTATGATAACAAGATGCCTGAGTTAGAGTAGAGTCTCCCACTTATTGCCTTGCTCCAGATGAATAAAAATATCTGTGTGAAATTGACTAATGATAACACCACTTTCAAGGTTGGTTATTAAGTAGGTTAAACGTGGCTGTGAGCTGTGTGATGGAGGCCACACAGACACACTACTGGAATAAGAGTATCTCTGAAGTGGATCTCTTGTTCATTATCCCTGAGGCTTGTCACAGGCATATTTATTCTGTTGTAATGCATATAAAGTCAGTGTGAAAGGCTCAGCTGTTAGAGTTGAGCTTTTGTATTAAACATCATGCAATAACTTATACTACACACAGGACCGTATTTCACTTTTATTTAATAGGACAGATGTATGATAATGGACATCTCGTTAATTTTCACTCCATCACGATTTATTTTTGTTGCCTTACATTGTTTCTGAATTGTTTTGAAAATGTAGACCTTATGTTGTAATTCAAGGGGAAAAGGGAAAATAATTGCCTGAGAGATTTTAATATGGTATCGAGTATCATACAGGGACTTTGGAGAGAAATCCATTGTATGATTTATAACTTTTGTAATGGAAAAAAAATGCACTGCCAACAAGTGTGAGCATTAGCTGTTAGTTAAAAAATGTTTTGTAGTTTTTTAGTGTACTGTTTTACACAACCTGGTTCTTGAAAATCAAATGGCATCTATGTGATGTCAACTGTGAACTTACTGCAAACTCTCTTATCCACTGTGGCAAACAACTTATAACAGAAAAACCAGGAGAAACATGATGAATATTCTATCAAAGGATTAGACGTAAGTGCTTTTAACTTCATGTTTAAACTAAGATGTAATATTTGTATAAAAGTAGTAAATAAATGTTTTCTATGTTATGCAGAATTATGTCATATTTTTACATTTTTTTGTTGCAGTCTCAGCCAAAAAGATTTTAATGCTTGATCTTCATAACCTTTGACGCCATAATCAGTTTAATCAAGTATGAATCCAGACTTAAAGTGAGTGTCTCACTGCTGAACCTGCCGATTCCCCCGAAACACACAAAAAGATGGACTGCTGCTTTCTCTGATTGCATGCTGTAAGTTTGCTGGAGCTGTATTTATTTTGAAAGAGACAAACAATGTCTTTTACTTTCAGTTAATAAAATCTAACTCCAGATGTTTGCTCTGTTTTTTATTCATTTTTTTTACCATATACAATATATTATATATTGTAATGATAGGAACGATGCACATTACATAGTACAACCTCGCCTGTTACAAAACAAGCTGTAGTCAGGGACGTTTTGCATGTACAGATTATAGACAACATGCTGTATATTATAGCTTTTGCCAGTTTCCAACTCCTGACCCTAGTTAGGCTTTAAGCAAACTTTAAGCAAAAGAAAAGGAATATTAGAAAAACTAAAGATATCAGTCAATTTCATCAATTAGTCATTACTATTTCCTTCTATTTCTGTTTTTATGTCTATAAATGCAGTCCTTACAAACTCTAACTTATTCAACATTCTTCTTTTGCATACATTCCCACATAGTTAGTGTTCATTGGTTGATATTTAGCGCCCCCCCAGTGGGAAAAAAAACACAAGGCTAGTTCAGAGCTGGACAGTAGCTCCAGTGTTAATCCAACAAAACAGGATGCTTGCTAAGAATAATGAAGAGATAAAAATAATGTAACATGTATGATTTGGTCATATATGAGTTGGGGGATATAAAGTAAATAAATGGGTCTTTTGATTTAATTAATTTGACTTACTTAAATATAGTTACAATATATACCTATTTTACACACTGTTAGTGTAGTTTTTAAAGAGTTGGATATTATTGTTTTCATATCTACATACCATCTTTATAACTTTAACCTCATTTATTTATAACTTCTAACTTTGAGCTAAAGTTATGTTATGGTCAAAAAGGGTTATTTTCCATTATTAATACAATTGAAAAAGAAAGAGACACGATAAGGTATATGAAAGTTATGCAAAAATAGATATACCTAAATGAACTTTTGACAAAGTTCCTGTTTTTGTCTGAAAATATAATTCTAACTTTTTTACAGCTTTTGCACACATGACATATCATTTTCAGGGGATTAATATTCATATTAATAACACTTTCAAACTTGAAAAATTAAAATAGACCAGATATAAATAACCTAAAAGATAACGTGGAGGAAGTAGTTTGATATTTCCCTCAATTATAGGTAGGCCACTCAAGCAGAAAATTCAGATTTCAGCAAAATGTTCTGAAAGTATGCTGTATAAGATAAAATGTTAAATGCAAATGCCATGTGTGTTATATTCTTTGCATTCAATAATAAGATGATCAATATGAGACATTACTATGTTTATGTGGTTGTGATCGTTTGACCTATTTCTTGTTTGGTAGTTTAATCTATAACATTAACCATTTTCTTATGTTTATGTTTTTCGTAACTTTAGTTGTCAAATTATACAGCATGTTGTAATAAAGTGTAACATTCCACTGAAATTAAGGTGTCAGAGTATGAAAATGAAATATTTGAGTAAAAAGCCTGTACTTTGCTAAATATTTGAGTACCGAGTTGGACCAGTAAGAGAAGTTAGCTCCTATTACTGCATGTCTCAACTGTTTGACCTTCATTTCATAAGTAGGCCACAAACATCCCTTCATTTTAAGATTATCTTTTTTTTTTTGCTTAAAAGTTTCCAAAGAAAGACAAAATACGGATCATCAAGGCTTGAAGTACTTAAGTATATTTTTGTATTTCCAATATCATCTATATTATCCTAAGCTCCACCCTCCTCTCGGCTCAGAGGGATTTTTTTTCTTTTTTTAATGTGCAGCTGCCATGTAGCAGAGGGAGGAACAGCTGTCTGAGGGAAGAGCCAGCCCGGGGAGTCAGTCACATTCCTGGCTGGGATTCAATGACTGAAACCAGACACAACAAACAGTGAGGGCGAGAGAGGAGAGAGAGGGGAGAGAGAGAGAGAGAGAGAGAGAGAGGAGAGAGGGGAGAGAGAGAGAGAGGAGAGGAGAGAGCGAGTGAGAGAGAGAGAGAGAGAGGAGAGCGAGGGAGAGAGAGAGAGGAGAGAGAGATGAGAGAGAGAGAGAGAGAGAGAGAGAGAGAGAGAGACTCACACATTGAGTGAGTGGGGAGACAGGCTGAGAGTACGCCAGACGGAGCAGACGAGGCATATTTCGAGCGCGCATTAGGAGTGCGTAAAACCGCAGGAGCGCATAGATACATAGTAACCGGTGATATTGCGTTGGATAATACGACTTTTGAGTCAAGTAGTTGTCGACTTTAACCCGTCTTCTATCGGAATAAGCCTTCGTGAATTCAGCAGCCTTCAGTTTTCTGAATGGACGCGCTGGGAAGCTTCTCCGGTGACATGGAAATGCGCGTTATTGAGTGTGTAGCCGGATGCTGAGGACGCCCGACTCGATAAGTCAATTTCAGCTTTCATTTTGAGTTTTGAAATCGCTTCTGTAACCGTCAACAACATGGAGGGCGCGAGCTTTCAGCCCCATCCCGGACTTCAGCAAACTCTGAAGCAGTTTCATTTGAGTTCCATGCGCTCTCTCGGCGGACCGGCAGCGTTCTCCGCTCGGTGGCACCAGGACTCACTCTTCGGTAAAGATGGCAAATCCACAGAGATGATGCTCACTCTGCCGGCTCAGACACCTCCGGTAATGTCCGGACCACTTTTCATCCCGTCTGACCGTTCCACTGAGAGGTGCGAGACTGTACTGGAGCGGGAGCCCATCTCCTGCTTCGTTGTCGGCGGGGAGAAGCGGCTATGCCTCCCACAGATACTCAACAGCGTTCTTAGGGATTTTTCCCTCCAGCAGATCAACTCCGTGTGCGACGACCTACACATCTACTGCTCCAGGTGCACGGCGGACCAGCTGGAGATCCTCAAAGTGGTGGGCATCCTGCCCTTCTCGGCTCCGTCCTGCGGGCTGATCACACAGACGGATGCTGAGCGCCTCTGTAATGCCCTCATCTACGGCGGTACGTACCCCCCTCACTGCAACAAGGAGTTAGGCTCCCTGGAGTTGGAGCGAACCGAGAAAAGCTTCAAAGTCTACCATGAATGTTTTGGCCGGTGTAAAGGCTTGTTTGTCCCAGAACTGTACACCGGCCCGAGTGCCGCCTGCATCCAGTGCTTTGACTGCAGACTCATGTTCCCCCCTCACAAGTTTGTGGTCCACAGTCACAAGAGACTGGAGAACCGGACTGTCCACTGGGGTTTCGACTCTGCTAACTGGAGGGCTTATGTGCTGTTAGACCCGGACTACATCGGGAAAGAGGAGAAGAGTCACCTGGAGCAGTTGCTTAAAGAGTTAAAAGGAAAATATGACCTGACGGGCAAGAGGTCCAGTATATCCTGCAGAGTAAGTCTGATCTGTTTCACTCTGCTCATAATAACCCATTATTGTCTAAGAGCTGTTATGTTTGTGGATATTTCAACAGCCTGGGGCCAACTTCAACATCTGCATTCATTTACATTCATATTGAGAATGCTTCCTTCTCATTAGGCTGACCTTTGATTGATTAGTTGGGTGTTTTTCCAAGTGTGCCAATCCTATTAATGATCTCCAACTGTGTTAGAATGCAAATCACATGTCACAACACATCTCCTTGTGTCTTTCCTGCACTGTGGAACACCTCTATGACACCTCATTTACCTCATGTGTCTGACAGAGGTGACAGTAAAGCCTCTAACCATCAGCTGATACCCCTGAGCATCCCCCTATCTGCCAAAACTCCCCATTCCAACCCCCAGGGTTACCCAAGGGTATGTGCATTATGATAAATGGAGTCCCGATGATATATTTTATTAGTGGGAGAGGGGAGATGGGGGCAGGGGAGCCTATTAAGGTGCCAGGAGGTGGGGAAGGGGATAAGAGTTTAATGAGGTTTGGGATATGGAAATGTATGTGTGTGTGTGGCTTGATAGGATGCGGTATGAGTGGGTGTATGTTTATGTGCGTCGCTGTCCAGGCTAGTCACATAGGTCAGAGATGTTTAGTATGGACAAAGGGCCAGGAGACGAGGTGGCTGTTCCTCCGTCACAGAGCAGCTGTTGTGTGGGACTCTGCTAATGAGTGGACATCTCTGTGTGCATCACCATGGTGCTGCTCCAGGCTGAGCAGGAGCCAGGAGATGTCTCAGAGGGAAACCTCAATACTCTCTAGAAATGTTACCATAACATATTTTCTTTTCCTGTACTGATTCTAATTCCTGGGCTGTTACCAAACTTATCCAATTTGAGCCTAACACTTTGTATGCTACTTACACTTCTGTGGTTGGATATAATGCTAACATTTTCGTGTTGTCCGGCTCATAGAATGAAAGGTAGGAGACTTTCTTCCATTGTGTAGTTTGACAGCCAGCCATTACTGACTAAGAACATGTGTAAAATGAATGTATAAATAAATACTGATTCTTAAGGAGAAGATACATTTGAGAAATCTCCCCTAGTCTAGCGGTAGCCAGAGAATGATTTCACATGAAGCTGCCTTAATCAGCATTTAATCACATAAAATACCTTATTAATTGGTTTGGCGAGGAAGTCACCTTTGGCTGCTGATAAAAACTTGAAGAACAACAAAAAATTGAGGAATGGTAACCTGACACCATCATAGCGCCCACAAACAAGTTAAGCTAACATTAGCGGCAGTGCAGCTAGCAGCCCCCAAGCTCATTGTGAACCTGCCTGACTGAGTGTAGCTCTGACTAATCTATTGTTTTTAATTGTTATTTTCTGTTAATATCATGCGATAAATGATCAGAGATAAGCTTTCAGTTTTTGTTCTACATGATAGCTATGGTTGGCAGCTTTAACACCTCCATGGAAGGATACAAATCTCAGTATGTAGGTTAGTGTGTCTAAGTGGCGAAGAAAAAGATATTTCCAGTGAAACAAGTTGACTCTATTCATGGCTAATTAATGGAAGTATCTGATCATTGCACAGACTGGTGTATTTGCAGATGTCTGATACTTTTTGAGGCAGTATTGAGACATTTCCATTATTGATGTTAATATCAGAACAACTCTTGTACTCTCTTTTTTTAAAAATAATCTGGAAAGACTTTCAGGAATATTTATGAGTATGTCCTAAATGCAGCAGGCAGGCCTCCACCGCACATTTTCATCATGTTTCCCACAACTTGAACTCAAACACCTGACCCAATCTTCATACAAGTCAAGAAATATCTGTCTTCTCTTGCACCTGTGGCTAATTTCTTCCCAACTGCAGCCAGCAGCTTTTGATGTATCACCTGTGAGTTATATATTATCTCAAATTGTTAAGTCCTGCTCAGGCTGACAGTCTCTCAGTGTCTGTGTGTGTGGGTGTGTGTGTGTGTGAGTGAGCATCACAGAGGCAGCATGGCAGAGGGGGCAGTGCGTGTTTTCTGTGGTTCACTGTCAGTCGTGTCCCAGTTAGCAGACAGGCCGGGTCCTCAGGGAGCTGCACACCAGCGCTCTCCCATACATCAGCCTGACAGGCCAAGCTGCTGAAAGGCCGGCCGGATGGACGAGGGCTCAAAGGCTGGATTGGCTTGGCTCGGCTTACCCGTGAAACAAAAACTCAATGTTATCATCCCGCCTCAGCCTCCCTCTGATGTCAGAGTGTTTTATTAATAAGAGAGTTACCTCCTCTGCCTGGATCATCTGTCTAGACTCCCACCTTGTCCTCTAAACAGGGTGGAAGAAACTACTGAGAAGATAAATACTTAGACCTATGTGTTTATTTTAGGGAAAAGTTTTGATTTGCAGTCTGCTGAGGAGATTCAGAATTCTTCCAGACTTTTATTTATAGGCTGTGAAATTAGAAAGCGAAACAGAACGAGTCATACTTGATTTGGAGCCCACTCACGAAAGCAGGAGCTGGATCAGAGGATGGATTGGTGCCTGTGAACCATTGTGTCTGTTTCGCATCAGATCCAGCATTTGGTCATTTAGCTCTTTGCCTAATGTGCAGATGAGGGCAAATTGCAGAGAGGAGGCTGCAGACTCTCATTCAGAAGACACAGGGTGTGTGTGAGCCAGGCCTTGACATGTGTTGTCAAAGGGCCATGACCCCTGACCTTTCTCCAAAGACACTGACCCAGCCTTCCCCCATTCTTTTTACGCCGTCCAATCACACGCCCTTGTGTCCAGTCCACCGGCCAGATGGCTGTCTGATAAAGGACGGAGGGATATACAGTGAGCAGATAACAAACCTTACCCTCACTGCAACCTGATTTTAAAAAAACATTAACTTTTTTTATGCTTACTCTTTATTTCACATCTGAGGTGATTATTTCGCTTACACAGGTAAAAATGTCAATTTTAAGGAAACTTGAATTTTCGCTCCAATATAAATGACTTGTTCTTTTGTGTTAAACCTAGCATGTAATAATTCAAGTGTTAACTTTTCTAAATTGGCATGAAAATCTCAGGAAAGAGGATTTGAATTGCAAAAACTTTTTTTCCCTTCAAAGTCAAATACTTTTGAGTATTAACCGTAGAAAAAAATCCCTAAGAAGTGAGGGCAATGCGTTCAATCATCTGACTGAGTGGAGAGTAAACTGGGGGTGTGGAGAACTGTGCAGACCCTTCTTAATGGAATGGATATTAAAGCCATTCAACTGAGGCCAATTTATGCCATTTCTCATCCCATTGTTCTCCTTGCTGGATGAAATTAACTTCAAACCTGGAGCAAACCAATCAAGTGTGTGTCACAAGGTGAAGGGTTGTGTGTTTTACGCTGTTAGCACTCACAAAAAGTGGATGGATGAATGTTAAATACCTCCCTGTCTGTCAGGTAACCGTGTGTTCATCTATATGTGGGCGACTTTAAGCAGAGCAAGTATACTGGTGTGTTTGCATGTAAACAGGCAAGTGTAATGACTGGATCAGCTGTGCAGGCCAGATTAAAATGAGCTCTCTGCCGGCTCATTTCCATTTCCATCTGTCTGCTGACCTCTGGGAAGCCCTGAAAGCTGACATGCCGCATCTCTTTGGTCTTTGACGGGCCTGTCTGCAGTGTGTTGACCCAGTCAGATAAGATCCAAACCACCCAGATACACAGAGAGTCAGTCACTATAGGTTTAGGCTTCCTAATCCTGATGCAACAAATGTCTATCTTTTTAGTCTTTTGGGTTAAGTTTGTCTTTTTTCTATTTCTTTCCCCCTAAAAACCTAATTCTCTTGAAGCAGTTGTCTCGCACACCCCCCACTCCAGCGTCCAACTCCCAACTGACCAGCCCCCCTCCCTCCTCACCCCTGAAGACCATCACCCTGTCTTTGCAGTGACTGCCGGCCACAGCGTTGTGGCCAAAGCAGGGCGGGCGTGTCAAGGCAAAGGGGTCTCAGAAGCTCCCAGGGGTTGTGGCCTCTATTCTGGCAGGGGTGACCCCATGTTAAAAGAGTGTCAGCTGGGGTTCTGTCATGGGTGATGTGTACTAAAGACCTGCCGCCTCCTTTGTTTGAGCGCCGGCCTTTCAGAGGCTGTGAAGTGCAGCCATTCCTCTTTGTTAGCCCCTTGTTTCTTTAGGTGCTGTGTGGATAGGTCTGTAACCTCCAGCCTCTCCCAGGGTGTGAAATCCTCGCTCGTGGGTTCGCCACGAGTTTCCTGGTTGGGCGATGGAAATCAGCAGTGGTGTCTGCATGTCTGATAGAGATAGGGCGAGGTGGTGATTATTTTTTATTGACCCTCAGCGGACTCATTTTGTAATTATACGATCTTATCATAAAAAATCTCTCATAAACATCTGCTGCTCATTGTAATGGTTCTGGGCCAGTAATTATAATATGAAGAAGTAATTATAGTTTTTATTTTTTGCACAAACAAAGAGTTTGGCTAATGTAGGGTCACGAATCAATGATTATTTTATATGTTGTTTTTTAAATCGATTTACAATTGTACTACAGCCACAGTCACTCGCAGCCAGGGCACTGCAAGGGATTTTAGACCTCATGAAGAAGGATCACAACAGGGCCTTCCACTTCACAGCAACAATTGTTCCAATATTTTTAGGGCTCCTGTCAGTCGTTTCATTTAGAGATCGTCCTAAACTCACCCTTATGGTGCAATGCTCACAGCTTAATATTACAAACAAAATCAGTATATAACACAATACTTCTCATAATTCAGATAGCTCGGTATCAAAAATCCAATTGTGGTATTATGTTATGAAAGTGTAAAGAGAAAGAGAGAGAAAAGTGTAATACTCCAAAAAAAAAGTACTCCTATAAGTGTGGGAGGGCTGTTGTCGCTTTAAGAAGATATTTACTCACAACACTTACTCTAAGAGAAAAGTCATCAGTGATGTGTAAAAGGTTGCCAAGGATGCCGGATGTATTTATAGTAAACGTAGCTCAGCTGTGTCTGTCAATTGTGTACTAAAGATAATATATGTAGCACTTTTGAAATCACTAAAATTCAGATAGCAAAATCTGGATGAGGAAAAAAAACACCAGTAAACATTTTATGCATCCATAAACACACATTTACACATAACTCAGATTTAAACCGATGATGCATGCAAATGCATGTATTTATTTCAACAATTGTATTCATTTATTGGAAATATTTATGAATAAGTATTTAGAGATGGGGTTTTTTTAAGTTGGATTTAGGGCTTTTACCTTGATTGAGAGGATAGGACAGTAGATAGAGTAGGAAACTGGGAGAAGAGAGAGGGGGATGACACGCTGCAAAGAGTCGTCGTTCAAAATTGAACCAAGAACACCTAGGCACGCGATTTAAACCCTAATCCAAACCATTTAAATGTAATTTAACAGGAAACTGATTTTGCATGCCTGATTAGAGAACATTGTCCCAACTTTGATTTACACAGATCATTAAACTCAAAGGACAGACTATATCTGGTCACTGGAATTGTAATATCAGTAATATTCTCATATATTATACTGTATTACCACAATCTATTTCTAATCATCTCATATGGACACTTCTAGCTCCGTTTGTTTCTAAACCTACCATGACACAGCACAGTGCTGACATGTAAAAGACTTCTTGTATAACTGGTAGAGGGAGCGAGGAAGACGATAAGTGTTGATCAGCGAAGATCATGATGATGACGATGATGAGATGAGGGAGGAGATGAGACTGCAGTCAGTCGGTCTGTTTGTGGCAGAACAGATGCCTGTATGGGGTTTGTGTTATACCACAATCATCATCAATTCCTCCTCGATCACCTCCTGATTTCTAGCCCTGTGATTAAGAGTCAGGCCCATCTGGTGCAGAGACAGGAAATCCTGGAGTCTGCATCTGCTGCTGGCTGAGCTACACTAAGCTGCTGCAGTCAGGGAGGTGGAGGGGGGGTTTAAACTCTGATAATCCTGCATAACCCCTGGAATGCCGAGACCACGGCGCACATGAAAACGTCATCTTTTTTGGACACAGTCCTCAGGAACGCAAACTTTCTCCTCTTTCTGAAAGCATCATCACAATGTAGAGCCAGTCCCTGTGGAACTGTGTAATTAGAGCATGTATTAGATATACAGCAGAGAGCATGTTAGACAGAGAAACCAACAGAGCCATCTCACAAACCAAATCATGAGCTTTTCTGATGAGACTTTGGAGACATGAGCGATTTGGAATATTTATCTGTTTAAATTTTCTCTCTCTCTCTCTCCATAACGACCTTCAGCTCTCTAAGCTACAGAACTGTTAGACCACATTGGCGACGTGCTAATGGAGCTCCAGCCAGAGCAGAAGCAGGCCCTGCTGGTGCCATATGACAAATCGGCATGCTGCTCTCGCCTACAATCCGCCCACCGACCACCTCCAAAGCTATCATAAGGATTAGCTCACGCGGCTAAAACCAAACAGACTGCTCAGTGTTCAGACGGCATTCGGGCCAAATCTTGTTCGTGCCTCCTGTTTCGATGGCTAGCGGATCACAATCCGGGGCTGCCGTCGGTTCACTTGCAACTGGTGCATTGCCAAGTTGCTGCACGGAGAAGGGGAGAAAACAGAGAAAGGAAGGATGAATGTTTTAGGGATTTTATACAAATGCTTTGCTCTTTGGGATATACATAATTAAAATTTTGGATTAGGATGGTTTAGATTAACTTTGAATTCTCAAGCTGGGTTCAGAAGACGGGGAAGCAGAGGAGACACAGAGGGGTGTGAATGTAGGTTTTGGCTCAATTTTGGAAAACTAGTCTGCATTACAGACCTCTTTTATGTATGATTTTACGTGTGGGAAGGCATGCACCTCAACATTTGGAGGCCTCAGTCAGACTCCACGCACTCTGAGAGAGGACTCATCCTCTGTTGGAGTCTGCTCCGTAAGCTTGTGATTGGAGGGCGGCTGTGGTTGCTAAGCAGAGCTGCTCTTCCTGTGCTAAATAAGAACTTCGTGCTCTCTGGCTGGTGGGCTCAAAGAAGCGCGCCAGAACACACACACACACAGACTTACACACACACACATCTACGCACAGACGGCACAGTGCAAAGACCTCTTAGAGTACAGAGACCTCACCCTCCTCCATGTACTGCCCATCCTCTTTCACTGTGACCTCCGCACTGTGACTGGATAAGTTTTTCCTCCTCCTCCTGCTTCTGATTTCTTTTCTCCTACTCCTCCTCCTCTTCCTCCTCCTCCTCCACTCTGCATCACACACACACACACACACACACCTCATCCACAGGTCAGCACTGTGTAAGGCTCTCCTCTCCATCACTGAGACCTCCTTGTCTGACACCTCCTTTGCCGGGCCACAATCATTCACCTCCTCCATTTGACACCTCCTCGACCCTGAAGAACACACACACACAAACACAAACACACATATTCAGACACACACGCACAGACACAGGCTCTCCTCCGCTGAGATCTCCTACTGTACTCCCCCTCACACTGCATTATACTTAGATCTCCACCTCCACTGTAGAGAGCACACGCTGTATCAGACTGTATTCAGACTGGCCTACATACGCCCCACATGTATCACTGTAATGCTGCAGGGCTGTAAGGGCTGAGCCCGTCCTTTCTGAAGATAGATAGATAGATAGATAGATAGATAGATAGATAGATAGATAGATAGATAGATAGATAGATAGATAGATAGATAGATAGATAGATAGATAGATAGATAGATAGATAGATAGATAGATAGATACTTTCAAGAGCATGCTAAATGAGAAAAATGAGTGGGATCCACATTTTAACTCTCTTCTGTTTGCTGTGTGCTATTACATAGCTCATGTTCTCCTGTATCTCAGGACATTGCATCCCATAATTTAATTGAATATAATGTAAGAGGAGTTTTTTCTTTCTACAGTATATGTTAGGATCTGAACCATCAAACCAACAAGAAATGGTCAGATATGATTTGTGATATCAGATCTGATACCTAGAATTAAGTATAGCTAATACTGAGAATCCCTCTGATACTTGACTGACCTGATATTGGTGGAAAAATGGATTACATTTTGCTAGCTTTAACAAATGTAACACTCGCTAGCTTTCCAATAACGGTATGATATCGGTATTGGACCCCTATAGAGTCCAAATTAGAGCATCAGATATCAGCAAGTATGGTGGTTGATGCAAGTTTGATTCTGTAACCAATTAGGTCATCAGATAATCAGCTGGTTTTACGTAAATTATTCAGTAACAAAACAACATTGTAGTGCTAATGGAGAGTGAAATGACATGTATATTACTTTTATCCAACAAATATTGGGGTTATGTTAATATCATTCAATACTACTTTAATTTGGGTACCAGTATCTGTATCTGTGTCTGTGTCTGTGCCTGTTTCTGTATATATAACAGTGTCGGTATCTATCACGTTGGTATCTGTATCAGCACTGGAAAGCAGAAATATGGAGTTGGAACATTTCTATTTTTTAGGGGGCTGATTGATTATTGTATCAGACTGGTGCATTGACTGACCCACTTACTGATAAATGACACCCCATTCCAGGCTGTATCAGATGCAAATCTACCAGCAGACCTGGCTGAATACCTCGAAGCGTGGTTTCTCGGGGGTCACAGCTTTGGCTTGTATAGCAGAACAATCATTCAGCATTGGTGAAAAGCAGCAAGCCCCTGTGTGCTCCTCAGAGCAGCTCAACATGCTTTCTTGCAGAGACAGAGCAATGCAGCATTGTCAGCAGGCACCCGTATCAAATGAATTGAGCACAGCTGTCCTAGCAGACTCTATTGCAGTGACAGGGGGGAAAGTTATTTATTCAGAATTACAGTCACCCCAGGATCCTTCATGGTCATTCTCTGCCACAGCATCAACCGGTCAGGTGGATTTTTCTTTGACCTTGTTTGTGTTTGTATCTCATTTAAAAACAGAAGAAGGTGCATCTCCACAAAAATATCCCCTATTTTCGTAAGTGTTGCCCCCTGCCTCATCTCTCACTTGCTGTTTCCACCACATCAATACAGAATGGTGTACATTTATAGAGACAGGCGTACAGATGGGCTACAGTTGCTCACATGCTGAGGACACCTCTGCCCTCATCCCCCTACTCCCTCTTTTTTGCAGGTGTCTAATAGACTTAGGGTTGCCCTACACTGTGCTCTGTGTGCCTGCTGCCCAGCAGGGCCCCCCGCCACCCCTGCACTTGTGGCGTTGACAAGCGTCTGGCTTTATTTCCAGCCAGCCAACGAGCGCAGACACAGACAGCCATGTCCTGAAATAGAGCAGGCCCACCCTTTATCCCATAATGAGGGGACTAATAATAAGCCCTGTGTCTTAAGTAGTGTATCACCGGTGTCAAGAGAGGAGTGTGTACACACACATCATCTTACAAAACGTCAAGCTGCTTTTCAGATTATCATCATAAACTGTGTAATCACCTCTCCTTTTGGCACCAACCACTTAATCTGCTGCACAGGAGTGTGAGTTTAAGTGCAAGGTCGGTTGACCTTTGATGATCTGACAAGTTCCCTCACTGGAGAGTAAAATATGAAGATTACATGACAGATTTGAAGGAGAAATATGGCTACAACAACAAAACAAACCTTGGGGGTCATCATTCATGTGTGACCTTGTATCAATTGAAAGTGTAAAATCAAATGTAGAGATGATAGTCCGGTCCGGGCATCTGTCCCATATGGAATGTATGAATTATTCCAGAGGTAATAGACGGGCATTGTTGGTGCACTCATCTTCCACAAAGACGCCCATCTCTGCATGTCCATATTTAATTCACCCCTTTCAGCTGCTGAACTGTACACGCTGCTGATATAATGAGTCCCTCCAAAGAGATTAGTCGCCCTATCATCATTGCAGCTCCCTAATTTCTCTGCCTTTGTTGTTGTGCAGGCTGCACTAAATGGGATAAAGGGGCTTGGCCGGACACAGTGGGAGGAAGTGGCTTTTGTGTTGCTAGCAGGTGCAGTGCAGTGACAGTTTTTTGGGAATGTATGCACACATGCACGTTTGTGTGTGTTTGCATGGCTGGGCTGGAGAGGGTCTGTGCTCCCTGAGTGCACGTTGAGCTACAGCAGGAACCTCTGGAGCTCGACTTGAACCCTCAATCACAGGGTTCCTCGGGGGTTTGCAGTAAATTCTTCAGGCGAATGGTTTTCTCTCTCCTTATCCTCCTCCTCCTCTTTCTCTCCCTCTCTTTTTTTCCTGCTCACATCTGGTGAACAGCGCTAGCACCCCTGTCATCTTTTACTGCGTTGAGGTCATTTCCACCCTATCGGTAAAGTGGAAACACATGATGAGAAGGGTTCGGCCTTAATGGGGTGGGGCTGGCATGGACCAGCACTGACACAGCTTTACAGCCAAGAGTTGCCAAAACAGCCAAACTGTGGAATGCCTCTGACTGCAAATTAAAGACAGTTTCAGTATTAATGCTAGAATACATTTGCTTCTTGGATATGTACCTACTTTTGTAGACATGTAGGACTTTTACTTGTGTGTCACTAATGCATGGTTTTGGATGTTTCTGGTGCTCTAAAGCAGAGCCAAACATGTCAATCATGACTCTTTGAAACCACAAGAAAGCGATGAGTAAGCATTGTTTAGGCTTACAGAAGGATATTACAATGAATACCAACCCTGGAGAGACATGTTCCTCCTTTTGGAAGTTCATCCACCTCTGCTCTAGCTTTTATTTTCTCTGTAAAATTCCTCTCTCTTAATCACATTATTGATTCCAACTGGTGGACGCTCTGGATAGAGGGTGTGTCCTCAAGTTTAATTGGGATTCTCCTTCAAAATAATGTGGATTTTCCTCAGTACTGTGTCCTCAGACTCTTCACACCACAGCTCGCAGTGTGTGTCATTCTCAGGAAATTGAGCCTGTGTCATTTGTGAAAACACAGCTCTGCCATCTGACACGTTTTGGATGATTTCTTGACAGTGCATTATGAGGATCTGCTTTGAATGAATAAATTGCCCTGACACATTGACTACTTTTTATGGAAACACTAAAATATATTTCTTCAATCCTTCCTTCTGTTTTTTTTTGTCATGTTACGCAATGACTTAAACAGTTAAATCATTTAGCCATTTATGGATAATTGCTGGGGTATCTTAACAGTTTTAATGGAGTTTTACTGTCTCCCTACATGGATCCAAATGTGTCTCCGAGCAGATTCCAGTCGCACTGTGGTTTCCATTTTGTGGTAGACAGAGCTGCAGTGTAAAAAAGGGTGGGCTGCAGTCAGTCAGTCACTTACAGTCTGTGGGTAGACTACAGCTGCAAGGATTTTTATTCCCGCTGTCCAACAGGACTCCATCATAGACTGCAGCAGCACTCGTTATTGAGGGCACACACTCCTGTGCGGTGTGCCTCTGTCCTCATTACCTCTGCAGCAGCTTTAGCTCTCTGCCTTTGTTCTTTCTCTTGGCTTGAAACTGGAGAATATGGAGAGAAGTGCTGAGGCTGCAGTTAGCTCGGCTGCCCACAACTTCTGCCGCACAGGAAAAAACATAGCACAGACAACCACCATCACCACCACCCCCCTAAGTCCTCTTGTCTGCATATTTCCAGAGAGCCGACGCACAGGGGATGCTCCACTTTGATTCTTCCTCCTGACTTGCCCTTTTGACTCTATTTGCCTTCCTCCGCTGGCTGCCTTGTCACTTGTCTGACTTACAGTTTTCACTCTGAACTGTATATTTGTGATCTGGCCTACTGACCAAATGCCCTCATGGCCAATCTGCTGCATGACAGCTCCCATAGACGTGCTCCTCAGAGGCGTTAAAAAGCAGCCGTGCTGAGTGGCTGGAGGGTCAGTAAACTTTTATCACACTAATAACCCACAGTCACAGCCACCTTAATGGCTTAGACAGCCATGGCAGGGGTTGCCTGGAGGTCAGGTTGAATTGCAGGACATAAATGGTAGATTCCAACCGGTAGAACAAATAAAGGAAGAAGAAAAAAAGAAAGGAGGAGCATGTGAGGTGAGCAGAGGGGGAAGAAAGTTGTTATTGGAAGAGCAGATAATCACTTTAATTGATTTGCAGTAAAAAGAAAGCCATTGATTGGACAGCTCTTTTATAACAAGGCAATCTTTGGCCTTTTAACCCCTTTTCCCACCCCACTCTGCACGCTCGCAAACCTTGGACTCGGTCCGAGCATGCCGTCAAAGGGCAACAACTCCTACACAAGTGACACCAGAGAGTGAAAAGACTTGAGTTTGCCCAGTTCTTGGTGCAAAAACATCGCTCAGAGAGGCAGCAGAAGAAGAGTGAGAAGGAGAGGGAGCGGGGACTTGTTAATGGAGTTCAAATCTAAACTTTCTCTCTCAGATTCCTCTCCCTTTGGCTGAGGTGGACGGGTCTTGAGAGTGTTTGTTTTAGGTGAAGTCAGAGCTGGAACAGTGTGTTGTGAACCGCAGGCCAGACTGTGGTTCTGCGGTTCAGCTCCGACCTGAATGCAGACTGCTCTGTTTGTTTTGCTTCTCCGTTTCTCAGGGAGAAATTTCAACGCTGCCAAAGTCCTGCGCTCACACCCAAGGCACGCAAATAAAACGACTTCACACAGACGCAGAAGAAAAAAAAAAAGTACCTGGGTGTAGTCGCTGCATCTGGACCTCACCACCACCATGACCCAAGTTTCAGGGGTCTCTGCTGTGTCATCTCGTAAAAGGGCTCTTTGGGAGATGAGATGGCATTTGATTGTTTCAGTGGCAGGATGTTTGTGTGTTTTGTTCCAGGCCTTTTCATAAATAGCAGTTTTTATGTTGCCGAGGTCAACTGGTTTTACTAGACTGGAGAGGCAAGTCCAGAGGCAAGGAGGCCTCCCCACCATCTGGCAGCCATAAAAAAGGGGGAGCAGGAGGTTTTTTAGTGGGGGTTTATGGGATGGTAGAGGGTGAGACACTGAGGAAAGAGGAGGAGGAGAGACAGAGTGGATGGTGGACTCTGGTTGCCCCCGAGCTGCAAAGCTTCCTCTGCTGTCTGAATGACAGGTCAGAAGTTCATTGCCTTCTTTTTCATCCTGCATCTGCCTTGTAAGGTGAAGGAGGTGACGGCCAGTTCAGAGTTCGAGGGCAAAGGAGAAGACGTCACCGTGAAGCTGTTATCACCGATGAGAATAAAGATATATTCTGGGCAGGGGGAGCTTTGTTGTGATTTAATGAGATTGCTGTATTTAATGGAGGGTTTAAGAAAGGAAAAGAGTGTCTCCTTGATCTTGCCGTTAGCTTGTTTTTCCTGTGCAGACCTGAGTTCTACAGATGGTGCAGAATTATGTGACTGCATAAACACGGGTGATTCAATGGCTTGGTGTTGTTTGGGTATGCGTCACCCTCTCAAAAGCATCCTGCACACCACCACCACCGAGTAATGAGCAGTAAGTTGTTTTGTACATCTACACATCCAGGCTCTCTCGTCTTTGTGCAAAAACAGCACAGTCAGGTGGTGGCTTAATTTTGTTTGCACATCTGAATTAAGGACGAATAACAACATTGTTAAGCCAAGAAAATACCAGAGTCTGAGGCCAGTGAGATTCTCATGGAGATTTGAGGGATAAAGACCCTCCTGAGAGTCTCAGTTATGTTCTGCTGGAAGATTTTCTTTTCCCCTGTCTTTTAAGGGCCGGAGCTGGAGCTGCCTGCTCCATCTGAAGCTGGATGCTCTGTGTTATAGGTTTTCCAGAACGGGGTTATCATTGCAGAGGACTATGCTGCTTTGCTGACTCTGGCACTGATATCTCCCATAGAGATTTCATCTTTTGTTATGCTGCAGCTGAGATGTGTTAACCCTTTAGCCCCTTGAAGATATTTAGCTAATAGAAGTTATGAGGCCTCTTTGTCCATATTTGGTGTTTGAAATGAACCCACTCATTAAGATAAGAACAAAAAGTCAATGTGTTTGTTATTTGAATAAGTTATGTTGACCTCCTTCTCCTGCCAGACTGGGGATGGGTATTTTAGACCCTCTGATGCTTTGCACAATTTGTATATGACGAGAGGAAAAGTGCTGACAGCAAAAGAATGAGAGCGTGTTTGGCAGGCACGCCCTTGTAGGTTTCTGTGTCACTCAAGTCTAATAAATTTTTAATCGTTTCCTTGCCGTGGTATAGAGCTCAACACGGCTCTGCTCAGCCACACGCTATTTAGGGGGCTCTTATTCTGTTTAAACTCATAAAACAGGAGGGAAATAATGGGTACGGTGGAGATTTTCACTCATTAGGACACAAACAAACAGTAACAAAGCCATGTTGTGATTCAAACTGGGTCACTAAGTAGCAACTTTAAAAACGGAAGACAATTTTTTGACTTCTTGTATGTTTTCTGATTGGGGGGGGGGGGGGGCAGATTTTATTAAGTGTGTCAGTGTAAATGTACCCCATTATTTCTGTTTTTTCCATCCAATAAGACTTTTATATGATGGCAAATTTGAATGGCTTTGGGATCAAGTGTTAATCCTCCAATGATATAGCCAGTAGATTAATCAATAATCAAAAATTCGTCCAGATTCTAGATGCCCTGTAAAATGGCCACCACAGTGTAATCCGGTGTAACCCTTAAGGCAGTTCATACTGCAGCAGGCTCAGCTGGTGAGTGTCAATTCAGAGTCCTCATGATTAAGTCTATTGGAGTGTCTCCAAAAATTATCATGACAATGGTATTAAATATACTTACATTGCCAAGAACATTGATTGCACTTGACAAACTTTAAAGAAAGCATCAAAGGCACCTTCAAAGGCGGCCTCAGCCAAAGGATCCTCAGCCAGAGACTCACTGAGAGCCTCTCAACATACTTTAGCCTGTTTATTCGCTCACACTTTGCATCATGTCAGAGTCCAGAGCATTGAGAAAAAGGAGTGAAATAAAGCACAGGCCCCTGATTGAGAGGCTGGAAACGAGGGACTCTGCTCCTGCTTTAGTGGTTCCGTCCACTGCAGTGATTCAGGGGATAAAAATGTGGCCTGTGTCTCTTTAAGAGCGCTGGCCTGTCTGCAGAATGCATCAGTCCTGTGGAGCAGACACAGGCCAGCAGCAGCAGGAGGAAGGGGGGGGGGAGTGAAGGGAGGAGCATGGGGCTCTGCGGAGGGAGGGAGGAGGACTGGAGGGAACAGCCGCAGTCTGGGCTTCCAGCCTCCTGGCTAGACTGCTGAAAGTTATTATTGAGTTCCTGTGTAGGGCCTCCCCTCCCTGCGGCATGCTCCTCTGTGCTCACTATGAGGCGGACGGGGAGCAAGGGAGAGGCAGAAAGAAAAGTTGGCAGCGTCCCATGCCCCTTTGCAGTGACCTTATATGCAACAAATAAAGGATAATTTTGTTTGATTCTGTGTTTTTGCAAGGGCGAAGCCTCTGAAAGCCTCGTAAGATTCAAGAGCAGCCACACACATCCACACGCTAAAGGCCTTACAGCTGCTCGACAGCAGCTGAAACTGCAGCCCCGGCTCACTGTTGTCTTAAGTTACAGTTTAGCAGACATGTCCTGTTTTCTTAGGAATGGCCTTAACTAGTCAAGACAAGAAGGTTGACGGTTCACCAATGAGAGAGCAGTGAACTAAATCCTCTCCTGGCATGCTAAGTGATGAGTATGATTCAAGGACAGATGGTGGGAGGACGACTCCTTCAGTCTCCTTCAAATAACTTTACAGTAGAAGACGGCTATGAATTAAAAATGTCCACGAGTGTAGAACTAAAGACTTAACATGAAGAGCTCCTATCCAGTTTTAATCGATTTTGTATCTGTAGCTACTTCAATTGAAGCCTCTACTGTGTGTAATGAGTCCCTTGTAGGTTGTCTCATCAGCGTCCACCCTGCAGGTCTCAGAGATTTGCAGGGAAAGGCCACATAGATTACATAGTTACACACACGATGCTCTGCTCTTGGGCCTGTGCCTGCCTGCAGCTCTAATCCCGGCCTGCCTACACCAATGTTAGCACCACAAAGCGCCTACATCCTCCGTCACAGCCCACCAAGAGAGCGAGCGAGAGAGACAGAGACAGAGATAGACAGACTTTTATGTAACGCTCAGTCCGGTGTGTTTGTTCTGAAACCTGCTGCTGCTTCAAGCAAGGCTCCCCAGGTTAACAGAACCCAGCTGCTGCTTGTCCTACTGTACTCAATAGCGTCATGGCTCTGGATTGCGAGAGAAGCCTGGACCCACGCAGCACCTGAGGCTTGTCAGGTTTTCCTGCAGCATGTCACATCTGTGCCCTGATTAATCACAGTCCTCATTCATGGTCAGTGCGATCACTCGGCCTGCGTTTTAAAGCCGTCTCAGGCTGGGTTTATGCAGGAAAACTAGGCAAGGAGAAGAAAGGGGGGGGGGGGGTTGGTGGGGGGACCCTGGCGCTGAAATGGGTATTTTGTGGAGTTCTGTTTGTTGAGTCAGAGCTTAGTTGGGCTCTACTGTTATGTGGTTGCCATGGAGAAAAACACAGGCTCTTGTGCAATAAAAATCATCCAGGAAAAGACATTTCCAAGAATTTTTCAGAGTCAAGAAACAGACGGCAAATTGCAGAATTCATGAGGTGCTGCGGTCCACCAGCCACCCCTCTCGGCCCTCCATTTTAGAGCACTCATATTCGTTTTATAGATGCTGCAAGGCCCGAGCCCTCTCACCTAATTACTCCTGTAAGCAGATATGTTTTCCTATGAACGGAGGAGGGAAACAAAACCGGTGTTTAAGGATGGAATGTGTGATCTTAGGAACGGATGTTGTGGGTGTTTTATCCCCTATTTCCCTTACAGACAATTCCTTGAACAAGTGGAAACAAGTGAAATGCTATTTGATCTCTGTCAAATATTACTGTATACACAAACTTGCCCTGTGAGGCCCCTTGAACGTTTGAGTCAGATCGCTGTTCTGCCAGGGAGAAGGGAAAATTTTCTGAGGCAAAAACTCCCGTTGTCGGTTTGAAAATGTGTTGATGGATAATTGGTTGGAGTCTTATAAAACCCACAGGCCTTTTTTTCTCTCCTGGAGCTGTAATTCTCCTCAGTTACGTCAAGGCTTCTTTAATATGAGGTCTTTTATTCTTACTGTTTCCTGTCTCTATGAATGGACTCATTAGCACTTTTCAAACAGGGCAACTCACTGCTTGTGCGTACTAGCTACAGAAAATACCTCTAATGTAGCTGTGCGGCAAAAAAAGAGCTACTAAGGCAGATGCTTTTTTTTTAACCCTTTAGCTCTAAGTACTTAAACTTAGGTACATTAGCTAACAATACCAAAAAGGAAGCACTTTGTGTACAGTGAGAAGATTTTTCAACAATTCACAACAAAACTAGAAGAAAGAATACAGACAAAAAAAGTAATTGGTATATAGATTATCTCATATATATAACCAGCAAGCGGACATACTGGGTACTGAACAATTTGGTCTAAACTTGTGTGCAGTCTTAAGTGTGTGTGTTTTTCCTTACAACTTTTAAAAAGAAAGATGGAAATACTGAAGGAAAGCAAAAATGGAGCATAACAGAATTAAAGGATGAGGACATTACATAAATATTCTAGAGGATACAGTATTTTCCTTCATGCCTATGAGCTAAATCTGAAGTTCAATACTAAATATAAAAGAAGAGTGTCTTATAAGGCCACATTCAGTGTGTGTGTGGAATTAACTACAACAGTATGTCATTGTTCTAAAGGTGTCAGAAACCACAGGAGCAGAGATTAGGTTTTCTAACCAGGTGACCAGGCAGGCAGCGTTTTAACAGAATGAGCAGAGTGGTATCTATAAATTTCAGCAGGATTTATTACCTCGGTTCAACCAATTAGCTGTTGAGCCGTTCTCAGGACGTACACTGTGTTGGTGAAATGACATCACATGGGACCCTGAGTGAGCAGTGACCCCAACTTCACCTCACCCTCTCACAGTTTTTATGACCTCCTCCCCTTAATCCCCCCCATGCCCCCGTCCTGTCCCCTCACACCTCTTAACCTCTGCTATTCATCCCAATTTCATCTTTCCAAATAAACCTGCCACCTGCCTTCCTTCTCGCTGGACGCTTAGAGAGAGGGGGGGGGCGCATGTGGTCATGGGGCTCAGCTTACCGGGAGGGCATGGCAGCACAGACGTCAGCTCAGCTGACTGCTTGGTGAGCTGCTTTAACATGAAAAAAAAACAGAGCCACGATGTTTGATTGGTTACATTGTTGTCACTATTTCTCTTATGGCTGAAATTATCTGTATGTTACTGTGTGTAGTTATAGCATCTCAAACTAAACTATTTATAGCACAAGGTCTGCTTGAATTACTTTATATATTTAGTCTGCAGTATCTGTTTATGAAATGGTTACAGAAAGAAGGGCTAGCTCCTGATTCCTAAAAAGTTTCCAAGCAAAAATATAAAAGTTCAAGCTTTCCTACTTTACTCAGTCTTAGTCGAGTAAAAACTGAATATTTGTTGGTTTTAGACTGTTGATAACAAAAACATGCATATTTGATAACATTACCTTGGAATTTGTTCACACCCTTAAAGTCAGATCAAAATAATTCTATTTTTCAGCTCTCAATTCTAGTTATTAAAAGGAAATGTGCAAAAAAGCAACATTTCTGTCGGAGATATCCATTGTTAAAACAGTAATTTGAATGCCCCTTTGCATAGAAGGTATTTTGATTGATGTAGGTCTACATATTTCAAAAAACAGACCACTTTTAAAGGTCAGAGTATAATAAAGTTCTTGTTTTCACTGATATTATTTACTCTATTAGAAAAAAACTATTTATTTAAATATGTTGCTATTCTGGTAGACCAGGTGTACCACGTTCAAAATGTGGTTCTTTAATTTTATTTGTAGCATCTTAACAGAGCTGTTGGTGGTGTGTTGATAGAAGAAAAGATTTGTTTTACTCTCTGAACTCAGTTGTCAAAATAGAGATGTGAGCGTCCATCTGGACCATCATTTTCTGAGACATGGAGGTCTAGACCCTAACTGAGTCCAGACTGCTGTTACATGCAGTCAGTGGCTCTTCCTCCCTCTGTCAGCCTCCTCTGCTCTGTGAGGGAGGTGCAGAGGAGGCGTCCAGTACCAGGTACTGCCAGTGATATAATGGTCTGTGTATCCCGAGCTGTTACTGTTTGGGTTGTAGAGAGGTTATCCAGTGACATTTTAATCGTCTTTCTGCCTTCTTTGCCGTGGCATTCGTATTAATCTGCAGGATTAAATCCCAGCCAGTCAGACACTGGACTTGCTGTCTTGTTGTAGAGCGGAGGGGGACCGGCTAACAGCGAGAACAGCAGCGCACACTTCCCTGCGTGCAGGCGGGGATGTGCTTATCAGTGACAGACCAAGGTTTTCAGTCTGCAGACATCAGACCTCTGATGACAGGAGGGTTTGTTAACACACATGATGGGCTCAGAGGGAACAGAGCTGCTTTTTATCAGCCCCAAACCACCGATTTTCACTTGTCTTTCAATACTCCATCATCAACGTCCAAAAACTGAGACAAAGATGAATTCCCTGTTTCCCTTTTAATTCATACTAAAATTATTTTGTCAGAGAATTTAGACACAGGAAGGTCAGTTTAAATGTTTTACACTCGGCTACAAGTCTTGAGGGACACCTCACACCTAACCTTGATAAAACTTGACGCTTTTGTCGGCTACAGATAGAATGGGTCTTCTAAAAGTTGTAGTTGAATAGCATCATGGGAAATGTAGAGTTTAGGGTACTGTAGACTAAAAGCTTTGCTTCTTTTGCTTCAATTTGATTATTTCTTTTTAGTCCTTTTTGAGAGCATTCCCAACTTAAAGAATGTGCATAATGAAAAGTGTGAATTCCTCTCATTTTTGTCTTTGAAGAACCAGATATTTTTGTGTTGCTGCATCGTTAAATTTCGATTTTTACCTTTCTTGCAAAATAAAATATAGGAGTTAATTTTATAATTGTTACATTAAATGAGACAAAAATTAATTAGTTTTGCCTCTTTTTTAATATAATATTCTAATATGTCTCCTTTGAATACATAATGTCCCAAATTTAAAGTTGACTAATAGATCATTGAAATGTATAGTCATGCATCAGCGTCAGAGCATCAGACAGTCAGTCTAATGCCAGGGGATTAAGCTTGCATGGCAAAGATGGTGTTGGCACTGCTGCACAGCAGAGATCAAGTCGTGTGAAAGCACGCACAAATGTATGAGGACAAGAGGAGGCAGCCACACAAATGCTGTCAAACCCCGCCGCACAATACTTTAGGAAATAGCAACAGTTTGGATTGATTTGTAGTTTGGGGGACAAAGGAGAAAATAGCTGAAAAGCATAGAGAATATGCACAATTTTAGACGTCTTCTTTCAGCTTCTCTTAAATCCAATTCAAAGCAAATAGACAGTCTGAAGTAACACTTTGTATTTCAGTAGTGCTGCAGCTCAAACTGCCCATGTAGAGCTCTTTCTTTAATCAATACTGTTGAATAGAGGAGGCAAATTACCGAAGAAGAGTGATAATAACATCGCTAAATCTGTAATCTGTTCACTCTACTTTACTACAGTGAGATGTTTTTTAACCAGACTCTACCAAATTGGCTCAAAAATGAAATTTTCTCACAAGTCAAAGAGACAGAGCCTTGCTTTTTCTCTTCTCTGTGATGTTCCTGAAAGTCTTATGAATACATTTGAATTAGGAATAAACTTTACTGTTCAGGAACACTAAATTAAACTCCACCATAAACATGGGTCAGCTGGAGTCTGTCTTTGCTCTTTCTCTGTCTTCCTCGTTAACCTTCATCCCCTCCAGCCTCCTGGTTAGCACTGCAGCTGCTCCTGCATTATAACTGTGCTAAATGTGAATGGAAGCATAAAGGCGTTGTGTGTGTGTGTGTGTGTGTGTGTGTGTGTGTGTGTGTGTGTGTGTGTGTGTGTGTGTGTGTGTAGGAGAGTGTGTGTGGGTGTGTGCCTGCCTTTATTGGTTTGCAGACACAGCCTCGTGTCTTCGCTCAGATCCTGCAGTCTGATGTTAAATTCTCGTATTCCAACAGTGCAGCTTAGGGCTCAGACAAACTATCTGCTGAATTTGGCGCTATGCGCTTCCATAAATACACCATACAGAGAGCACGTTTCATTTCCTAAGATAACTTTGCCTCACAACCATACCAAACATGCTCATGCTAATAATGTATAATCTGCTGGGATATCTGTTTCGTGTCTGTCGGTTTTGGGTTTCCGTGTCTGTTGAAATAACTTATTAGTTCTTTGTGCTGTGAGGTCTTCCTCAGAGAAAGAGGAGTGATTTGGACTTCACTGTCAACACACTGTAAGAAAACGCGGGCGGGCATGTTCACGTTGTTATGGTTGCCGTGTTTGGACCTGAAGTGGAATTCATTTCTCGCCGTGCAATAGTACAGTAATCTTTCTTTTTGTTTGCGCTCAGCGGCGAGATGATCCCTTTCATGCACACGCAGGAAATACACGTCAGTCAGGAACAGGTTTTGTCATGATGCAGAGACTAGAAATGAAACATGTCATTAAAAGATTAAAGAGAGTTTAGTCTGGCTTAATAGATGCAGTTTGAATTTGGACATTATGTGTTATTGCTTTGTGTGAAATGAATCACACACAAAATAAAGCTCAAACAGGATGTCTTTGCTTGAAAAAAATTGTCACCTCACAGATTTAGTGTGGCTACACTTTTGCCCTGAAGTCCTCAAGCATATGGCCAAAAAATATATCACATGTTTTTTTCAGAAATCAATGTCTATCAATCTATGGCTCTTTCTGTCACTGCACAAAAATAAAGAAAAAGGAAACTTCAAACTTCCGCAGATCACTCTCTTAGGCCCTCCAGATAATGTGTGAAGTTCTTCTTTCGATACTAATATTCATATACTTAAAGCTCCTGTGAGGAACTCCCTTTTTGTTATAATTTTGGCGCCACCTTGGGACAAATATTTCTCTGCTGATCTTGTCCTCTACCTGTGTAAGTTGTATCCAACAAAAACCCCACCCTTCTATCTTGTCACAGTCAGATGTATCACTAAATGATGATCTTTTTTGCAGAAATGTAGAAGAAAAAAAAGGCTGTTTCTATCTACCTGCTACCCTCGACAGAAAATTTTGGATTAAAGATAACCATATAATATAAAAAACATATGGAAAATAGTCAATCATGTTGCTGATTGCCTTGTTTGCTTTTGTAGCTCAGAGGCATCAGAATGAAATTCAGTCTATTTCCTGACCACCCAAAAAACTACTGACGGGAGCTTTAAGTAAAGGAGACTGTCTACGTAGAACTAAGACGTAGAAAGACCAACATTTCTGCAGCTCTAAAAGCAGATCAAGTCAAATTTGCCCAAGAAGGCTTCACAGTGTGTATAAATGATGTGACTGTTACCTTAGAAAACAAATATATAGAAGTTTTGTTGCAGTCTCACAGTCCTTCTGTTTGGATAAGCCTTGCTCTACATCTTGTGTGGCCTTAATTTCCGACACACAGCCCTCTTTATAAGTGGTAGACAAATGCATAACACCACTTCACTATCCTGTCTTTAAGCTTTATGTGTCAAGCCGTGCAGACCTGATGAGACATTTTCCACCTTCAGGGACAGCAGCTCCACCTGCATCCATCTCAGTCCTCATCAAGTCCCAATCCTAAGGACAATTAGGACAATCCAATAAGCTTTACTGTAATGCCGGCCTTATGCCAAGCCCTGCAGCTCTCCCCGTGTGTCTATACTGTCCTGCCTGAGTTCAGATATAACCTCAATATGGACAGAGACAGAGTAAACTGCAAAATTAAGCTAAGATTTAGTGAGGGGAAATGAGAACTTGAGCTGTATCTGTGCGGAGTAGGGATGAAGTTTCAGGGGTATTCTGGGCAGCCACCAATAATTTTCCCCCAGCTGTTACGAGGTGACCACAGGGCTTTATATAAATCAAGAGGCCGTCGTACAATTTGTGCAGTGAGAGTCGAATAGAGAGCTCAAGGCATCCCTGTGAACATCCACACCAAACTACAGGCATCATATTACTAAAACTAGTATTCTCTCACTACCAACTAAGGCTGTTACCCGAGCGAGCTGTGCCAGTTGCTGTGCCCTTGAGTGAGACAGCGCCCCACTAAGCACATGTCGATCTGAGGATTACATTCAGGGCTTTAGGACGGGAAAGGAGGCCGTAATCTGAAACTGTTGTGTCTTGTTGCTGTGCACTTTTCTTAATGCTATGCTATCATGCAGCATGCGTTGGTATTGTATGACTGTTGCCTGAGGAAGTTCAGCTGGAGGAACTATTTTTGTCTCATCAGATGAGAGCTGCACCTCGTATGATTCTTTGACAATTAGATTTTTTTTTTGCTTTTGCTTTAACTCCCACCTAAGGCATATTAGAGAGTATGCCAAGGACATAGAGAAATATTCAAGTATTTTTTTGGAAAACACTAATTCACTGTCTTGCTTAATGTTAGCAGCAAAGATGGATGACACTTAGAAGGCAATAAGATAAATATGAAGCTCTAGCTCTGTCAGTTAGCTTAGCTTGGATAAAAAAAAGTAAAATAAAAAAATACCCAAAAATACCAGTACGTCTAAAGCACCCAATTTTTTATGTTAAACTTAATGTTTAGTTGATCCTGGTTAGCCTTGCCCTTACCTGTTTGCAGTATAGCTTCACATTCACAGCACAGACATTTCGGTTTAAAAAATGTATAACCTGAGCATTAAAGAGCTATGTGTTGTGGTGTTATATAACTTATCGCACAACACTGGATTGATTCTAGTAAATAGTTAACACACAAATATTTTATTACTGATGTAGGACACTTGATTTGATTTTGTTGCTCAGGAAAACAAAAAGGAGCTGCATGATGTTGAATGTTATAGAAATACAAATCCCACTGTTCTGATAGCAACTCTCTAAATCAGATTACGTGCATGTGAATTAATGAATGTTTTTCATTTTGGTCATTCATTAAAGAACAACCAAAGTCAAGAATTTGAGTGAATATTCTACTAAATAAAATATAACTCCAGTTTACATGTTTACACTGGTCCATTTCACACCATAAAACTCACACAATCAATGACCACAGCAGGAACAGACTGAAGCCCAAGGCTTATTTCAGCCCATCCTATACAATCCATAATATAACCCAGAAAATCAGAAAACCATTTGCCTCCCCAAATGGTGGATACTATTCCTTCCTGATAACACTATGTTGGTTCTATCAAAAACTCTGGCTCGACAACAAACACAGCAGCCAGAGGATTGATTGAAGATGCTCCACATTGAGTCATCTTCCTCCCATGCATCAAACATCTGTTAATGATGATGATTGAGGTTTAAACTGAGTTCAATAAACAAATATTGTTGATCAGCTCCATGTTCAAGTGAAATAACGGTTCAATCACCATCATGCTCCAGTTAGCACCACATTGACCAATTATTCCTCAAGCAGGTCAAATGTTCTGCTTTTAGAACAGATATTGATATGTTTGCAATGTGCTGTGTTTCTCTCTGATTAACCGCTGTGCCAGCATGAAAATAGCCGGGGCTTATCCCGGTATTACCGTGCCATTATATGGTCCTAATTAAAAAATAAAGCAGTTCTACCCCTACCCAGCTGCTATTAGACCCTGTTTAGCCTACAGGTTTGCTTTGAAAAGCTCCCTCATTACAGCGCTCAAAGAAATATCATACAATAGCGAGTTGAAAAGGGCAATGCTTGAATGGAGTCTTAAAGGAGAGGCTGTACTTGGCCTTCAAGTATACATTCCTTCAGCTCAGTGCTTCCTCTGTGGTCCCGCTCCCCTGGCCCACCCCCCTCCTCCCACTCAAGACTCAGTTCCCACAGGGGACTGGGCCAAAGCAAACTCCTCAGAGGAAGTCTCCCTCTCTCAGCAGTGAGAGAGAGAGAGAGGGGGGGGGGGGGGGGGGGGGTGTCCTATCATCTGGCTCAGTGGGACCTGCTAAGCAGTAGGATGTGCAGAAGGGTGTTATGACTCCTCGGCCATGCTATGTCTATGATGTGGTAGTGAGTTAAGCCCATGCGGCTGCTCTCCTGTGAGGTCAGTGTCAGATTTAGCCAGCAGGTCCCTTGTGGTGTCTGGGAGTGTCTGTTTTCTGACTCTATTATGTCTAGCACTCATAGCCTTCCTGGAGCTGCAAACCTCAGGGTAGAAATAGTACCAGACAGGCAGACATCCTTTGTCGGGAAAACAACAGTCATGTCAGTAATTACAGAGTCTGATTACAGCATCGGCTCCCAGAAAACCACCGGCCTTGAGTCAGGCAGGTGAGAGGTCGAGTCACCAGTGCTGAGCAAACGCAGTCAGCAGGAGGTCTGGGTTAAATGACTTAACCTACAGAAGCTAACCAAACACCAAGCACGCACTCTGTGTATGTGTGAGTGTGTTTTTGTGTGTGAATGGGTGTGTGTGTGTGTGTGTGTGTGTGTAATGTGTCTACTGGTTAGACAGGTAAAAAGACACTTGTGAGTCATGGAGACGTGAGGGGCGTGTCCAGACAGACATGTAGTGTACATTTCATAAAGCAAACAGTGCAAAGAGGGAGAGTTTAAGCAAGAAGATAGTGTGTTATGTTTTAATGTGTTGACAAATAACACCTTACTTACATTTATTAGCTATTAGGAATGTTTAAGCTGTATATTGTGAAGTTAAGAATGTTTCCTACAAACCTGTATTTGTCATGGATTAAAATAATAAACCTTTTTTTTTTTTTAAATATTGTTAAAATGATTCAGAAGTTAGACCTTTTTTTGAATGTAGGAGGAAAATGACAAAAATTGAAGAATAAGAAGATGATTGCAGTTAACCAGAGCCAAAGGACATGTCTTTCAAGTGGCTGCATTGTTCAAATCTCATAAATTCTATTATTCAATTTTATAATGAAACCACAGACCCACAATGAATCTTCACAGTTACAAAGCCTTAATGAACTACAGAAGCTATCAGTTATTTTACTAGTATTTACTTCAACAATATGACCAAGTTGATAATAAAAACCTCTGATGGAGTTTTCTGTCAGCCGACTTATCAACTGAATTTCTTTTCTACTCTACAGTAGAGATCGTTTTCTGAATTTAAGTATACAGTGCCAGACCTGACTAACACCTGACACACACACTCTCCTACACAAACACACATACTCATGTCTAAACACTCACCCACCCACCAACACCCACTCATCCCTGCGTGTACACACACACTCACGCAGCGCCTGGCTTTGTGTAGAGAAACTGTGAGACATGATTCATTACCAGCCAGGCTTCTCGCTTAATGCTAAATGAGGTTTGTCGTTAATTTCCATTCTGATGTGATTACAGCAAACTGCGAATAAGGTTTCACAACTACACTCAACCCCGCAGGAGTGTTCTCCATTGAGGATTTTGTAGGTAGACAGAGTAATCATTTGTCTTGAATCGCACACAGACGAGGAGGAGATGGGAGTGTTTGCCATTCCTGGAGGCAGAATATCATAGTAGTGAGTAAGAGAGGAGCAGGCAGGTCTGTGCTGGCCTCTGCGCCTGCTCAGGTAAACATATTCCCTGTCTGACAAGTGCAGACCTGAGGGCTGAGGAGGTTAGCTACCTCAACACATGCTCTTACAGCTTGCCACACACACTCAGACATACAATACATACAATGTGGGGCCCTGGAGATTCAGTATTTCATGGCACTTAACATGGCAGATGCTTCCCTCCTCAGGTTTTCTGAGCACAGTCTTCCTCCAACATTTCATGACTCTGTATCCCTGCGTTAACATGCAAACCCCCCCCTGAACACTTCAACTCAATTGTCTGTCAGATCTGAGTGCAATTACTTTAATTTGTCTCCCTCTCTGTCTCCCTCTGTCTCTATATTGCAATATTTCTGTGGTTCAGGCAGTCGATCTGCTCCACCTGATGGCGCCTCTTCTGCCTGGCAGGGAGCAATGTAGCCCTGCTGGCTGCCAGCCAGACCAGCTTGAGTGTCTGCTCAGCTCAAAGCCCTGCTCACACACACACACCAACAACACACACACACACACACACGCACACACATATGACACATGCACACACGCACCCACAAGCACACGGTCATGCCAAGTTCAGAAGCTGAATGCTTACACAGACACATCTTCTATCCTCCATGTCTCTCTGTTACTTCTTTTCTGTTAATCTAATTTCCCTGCTTTATTTTCCATTTAACTGTGAGAAGGAATAGTAGAAAAAAAAAGTCACGTATCGTTCTAACAAACTTGCACACAGCCTATTAATAATGCCACTTCCAGTTGCATTGGAGATTTTTTTAGAATTTATGGGCTCTTGAAATATCCACTGTACTGCATGATGTCATATCTGCACTTTATCTCTACAAAGGTTGCAATGATTAATTGTCTGTTGTTTTGTCTGTCCTCAGTCGCCCAGCCCAGTCTCAGTCAAGAGGTCGAAATTTGACAAACTACATTCTCCACCAGCTGAAAAAGACAGGAAACCTGACTGGTTACAGTCGCTGTCTAAGTCTGCACACAAGGTTCGTTTGATGTGATTCCTTGTTTTTAACGTGAAAACTGATTTGCTGTTAAGCTCAAGAGTTAAAAGGGTGACTTAAAAGCCTTTGTACTTTTGAATCATCACATTATCATCTATGAATGACCTCTCATCATTCTGCCTTGTCACATGAGGAAGGGCCTTTGAGTGTGTTCTTCACAGATGATTTAATGTTTTAAGGGTATTTTACCGGGATTTCATGCAAGCTTGTTTTTTGTTTGTTGTTCCAGGACCTGAAACAGGTCCAGCTGAAACAGAGGCCCTCTGCTTTCCGCCCCTGGTCTCCCAAATTAGTAGAAAAAGAGAAACCAGCTACTCAGAATGAGGTGGAGAGGTGAGTCATCTCAGGAAAGCTGTGATAATTTCAGTTTTAGAAAGATACAAGTTCTTAAATTAACCAATGAAATGCTTGAAATGTACCTATATTGCATTTTCAGGTCCTACTCAAAGAGTCACGAGACTTTGGCAGCTCCCAATCTGGCACTAGCTCCCCTGGCCCCTCCAGTCCATCCCAGGGACAGCAATGCTCCTAGCAGGGGTCCTATAGCCATTTCCAGGCCACCGCAGGAGCTAACTAATGGAGATGCACATCCTGCAGTGAAACCAGCAGCCCCTTGTACCACCAACAGCCCCGATGACATGGACACAGACGGAGAGATTGATGTGGATGACTGTGATGATCGTGAGTACCACCATTTTCTGAAGTTTAAATGATATAGTGAAGATATAGAGACATATAGAAAATGTAACTCTACAAGAGTCAGTTAACACAGGACACAGATTTTACACTCAAACATAAGCCCTTCAGGAAATAAGCCACAGCAGAGTTGGTTCAGACAGACTCCTGTACAACTCTGCCACCTGGTGTTGAAAGGAAGAAATACAAGAACTGTAGCCACACGAAGTATGCTGTAGAGACAAGTTGGAAGACTTTTGTTTCACACTTTCTTTAACATAGGAAATGTTTACATCTATTCTATTAACTTGTTTATAGGATGTACCCTGCAGTAACCACAGGGTGCACAGAAAGGTTGTGGTGTAGTTCATATGGGAAATATAAAATGCAATTAAAAAACAATAGAGCTATATATCCACATACTGAGCCAGCTTTTACTACCTCATGATGCAATTGAGAATGTGTGAAACCCGGTAACTGTTGAAATGGTTACTTTCAGAACAATTGATATCTGTTTGAAAGTAATGGACAACAATGTTAAAACAAAGGGCTAATATAACTAGCTTAAACTGCCGATCGTTAGAAATTGATATACTGTAGTGACAACTAACTTAAATGAATGGGCAACAGTTGAAATAGTAAGTTAAAAGTAAGTTAACTGCTAGCTAAAAATAATAAAAGAACAGATAAAACAGTTACCTAGAAATAATGGCTAAAAAATCTGAAGTTTTAAAGCCAATTAAGAATATTCATATCTTTTATGGCTCAAAAATATGGGTAAACCATTAGAACTGGTAGCTAGAGGTGTTAGAAAAATTTTAAACTTCGAGCTCAAGATACTGGATGAGCAGCTTAAACAGCTAGTTAAAATTTTGAATCAGTTAATTTAAAGTAATGGATAAAAAGTTGATACTGATAGCTAAAAGTAACCAAAGAAAGAGTGTACATTTACCTAAAGCAATGGATAATCAGTTAAAAGTACTCGCTAAAAGCAATGAATAAATAATTAAAACTGCTTGCTTAAAGTAGTGGTTGAACAGTAAGCTAAAAAAGTGATGGATTTCGAAAAAGATAGTTGACTTAATTAAATGAATCAAACTTCAAACAGTAGAGTCAAACATGCTAGCTAAAAGAATTGACTAGCTACTGAAATAGATAGCAATATCTAATAGATATAGCAGTAAGCTGATGGTAACTGATAAACATCTGTAACATAGACAGTATATTAAAATATGATAATATTAATATTATTAATAATTTTCTATAAGCAGTCAGTGGTTGTAACTTTTAGCTTAAACTAATAGACAGTTAAACTGCTAGCTAAAACTAATGTAGCAGAAATATTAGCCAAAGTAAAACCATTGAAACAGTTAGCATAAAGTAATGGATGGTTGACAGAGTTAGATAAAAGTACTAATGAAATGGGAATGATGACCCTCCACTTGACTTCTCTCAATTTGAATACCATCCGGTTTCAAATCAGTTTATCTGAGCAATACATGCCCTTGGTGAAGCATGACGGATAATATTTCATTTCATGCGACAAGGCCTTGAGAGTACATCAGACAGACAGCCTGGTAAAGTGAGGTGGATATCATTTTGAAATTTCCATAAGACCTTTTTGTTTTTTTCTGATTATAGCAGAACTTAAAATTTGTTACAGTGGCTCTTCAAAAATAACCACAACTGCATGCAGTCTTGATAACTTAAAAACTTGTTCTCCCTCAGGTCCAGTACCAGCTCCCTCCATGGCTTCTCCTCCATCAGCATCCAACAGTGTGTCACAGACTCTGACCCCCCAGAGCATCACTCGACCGCAAGAGGGACCTACTTGGCTGTCGGGAAACCTTTGCCCTGAGATGGAAACCCTCAGGCAGATGCTGTATGGAGGCATGGATACCAAAGAGGCCAGAGAAAAAGTCCTGCAGGAGATTGTCAAAATTAGAGTGAAACAGGAGGAGAAGCTGGCATCCGCTGTTCAAGCTAAACGCAGCCTTCAGCAGGTATCATATCCACACCATGTGAACTTCATTGTGAAAAGAATGAAATGACACCAATTTATGAGGATTCAAAAGTTAAATGGTTGTAATGTTTCCACAGGAATTGGAGTTTGTGAGAGTGGCAAAGAAAGGCCGTCTTCGTGAGGCCATTGAGGCCAAGCGCAACCTGCGAAAGGAGATTGAACGCCTTCGTGTGGATTGGGAGAGGAAGATGAGGGACGCAGAAGAGTCTTGTGGACGGTTGAAGAGAGAGTTGGAGAGAGAGAGGCAGCTACGAGTTTGTGACAAGGGATGTGAGGCTGAACGTCTCAGGGTGAAATACTCAACTCAGGTAATATGTCTACCCATAATCTCCAAAGCCAATACTAGATAGCTTTGTTGTTTGTTTTTGTCCCACATTGGTGTTTTTCATTCATTAGTACTTACTGCTGTCTGTGATGTTTTGTGCAGATTGAAGAGTTGCATATGCAGCTACAGCAGGCAGAGGCTGATCGTGAGCAGCTGAGACAGGAGCTCCAGCAGGAGAGAGAAGCTCGACAGAGTCTTGAGAGTGTTGTTAAAGACCTGCAAACCCAGCTGGCCATGCAGACCGACAGCAGCCACCCTGGAGACTCCGTGGATGCAAACACAGACACACTAAGACAGACCACACAACACACTAATGGATCCTAAAGTTGCACATTCACAGCTGGAGAAAGAGACTCAATGATAAGGAGCATGGTTAAGGACTTTGTTGCACCTCCTGTTGGCGAAAAAGATACTCAGCAAAATGCTTTGTCAGTTATCTGAATCTGTCATATATAATATGATATGATATAAATCAATATTATTATGACAATATATGAATTTAATGAAATGAACTGGAAAGTAGCATGATGTCTGAGCATGTTGTAGAGCGTAATATTAAGAAAGGCTTCTCCAGTGATGAACTCATCTCTCCAGTGACGTCAGAGCCCTCGGTTAGACACCTGACGCTGTCCAAGGATATTATTTTGGTATAAGCTATTCTAAGATGTGCAAATATAGCCACACAACACTACTTGAATATGAAGGGAAGAAACATGTTGCGCCTGGTGAAACATGAACAGATAATGAAACTCTTGGTGCCACAAAATATTGGTACTCTCAAAGGTGTCATTGCAGACCACTGGAATCAAGAGACACCAGTTTACCACTATTTACTTTTAATATCAGCTTGCTTTTTATAACTGTGTAGAAGATGTACTTTTTAAGAAATATTGCTTGCGCAGCACTGTTATTCCACAGGCAAGAAAAAATCATCCACATACAGACATGTACGCATGTATACCAGCTTGTCTACCTTTTGTATTTTATAAACCTGAAGTATTGGAGGTTACGTGGGCTACCTTCAGGTACACCACTGTTTTATGCTTAGATATTTTATGGAAGTGTTACTTTTTAATATTATGATGCAACTTTATTAGTTGTTTGATCATTGTTTTCCAGTAATGTTTTTTTTTTTTTTCAACCGAACCATGTGATAAATTGCAAATATTCTTGCCCACGTTAGTGCTGAAAAGTCTACAAATGCCCTTCTTAAAGACAAAAAAAAAACTTCAATAGATTTCTGTTTTTTGTTAAAATGCGGTACTTCTGATTTTCTATTGAGTATTGTAAAATAACTTATATTCTATGATAATTTGCTGCCTATCAAAAGAAAGCATTCATTTTTAGTCGCTGGTTTTAGGGCTCTTAAATCAACAAATGCTGTTTATATGAACAACATTTCTACATATATACAAAATATGGATATATATTTTTTTACTTAAAGAAAAGGAATTGCACTTTTTAGAGAAAAGAACCTTGCATTGTGCATTGTACTCCCTGTTACATTTTTCAAAACCCGAGTTGACATGAACTTTGAATTCAGACTCTCCCTCAGTATCTTCTGATGTAAATACAATGATATTGTAAATAAGATTCCTGTTGTTATGTTTGCTTGCTCCAGACTTAAATTGATAATGAATATTATTTCTTGCTCTTACTTGAAACCAAAAAAGACTATATTTGGAGCTGCAAAGCTACAATTTTACATTGTAGTTGTATCCCTGAGTATTATCGCAATCACAGGGCATTGAGCAGAATGGATGGGTGCTGGTATAATGACACCATCATAGGTCATGACCCTGACCTATTACTAGTGTTTCTAGGTATGAAACCCTGACATAATATTATTATTTGTCCCTTGATTTTGTTTATTTGAGAGGATCTTTATTATTTGATGAAATATAGATTATATATTACACCACAGACCAAAAACTTAAAAATGAATTTAAATATCTGCACCTCCAGTTCCCTCCCCTTGATGGATAGAGCAGAAATGACACCTTCTCATGGTTTCAACCTTAGGTGCTCTCATTTATTTTAGACAAGAAACACTTTTATGTCTTATCATCATGATACCCTCACTCAGTATTTGTTGGGTACAGTGTAATAGCAATATCCATTTTGTTAGCTGATGCTGTTGTAGTTTTGGTTTGGAAGTGGGAGTTCACTTGCCTCTTGTTTCAATGTTTTCTTTTCCTTTGGAAAACTTGTATAATAACCATTAAAATCAAATCAACCCTATGGTGTTCTGTGGGGTGTTTTTTGTTCACCACAATGTTGATTTTTTCATTTGTATTTGTAGGCAGATCATTGTTAATCTTTCCACCATTTTGCTTTGGATCAGAACAATTTAACAGCTATCCTACTTTATGGATTAAATCTAATACAATTTCTAAGCAGTGTATCCAGAGCCATAGCTTTGGGTTGTCATTTAATGCAACAACAAACATTTTCTAATGAGTTTGGTTTACAATGTGGGATTTGCTATTTTTTGTTTGCTGCCATGTCTAGGATACAATAAAACACGACACAAAGCAACACGACAGGACGCGACAACATGATGCAATACAGTATGATATGATACAGAACAGTTCACTTTCTTGTTCCCTTGGGAAAATGGTCTTAGACTCATAAGAAAGTATTCACATATCAGAAAATAAATAATTGATTCAAAGTAAAAGTTGTGTTGTTAGCATGCTAACATGCTTCAATGAAGAACATAAAAAACACTGTTCGTATTTAACATTAGCTGCTAGCATCATTGAGAAGAGCATGTGAGCATGTTTAATTTGTCCAGATCTGTTAAATTAATTAATTGGAATAATCATCAATTTGAAGACTCCTGAAATATGTCAAAGGAGATAGAATATAAGAGTGGAGTTGTTCTAAATATAGACATAAAGGACATCATTTTGGGTGTGGCAGTGATTGCTCAGTTGGCACACCTGAGGCTGATGATGTAATTTGGTTTGTCTACTGGCCACTAAGGAAGTGAAGGTATTCTAATGTTGAGGGCAGTTTGACTTTTCATTTACTGATTCCAAACAGAAACATTTAAACTGGTAATTTTACTTGTTCTTGTACTTCTGAATTTCCTTAGGTAATCTTCCCAAAGGATTAATAAAGTTCCTATCTATCTATCTATCTATCTATCTATCTATCTATCTATCTATCTATCTATCTATCTATCTATCTATCTATCTATCTATCTATCTATCTAAATATCTATCTACCTACCTACCTATCTTGTACTTGTAGAAAGACTCTTGTAGGTGTAAGTAATAAAATTAAAATGGGGACAGAGAGATTGAGTTGTAGCATGCACGACACCAGATCTCTGAAGATGAAGCACAAACGGATTCAAACATCATAACTTGTAAACTATTATCTACATTTAGTAGAATAATGTATTTGAGGACATCCTCAGCCAAACTGATGCAGCTAAAATATCTGATATCTATAATCTAATATAAATTTAAATGTCTATTTTTCCTTGTGATGGCTGATTAGCTCTTGTAAAATCTTTGCGAACTAAAGCTAAATGTTAGGTCCCACAGGCATGCTGGGATTATGTCACATCAGCAAAGTGATTTTTTTTTTCCTGCCCTTTTTTGCAGGCTAATAAGGTAAAATTAATAAAAAGCCCTGTGTGGGTTGTTAGTAGAACCAAAAGCTTGAAATAACTTAAATGTGTGTTTTTTTTTTTTTTTTTACTGGATCTCCTTGGGTTTTGTAGCCTGAATTAACTGAGTTTACATGGATGGGCATTTATTTTATGTCACACAGTAGCCTCTAGGGGGAAATCATTGCTTATAAATGAAGGTTTGTTTTGTTAATAGTCAAATGGCCCCATATGCATTTTTAACCTTGAAACGTAAACTTATAAATCTTTATAAAGTCAATTCAACAAGTAAACTATTGAATCTACTGCAATCCCTGTATGCTATACAGACCAAGACTTTCTTAAGACTAGTTAAATTAATACTTGCACCCTTGCTATCCCACTCTCTTTCTTCAGAGGCTTACTGGTTGCGTGAAAATCCCTCCATGAAAGCAAGGCTGAAGCCTCACTCCAGGATTACAGCTCGAGGAAGATTTAGTGACTGACACGTGTTGCACACTCTTTCTCTGCTAGCCTTCTCTGTGTGCAAAAAAAGTAAATACAGAGGAACCCATGGCGGCTACACTGAATCATTGGACCCAGGATGATAAGAACTGAAGCTCCAAGATGGGAATATTGTTCCCTGATTGTATCTCGGAAGACTTTAAGGGGTGTGTTGACACCTGAGAATCTGCATAAGGAAAGCTGTGTTATAAACAAACTCACCTGAAGAGCCCTGGAGAGCTGAGAGGAGGTGGGTTCATGTGGTGTGAATGGGACAGGAGAGTTGGACTCAAATGCACAGTTCAGGGATGAACAGCACCCCAGCTATGGCACCTCTGTCTCCAGGGCTGGGTGGCGGCCCCCCGCTGTCCTCTCTGTCCCCCAAGAAGACCACCTTTCAGTCTTTGGGATCTCTATCACCAGGGATGTTCTCCCCTTCGCTTGCTAAGAGCTCCTCTTCTCAGGGGAAACAGGCCTTGACTCCAGCGAGATCACCCAGCCCGTCCATTATGACCTCTCCAAAACTCTGGCAGAAAGCTTCCATCTCCAGACTTGCTGAGGAGTTTTTCTGGATTGGTGGGAGTGTGGTCGCACAACCAAAATGGAGACTGGGTCAGATAGGTAAGAAGCAGCAATACATCATTATGTAGTGTGTAAATATTCAAACCACAGCTGAATGTCAACAGGTTGCTCAGCTTGATTGCCAAAAAGCTGCTGCAAACTTAAGATGTCTTATTCATTGGCACAGTTGCATTAATTTGACGTTATTTAATATTGAAGTGTAAATGTAAAAAGTGTAGTGTTGTTTTTTCATTCAAGTACTCTTTAAAATGTGTGAAAGTTCCACAATGCAGAATAGACTTGTAAGGGAAGCCAATGAGTAGATAACAAGCATATGGACGTCAGACAATCCTTTGGGATTAACCTGAATGCTGGGCCAGGTTGTGTCACATGTATCTGAGCTTCAGATTACAAACAAAGGTTAACTGAACCCTGCACACAAAACAACCACACATCACCAAGACCTCAGTGGGATCAACATTGTTGAATTTGATATGCTGTTTATGTTCAGAGGCTATAAGCATCATTGAAACACTTTTAGAAACATCAGCAGAGATTTCATCCTAATCATTGTAATGCCACTATTTAATTATTTGTTTTTAAGATCATATCAGATTTGTGTCTTTTTTTGCCTATTTTGCTTCTTATCATTGACACAAATCTAACATTTAACACAGTTACTTAAATCCCTGTGTGACGCAGTCTTTAATCTTGTAAACAAGTACGATAAGGTAAAGCCCAACTTGACTTTATGTTTGAGCGATTATTTGGGGTTGTCGTGTGATCTTACACAAAATCACAACACATGTTGCAGGATTCCTTACATCTTATATCGTCCAAGCAAAATTTACAGTAAACATACTTTTTGTAAATCAGTATGGAAACGTCATGGGCTCAGGCATTGACATGCAACAACTCACTTAAAAATTTTAAAAGAATCATGTAAAATGTTAGAGTACGCTACTGAAAGTATTTGATTATCATAAGCTCCTGCTTATGTGCACATACGTAATGACTGTTTGATGATCACTGTGACTAATGACAACTGAAGAGCCACAGCCAATTGACTCTGAATAAGTCAAATGTCTCCTTGTGCGTACTTGTAGTGGAGAGGTGTATGTGCAGCATGCAGACTGGCACTCAGATGTCCAAACTGAAGGGGAAGAAGAAGGGGTTGGTCCGGCTCTTCTACCTAGATGAACACAAGTCCTGCATCCGGTGGCGACCCTCCAAGAAACAAGACAAGGCCAAAAGTGAGATATCACCACACTCAAGTACCAATATTTAGATCTGCAACAGAGTAACTTCTGTTAAACTAATTCCCATCAATAATTCAAAGTAAATTGACATTGTTCTCGTTTACTGTATCTCTTATCGTATTCTTGCACACAAACTTTCTGGTCTATATTGTTATTTATTCAACATATCAACAACTGATATTTCTGTTTAAAATGACCCTTTACATTTGGGTGTAACTCCTCAACACAGAAGAATAAAAGTTTGGTTGTATCCTGATTTTGCTTAACAGGCTGCAGGAAAATTACAAAAGTCAAGAGAGATCCCTGTTTTCTTTTGGTTTTGATGACATCACCAATGACGTCCCCTATTATTTTTGTATTTGGTTACAGGTTTTAATTAAGGAAAAAATGAGCTAAAGTTCTACTAATGACAAACACATGATGGTGATGTTTGTCTTTCAATGCTTTTGATTCTGTTCTCTGCCCATAGTTTCTTACAGCTGCACAAGAAACTTACAGATTTTTTTACAAAGCTTTCAACTTCTACATGAAAACCTACTTCTTTTAGTTAAAAATTTAGGAGGAATCCTGTTTATTTTGAACATCATATATTTTCAATTTTCAGAATGCATAAAGAAAATGTCAAATACATCTGAAGATAAAGAAATTCACAACAGTCGGACATAACTAGAGGCTATGGAAAGCCACTGGAGCAACTGATCTTAAACGTTCTACTGAAAATGTTGGACACCTTTGAATGACCCCCTGAACATTTTTTAAATTATTTCTTTCAGTAACTATCGATTCAATTCATGAAGTCTGTGAGGGAAAAAAATCGGAGATCTTCCGGCGGTACGCAGACAACCGCTTTGACCCAAACTGCTGCTTCAGTATTTACTATGGGGAGCGTGTGAAGTCCCTGGACCTGGTCTCCAACAATGCAGATGAGGCCCGAACCTGGATCACTGGGCTGAAATACCTCATGGCCGGCATCAGTGATGAAGACTGTCTGGCCCGGAGGCAACGCACCCGTGATCAATATCCTTTTATACCTGACTTACTGTTACAAATATTGAAATTCAGTAAATCTAAAGTTGTGGTTGACACATCAATTACACAAGAGGTTGTGATAATCCAACAGAACAACTGAAACCCTGATTATGACACTTCTAGGTTTTCTTTAACTGCAGCCTCACATGGTTACAGCAGACTTTTTATGAGGCTGACAAAAATGGAGATGGTACCTTGAGCATTGGAGAAGTTCATCAGCTGCTGCACAAACTAAATGTGAATTTACCCAAGCAGAAAGTCAGGGAGATGTTTCAGGTAAGGCTTTTTTCCACAAAAGTGAATTGAAAGAAATGGCCAGAGACGTAACTCACTTGACCAACCATCCAAAGACAGAGGGGAGTGACATTCATTTGAAGATTAGTTTGTGATGGGGGGAATGAAGGAAAAATCAAGGAGCTCCAAAATTCTTAAATTTGATCATGAGGAGAACATGACTGTGTGCTAAATTTCATGGTGATCAATTTAGAGTTATACAGACATTCCTCTCATTAGCAGGTGTAATAAATGGCTTTGTGGTGGTGCTGGTACTCCTTGGATTGTAAAATTTAGTACCATTCATGGTACTTAGGATCTATTTTTCCAAGCCAAGGTGACTGACGTAAAGTATGGACCAGTATGTCTGTATACAGCTAATAAAAATGCCATCCAGGATAGAGTATTATGTAACAGGCAATACAAACTGTTAACTGAGAACATAAGGAAACCAGAGAGTAAGGGGAAAAAAGTGCAAAAGGTGTAAATCCTTGATATTTCCTTGAGAGGTCATTTTTTTTTCTTACATCCTCTAAGTCAGAGAAGCAGTAAGATAGAAGTATGGAGACAGAGCCAGCATACTAATATGTACATACAGCATTTTGGCAGGACAGTGCCACACGAAGGCCATATGGCCGCCACTGAACAGATGGCTGGAGCTGCACTGCAATATTGCTGAAGTCGAGTGGCTCTCCATCCTCCTCTCTTATGATGAGTCTGTCTGAACAAGTTCTATCATGTTTGATGGTGGTAGAGATAAATATCCTTCAGACAGGAGTGCTAGATATTTTCTTTGGCAGGCTGGTTATATCAGATCACACGTACTCAGAGGATTATTTCATGCTCATAAAATACATTTGTTGTTATCTGTAGGAGGCAGACACAGACGATAACCAAGGCTCTCTGGGCTTTGAAGAATTCTGTTCGTTCTACAAGATGATTTCTACACGCAGAGACCTCTACCTGATACTGATCTCCTACAGCAATCAGAAAGAAGTCATGGATCTTCAGGACATTGCCCGCTTTCTGGAGAATGAACAGAAGGTGCGGTAAATGTACAAAAGATTTGTATTAGATGGTGGCACAGGTCATCACTCCCAGCAGAGGGGGGGTCTGAATGCACTTAATCAAGTTTAATGTTTGCAATTTTTCTCTCTTTAATGACAGCCTCCATTTTATCCAAGTTTTTAAAAGAATTACAAGTGAAAAATAGGATAAAATATGCCTATTTTTCATAAAATAAATAAACTAGTTGAATTAAAGTTACAACCTGTCTTTGTCTGCAGCTAAGCCTGCTCTGAGATGCCCTTCAGTGCCCAAAGACTGAACATTATTGGATAGTTTTTGTTGGGTCCTCAGTATATTGAAACATTTTTGGAAGGTCAATGTGAATTGGCAGATCAGATTGATGGTCCCCATTTGTGTTAAAGAAACCAGAGGATGTTCTATAGTTATCAAGGTATCACACTTCTCAACCTCTCCAGCAAAGGGTACTGGAAAGAAGGATAGCACTGATCATCAAACCTCAGAAACCAGAGAACCAATGGGGATTCTATACTTACAATTAGGTGCATCAGCTCTTTACCTTTACAGGGTGACTTGGGGCATCATGGGAGGAGTTGCTATAGGCATTCATGCATAAAGTGAGAGCTATGTCCCTATCCCGGTGGTGATTGGCCTCCACACAGGTTGCCCCTTGTTACTATGTTCGTGATAGCATGGAGATAATGTAGAGGCCAAGCCAGGGGGAGGAGAGAGACCTCAAGGCTGCATCTCTGCTTTTTGAAAAGGATGTGGTGTAGTTTGCTTCATCATATTGTGACCTCCAGCAAGTGTTGGTTTGTAGTTGAGTGCCATGGGGTTGGATTGGATTCAATACATTGACATGTTCATGAGTGAGGGTTAAATAGATAATGAGATCAACCAACAGGTTGGTGAACCAAGCAGCAGTCACAGAGACTCTCAACAAGTTCTCGAGGTGAAAAGGGAGCTTACCTCAAAGGAAAAGCTTTCTATTTACCAGTCTATGTTCTAACCTTTACTAATGGCCATGAGCTTGGAGTTGTGACAGAAAGTAGATAGCAGAAACAAGTGACCAAAATAAGTTTCCTCCTTAGGGAAGAGAAAGGGTAAGGAGCTCAGACATCTGCTTGAAGCTTGGGATAGAGCGTCTCCCCCTTCACATGGACAAGGGCCAGTTGTGGTGGTTTGAACATCTATTTGCAATGCCTCCCAAGCAATTCCCTTCCAAAGGGTGTTTGGGCACTTCTAACTGGGAGCAGAGCCTGGGGTAGCCCCAGAGCTTGCTGAAGGGAATTTTGATATCTCACCTTGCAAGAGTATATATGTGGATATAATACCATATGATAAGATGATACATCACAAGGGGGTATGATATAATACCACAGGATAGGAAACCATACCATACAATATGATATATGATAGGATACAATAATACATGATATGATATAATATGATATATTACATATGATTTGCTTTGTCTAGGCAGTAGTTTCTAATGGATAGATAGATAGATAGATAGATAGATAGATAGATAGATAGATAGATAGATAGATAGATAGATAGATAGATAGATAGATAGATAGATAGATAGATAGATAGATAGATAGATGGATGGATGGATGGATGGATGGATGGATGGATGGATGGATGGATGGATGGAAAAAACAAATGTATAAATATACTTTCATAAAAGAAAAACATGTCACTGGGGCAGTTTAACAATATATGGCATTTATTTCATTGTTTTCTTTACAGATGCGAGGAGTTGCCAAAGAGCATCTAATTGACATTGTGTCCAGGTTTGAGCCATGCCCTGAGAATCTGCAGCACATGGTGCTGGGTATTGATGGTAAGGAGGACTTGCTTAGAATTATTTTTTTTACCATGCATGACCCATTAAAAAGCATCCATAGATACTGTATGACTCCAGACATGACTTCAACATTTCGGTGAAACATCTTGTCTGAAACTTTCTTCTGTCAGGCTTCACCAACTTCATGAGGAGTCCTGCAGGTGACATCTTCAACCCTGATCACAATCAGGTGAACCAGGACATGACTCAGCCTCTGACTAACTACTTCGTTGCCACTTCACACAACACTTACCTGACAGGAGACCAGCTGCTTTCCCAGTCTCGAGTGGAAATGTATGCCTATGTTCTCCAAGCAGGCTGTCGCTGTGTGGAGGGTAAGAGCCTTCAAAAACACATTATCCTGATCTAATGACATTACAGACAAAGTGACTCTTCCATCCTTTGCTCTATTTTTGTTCTCTCCCCCACCTCAGTGGACTGCTGGGATGGTCCTGACGGAGAACCCATTATTCACCATGGCTACACCTTGACATCCAAGATTCTATTCAAAGATGTTGTTGAGACAATCAACAAGTATGCCTTTACAAAATCCCAGTAAGTGCTTTTGCATCCTAATATTTATTGTTTTGTCAAGCTTTGACAATAAGAGCATACCTGCTGGTTGGACGCGAAGGTTTTATTAAAGACTTGATATCCTCCAAGGTATCCAGTGATCTTGTCGATAGAGAACCACTGCACTGTCCCTCAGCAGAAGAAGATGGCTGAGTATCTCAAAGAAGTGCTGCAGGACAAACTGGATCTTTCTACTGTCAACGTACATGAATGCAAGAAGCTGCCCTCACCTGAGATCCTGAAAGGGAAAGTTTTAGTCAAGGTAAAGTTGTTACTAAGCAACTTCTGCTACCCATAATAGGCAGAAAAAACTGCCATCACATACAAACCTGTACTCTTCAATCAATTTCTTAGGGGAAAAAGCTGCCAGCAAACCTTGATCCTGATGCAGAGGAGGGAGATGTATCTGATGAAGATACTGGTGATGAAGAAGAAGATGAAGATGATGAAGATGATGACAATAATGCACAGGCAAGTAAAATATTAGATAGAATACTAGCAATACAGCTAGCTAGTTAGTGAGACAGACAGACAGACAGACAGACAGACAGACAGACAGACAGACAGACAGACAGACAGACAGACAGACAGACAGACTAACATTATGTTTGAGTGTTTTAGGATGGGAATAGCTTCATCACCTCCAATTCCATCAAAAAGAAGAGGCGATTCGGCAGATCGATTGTACGGAGCCTTAAACGAAAGGTAAACCTTTTTCTGAAAAATAAGGATCAACCGGTTTAGAAATGTCATTTGGAGTAAAAAATTGTGAAAAATTGACGATACTGCTCTCTTTTCAGAGGAGAAAGAGAAGTAAGATGAAGAACAAAGCCACATCTGACGGCGAGTCAGATTATAGCAGCAAGGAGAGGACACAAATTGTTTACCATCCTAAGTAAGGCTAGTCATTGAATTAAGTAGTTAAAGCCATTTAACACCATTAGTATTAGCCCTTTCACTTGGAACGTATGTCAATTACTCTGCCCTCAGGAAGAGGAAAACAATGAGGTTGTCCAAAGCTTTGTCTGACCTGGTCAAGTACACCAAATCTGTTCGAGTACATGACATAGAAACCCAAGGTGAGAGTTATTCCTATATGCAATGGATCTACAGTCTTTTCACACCTGTAGCTTTCACAACCCAATTAAAGTTGAAAGCTGTATTTTTATGTCTGGTAGGGCTTACTAACAGCTGGCAGGTATCATCTTTAAATGAGACAGTTATGAACCAGATCCTACAACTGAAACCCATCGAGTTGGTCCGTTTAAACCAACGGCAACTTCTACGAGTCTATCCATCAAACTACCGAGTGGACTCAAGCAACTTCAACCCACAGCCGTACTGGAATGCAGGATGTCATATGGGTAAGACTTTCAAGACTACTGTAATGCTGACTACTTTTAGGCAATTACAATTGTACTTTTAGAGTTTTAGATTTTTTTTAACTTAATTCAATTTGTTGACATTTCATTTTAGTTGCAATGAATTACCAAACAGAAGGACGTATGCTTGAACTGAACCAAGCCAAGTTCTCAAGCAATGGAAACTGTGGATACATTTTAAAGCCAAAGTGCATGCGCAAAGGTATATGAATATGCCAATTATGTTGAGGTAGTTGTCATTTTGTGAGGTGGTGGTAACATTTATGTTCTTGTTGTTTCTCAGCTGCCTTTAACCCAGCCATGGTGGATCCTCTGCCAGGAAACAGGAAGACACAGTTAGTGCTGAAAGTCATCAGTGGTCAGCAGCTTCCCAAACCCAAAGACTCCATGTTTGGAGACAGAGGAGAGGTGAGGCCAACATTCTCCTGACATATTCTGTAGGTTAAGATTAGGTTTAGGATTAGTCATAGTACTCATAATATATCATCACAACTCTTGATGAAAGTATTTTTCATCACTAAAATGTTTTTTACTGATTTTTCTGTATCTCCAGATTATAGATCCCTTTGTTGAGGTTGAGATAATCGGTCTACCTGTTGATTGTTCCAAGCAGCAGACCAGAGTAGTGGATGATAATGGTATGTGCACTGTACACTAAGCAATAAATCACACAGAAGTCAGTATATTTAACTTCATTGTCATTTAGGTTTTAACCCCATGTGGGAGGAGACTCTTGTCTTCGACATTCAAATACCGCAGATGGCCCTGGTGCGTTTCCAGGTGTGGGATCATGATCCTATTGGAAGAAATTTCATTGGACAGAGGACTGTTGCATTCATCAGCATGCTGCCAGGTAGTGAGACACACTGCTTTAATTTCTGTTATTATTTTCAGTGGTTCTTGTAATTTTCAACACAGTGGTCAGACCAAACAGTCTATGGTAGTCCCCACCATGGTAACTGTTGCTTTGTTAGCATCTGTGGTAAACCAAATAAACCCAACAGAGAGTTCACACTTTGGCCGTACACAACAGAAAAAAAAAACAGTGACAGCTATGCTAATGTCAATTTAAAAATAGAGTGTTTGCCCTTCAACATTTATGCCCAGCACTAAGGCCATCCTTTTTAGATCCTGCATCTTAGCTAGCTCAACATTTTTGTATTTATTAGATGGGGATCTGAAAACAAACACCATCTTCTTGTACTGATACAAGAAAAACAGTAAATAGCATAGCTTCAAAACAGTCAAACACATTATTAGCTGCGATTTTTAGTCCTGTCTTGTTTATTGTGACTACAACGACTGTATACTGTGGTCAGGGTATCATTGGACAATCTGAAACTCATTTTTCATCCCGGAACAAAGTAACCATCATTTTGTTTTTAATTCTGAAACCAGAAATGGGATAACCATTTAAATGTCAAAATAAACATTTAAAGCCCAGGGAACAGAATGGCGAAAGACAGACAGAAGTGGAAAGAGGCTTCCCCATTGAATACATATTATTATTATAAAACTCTGTCCTTACTTTTTCTTGTTCTTGGTTCAAATTGATAGAATAAGAGAACAAAAAGAAAACTGTTTTAGATTAGATCTAGGAAGTGCAGAGTTGCTTTTACCATCTATTCAATCAAATCTCAGCATTACAAACCTGGTTAGTGCTCACTGGGGTTTGATAAAGTGTTTTATATGGATGATGTTCAGGTCAATTTTAATTTTTATGTAATACTTGTAGGTTTTCGACATATTTACCTGGAAGGAATGGCGGAGTCGTCCATATTTGTTCATGTAGCAATTATTGACATCACAGGAAAGGTAAGCTAGTTTAAATTTACGAAAGAAAAATAAATTAATATAATTTCGGCCTCATTTGCTAGTTCAATCCTAAAACCTTTTATGTTCTTTCAAATAAAAAGATCAAAGCATCAAACGCGGTGCATGCAGCCAGAAAACACATCCAAAAAGCAGCCAAGAAACACATGAAGGGTCAACAAAGGCAAACCTCTCTGGACTCCTCTGTCCTGTCCTCAGAAGACGGACGTTCTCTGTACTTCCGTAAGGATCTGGACACCATTTCTCAGGAAAGCTGGAATGGGGACATGCCTCCTCTGGTCCTCGGGCCAGCAGCCAAGGCATCCATCCACAAAGGGGCTGTGAGTGAGCCACTGAGGCGAGCCCTCAGAGTTAAAATTCATGAACCACCGGAGACAAGAAGAGGGATCTTTAGTCTGATGTCCTCCACTGACTCCCACCACATAGAGGCTCCTTCCTGTTTCAGAGCAGATAGCGTTGACTATGAGACTTATTCCCAGGCTTCTTATCCTGATGGTTCTGCTCCAGACAGCCAAAATCGAATTGAGGAAGAGCTGGAGAATGAACCAGAGTCAAACTGTGCTGAGCAGGAGACAGTTCAGACATTTGAACCAGAGGAGCCAGAAGAATTTGAGGAATTATCAACAGGACCACTTCCAGACGAGGATATTTATCTTGAACCTGAGCAACAGCCAGAGACCCAGACATGGACTGATTCACTCCCTCTACCCAACCACGTGCCACAGCCTCTGAGCCAGCAAGAAGCTAACTCTTCTCAACCTATCCCCCCTTCTTCCCCTCCTAGGGTGAGACGAACCTTAGAGGCTCCAGTCACCCCTCTGCCGTCCACACTGATCCGGACAAAGGCCCGCTCACGCAGCTGCCCTCGGAGACAGGCTTCCTCTCCTCATACACCGATAGTAAAACGCAAGCCTGCTCTCCATTGGCAGACACAGCGAGCCTTTAGTGAGGGCAGCTACCACAGCCGGATCAGGCCCATACCCAATGGCCTCTGCCTGTCTGACAGCTCGTCCAGCAGCAGTGAGGGCAGCACTGACAGTCTGGAGTATATGTCCTCCTGCATGCCATACGATGCTGACCACAATGAAGGTACTCTGCAGAGGGAGATGAGGGTCCTGTTTGACAGGAGGATGAGTGAGATTCGTTGTAAATCGCCTCTTTTTCTTAATGGTGAGTCATAGATGACATTTGAACGCTTGCATGGAGATGTCCCAATGCCCCCCCCCCCCCCCCCCCCCCTTTCGATATCAGACAAGACTTAAACTGACACTGATTTTGATACCTGAATTTGTGAATAACCCAAAACCAAATGTGGCTAAAATACCAATGTGAAACATAGAAAAATAACAACTGTTTAACACTAACCATGTAAGGTATAATAAGCCTGTTGTCATTTTAGTACTTCCTGGCTCAGAGATTGAGAATTTTCTTACACTTGGTGGTCTAAAAGTCAACCATAACTGCAAAAGAACTTAGATGAATATATCCTGAGTGTTTTTCATGCATGCAAATTCTGGAATTTTTCAGCTCTGTACCTGAACTGTCCCTCACAGTGTGTGGTTTTCCCAGTTAGATGAAAAAGGTGGATAGCAAGAGGCAGGAGATGAGTCCAGGGAGGCAGGACACAACATTAAATGCGAGTTTTCAGGAGTTTTGTGCATTTGTGAATACAGCTATAGAATGAACAGCTACTCATTATAGAGAAGATTTGCAGAGAGGCATCTGTCTCGCTTCTGTCTACCAAAACAGCACTGGAGTCATCGATTTTTAGATTAAAGTTGCTTGATTCTGTGATGTTACAGGTTTCTGTTAACGGTGTCAGCTGCGCTGGAGAGGACCAATGTTTGGTTCTCCATTGGCAATGCATTGCTCAATAGTTGGTGGCGGCCATGATACATACATGATGGCAGTGCAGATCAGCCTGCTGTGTAGAAATGTGTTTTGGAGCAGCAAAGAAGGAATGACGAAACAAGATGCTTTTATTGTGGCTAATAAATTACAGTTTCAAATCAGTGCTTGGATCAGTATACCAATCAATACTCAACCTTGTGTTCAGGCAGCACTGGAAGCATTTCCTATACTGGTATCTATACCGGAACAACTCTAAATTTGAATAATGAGAAAATCAAAGACCAGCAAGAAGAAAAGTGATACAGCTTTTTGCAATCAAATCTGTTTTTCATTTTGTCGTAGATTAGACTTTTATATTTGTGATTCCAAAGGAAACCAAAAGCATCCCTAACAACACATCAACACCAAAGATGGGAGGATGATGACGGCCACAAAGTAGTTCTGACTTTCTTTCTAGAGAACTAGATACTGTGCATAGTTACCCAATTAGCAACTTGGTACCATTGTAGGCCTGCTGTAATGTATGCTGGAATGTTTACAGTCAGTTTTTATGCATGAGATAGTTTTTAAAAAGGAATCTGTTGGAATCATGTGATGCCATTGCCAACTGTACATAACAGCAGGATGTAGATACAAAAAAGTAAGCTAACATGAGCACTAACAGTTATGGAAATGTTCAGTTTAAAAGTGTAAGTATTTATTACTTTATTTTATTTTTTTGTAATATTTCAATCATACTGTTTACTTTTTCATTATTATTGTGGCATTCACACTTGCAAACTAATAAATTGATTATTTTAATAAATTGTGAGTCTTTTAATCATTAATTAAATGTACTATTTGCTTTTTTCTCTAATGTATCTAAAATAAAGAGGGGTCGAGACCTACTAAATAGTTAATGCTCCTTTCAAATATTATACCACAGCTATCCAGCAAAGTAATCATTTTGAAATCCAAACTGTTAAAAGAAATGAGTCTACGCTTTTTCTTTGTCTTTGGCTTCATTTTCCTGGGGCCTGTTTGCATCGCTGGTCCTCATACGCAGAGTCAGTTCCTCAGTCAGCACAATGCAGCAAGATTTCTGAAGGGCAAATACATAAATATGAACACTTTAATCCAATAACCATGACCCACAATGAGGAGCAGAACAAAAAGGCAATAGTGAGGCAATGTTATTTATGAATTCAGTTTTTCCAACCTTCTGCTCAGCTGCACTTTTTCGGCTCTTGGAGGTCAGCTCCAGAACAGCCAGCAGCGCTCCTAACCCCAGGCCCAGAGAGAGAACCAGAAACATCCCTTTAAGGCTGTGCGGCTGCACAGCAGAAGACTTGGCCTTTTCTGCAATGCAACTGCTGGCCCACCACTTGCTCCGCAGGTAGGCCAGCTCCCCTGCCTCGCTCAGCTGTAAGATTGCCACGCTGAGGTTCTTAATGAGGGGTGAGCCTTAAAGAAATGTATAGGAATAATGTTAATAATAGCATCAAGTTTTATTTATGAATAATGGTTTAGTGAAGCCTCACCAAGGGGGGCCGCAATGCTGTATCCTCTCATGCCAACAACTTCATGTGCTCTGACCAGCTCACAGTGACGCGCCACTGCCAAATCCAAAGATACAGACTCTCCAATAAAGGCAAAGTCTCCATCCTTTGCCTGCCGGACCCCCTCGTCCATGGATGACACAAAACTCTCAGTCCTCTCCATGTGCTCATAGATTCTGCGGTACACTGGGTTGTTTGAATTCTGCATGAAGGAAAATCAGAGTAAGAGAAACAGCAGACAGATGGGGTACTCGGAGGTGATGGTGTCTGTACCTTGAAGAAGGCGAGGGTAGAGGAACCAGCCAAACACCCATACTCAATCATGTCCTGATTAGCCAAGTCCTCAAACCTTTTCACAGTCAGGTGAGTGGACTCGGAGGCCTTAGAGGAGCTGAGGTTGGAGAAATAACAAGCCAGGAGGACGATGGTGAATAACCACCAGCTGCAGCAGATGACGCGTCCTGACAGAGCTTTGGGGTGGGGGCCAGCACCTGACAACACCAAGAGAGTTCAGGTAGAAGAAAAAGGTCACAAGTCAAGCCAAATTCATCACAACTAGATATTCCTCTTCTCTTGTGTTTCCTGGTTTTGGCATTTTACCTTGTAGAGTCAGAGCACCAGCTGTGTACCACAGGCTGTGGAGGAGGCTGAATGTGTTTGTTTCATTCTGAGGCTGACTCCACTCACATGGACTGAGTCTGCATTTACATACAAACATTATTTATTAATGTGTCACTCAAAGGGGTGCCATACAAAAAGTGGAATACAAATCAAATCATGAATCATGGTTATTGCTTGTACATAAATGTTGTTTACAAACCTGGCAGCTATGAAGATGCAAACAGAAGTCCCCAGGTATGCAATGAGTATGCCCAACCAGGTCTCGGCTGTAAAGGGGGTCAGGAAATCAAAGAAGCCAGTCACCTCTGAGATGTCCTTCCTCAGCAGGATGCTGATCCCTGTCTGCATGAACGGTTTTGTCATCCCCACTACTTTCTCCCGGGCTGCAGTGAGGGTCAGTGGGGCAATCGCAAGGTCAGCCTCCTGTTAAGAAAATACGAAGTTTAAGAGATTTTAATTGCACCAGTTGTTCTAATGCTAACACTTATTTAATTATATTTTGAATGTAAAAATTGTGAGTCAGTATGCCAGCTGTTTTACCCCCCTCAATGTCTATTTCATGTACTCACTCCTCTCATGACCTCCCCGACCATCCCATTCCAGTTCCCACTCTCGTCCTGTCGGCCATATGAGCCGTCTTTCACCAGCTGGACTCTGTACTTGAAGCCCACTTTCTTGGCTATTTCAGACAACAGGTCCATACAAAAGCCTTCAAGTTGAGAGTTTTTGGCCATTGTGTATGGCTCTTGCTGAAAAGGAATATGTCAAAGGAAGATAAGTGAAATGTGTTTTCCTGTCACCTGTGTATTTGGTATTGAAATACGAGAATATACTACCTTTATTGTTGTGATTCTCAGCTCTGATTGCACTGAGGGGGGAAAGTGAATACTAGGTTACTATGATGCAAGAGCCATTCCTAATACTAGAAACTTATACTTCAGGTATGGGGGGTAGGTAAGTTCTTCAAAATATTATTAAGGCATTGTGATTAAATAATTTAATAAATAATGCTTTTACAGAAAATGTTACTTTTTTCCTAATATTTCTCAAACTGTTCTTATAAAATCCAGACGAAGGTCTAAAATTGGAAAAATTAAGCAAAAACATATTTCTGTAAACTTCTCAAAGTTCATGTTCATACTAATTCAATCCAGTTTTATTTTATCTCACATTTCACACAGGCATAAACTCAATGTGCTTTGAGGCCTGTGATGAGGGCTCAGGATACACTTTGGTTCAACTGAGGGGGTCACATGCTATCAATCTGAAAACCACTGGAATGATTACAAACAGTAAGTTATGCTAGTTGAAATGCTCCAGGTTTGACTGTGTCATACTAATTCAGTACAGACAAGCATGTTTGTTATGTGGTGCAAGGTGAAAGTACAGAAATTCATGATTCCCAGAGAAGGATCCCTATTGACCATGTTGAACTTTCCCATATCATCTTATAAAGCCACCAGAAGTTTACATTGATCCATCTGCAAACCTCAACATGTGCTTCTTGAATTGGCACAAAGATTTGAACAGACATTGTGAGGATGGGCCCTAATCATTTCGGTGGAACAGCACTGTTCCTCAGCACAGCCTCACTAAGCAGGTTAAATGCTATTATTGTTCTTAACAGTTTAGTCTTTTTCACTTACTCATTCGTCCTCTTTTGTTCACTTTGAAGATTTAATATTAAATATAGTCTATGCAAATATGACACCCTTTCTTAACATGAAAAGTAAAAATATTAGAAATATATGTTATAAATCCAAATCGAACCTATCTCTACCAAAATTACATTTTGGGACTCCTTTAGTTCCATTTATTAATGAAATCTGAAACATCAGAGGAACAAGGGGATAAGTGAATAATTTGGATTTATAAAAGTGAGAGAAACTGACAACTGGTTACGTTTGAACAACAAAAGTTTTGGCGGCTGATATCCAGCCTAAATTTAGCAGAATCACTGCCCCCTTTGAGTGACTTCACTTTGACATGTAGAGATGTCTGAGGTGGATTTGGGGGTGCCAGTGTTGACCTCCTTGTCACAACCGGTTTCCGGAATCCTGGAGATCTGGCTGTCTCCTCGTCTGCTTGAAAACGATTTGCACACCACAATCTATTTGGAGCAGTGTTTTAATTCAAAGAGTTTCAATGCCATGGCACTGTGTGATGGGAGGGCAGTCAAAGAGTATCAAAAGCCTCAATTCAGGCCAAGGCCTCGGGGATCCGTCACCACAGGGTGATCCTGACACCCATCAGATCCTCCTTTTCAAAAGATGACACGTATACAAGCTCTTCAAGACCCTGTCACTTTTTGGCCACTCACACATACAGGGCCTTTGTCTGCTCCATACAGTTGATTTATTACCGTTTTTTGTGAGTGTGTCAACTGGCTTGCTTCCTTCTCTTTTTTCTACAAGACTTGGACAGGATGTGGCACGACACTTTGATATTGATCAGAGCTGACTGTTTAAATATTTACGTCTCATCAAGCCAGAGAAAATCCTTCCAAATCAAGCAGAGAAAACATGAGGAATTTGGCAAAGACATGAAACCAAGCTAGTGCACAACATTGACATAGAAGTACAGCCACTGGGTCAAACCTTAAAATAGAACTATCAATGTTAAATTAAATGTTAATGTTGTCATGTAGACAATGACACCAATTCCCACTCAATCACTTTATGCTAAATTGGGGGTTGAAAGATGTCTAATTTACCAAACAGGCCTGATTTAATCTGTTACTGATATATTGGTCTGATGTGTATGGACCTGACATAACAAAAAAAGTTCCTTACCTGCAGTGCACTTCCCCACATCCAGGAAAAACACAACAGACATCAAAAAGAAGCCACACAGCATCCTGATGCTCCTGGTTGGCATCCTAAGTTAGCCTATAAAAAGACAATAATTGGTTGGCTATGCATAAAACCAGTCACTTGGAATCAAATAAAAATGAAGATCTGTCTTGACTTAAATGAAAAGAGGTGAATCAAATTGACATTGAGGACTCATTAAACTGTGAAATTCATGACATTAAGGACAGTAAATATTAAGGATGTCCTTCCTACCTGACAAGAGTCCAAGATGTGACTGCTGGATAGATGCGTCAGACTTCAGACAGGACACAGTGAGCTTGACTGTGATGCAGTGTGATCTGAAGTTTTTCAGACTCAAATGTGTTAAGACAGCCAGCAAAGTTTCGTGGGTGGAGAAAGTGGGAGAAGTTTGAAGGGGTGGAGAGAAGCAGCATGAAGTATGAGCAGCGTCTACATTCGGGGGGCTAATTAAACTATTTATACAAAAACTTAACCCAAAATATGCCATGATTATATGAATTATTTTTAAAACGGCAATTACAGGTTATTGTTATTAAGTAACCAAATACTTTGTCCTTGTGGCAGCGGTCCTGAACTGAAATCCAGTTCAAGAATGATAGGCCAAGAGATGGTGTCTGTAGTACAAGGAATTAAACATACATGAATCACATTTAGATTAAAGGGATAGATACAATAATGAATGTAACATTAGGTTTCTTTGAAGAGTTTGTACCCCTTAAGAGTCTTGACCAGCTGTTAAAGTAGGCCTAATATTGTATTCGTTTGTTCAAGGGGAAAAAAAGAACAGAAATAACTGACAGGCTAAAAATTTGTTTCCCTGAAAATGTATCAAAAACAAATACATATCATCTGAATGCCTCCAACCTTAAAAATGTTGGAGGCAGAGTAGAATATAACATTTCATACATCTTTGTGTCACATTGGCAGCCTGGATTGTCCGAAAAACCATTTATGTTTACATTCATTATTTAATTTTCTAAAGCAAACGAAGAGATTATGTTTCTGAGAGGCAGTTTCAGACTCTTTATGTATTCTGGGATATCCAGGGTCAGGCTACAGTTTTAGGCCAACTAAATATAAGAAACCATTTTAAAGGTGTTCGCATTTATTTACCAAAAAATTTAGATTTTGAAACACATTAACACATTGATCTGAAATTCTTTCAGATCAATGTGTTAATGTTCAAATGTAGGACTTTGTTGCATTTGAAATCGTAGAAACTATACATTGAAGTTGATTACAATCATTGTCACACTTAGTTTTCATGCATACACATTCACCTCCATGTGATGTTTTAGTGTATAGAATAGAATAAGATTAGATACTCCTTTATTCATCCCACAATGGGGAAATTCGCAGAGTTACAGCAGCAAACAAGAAGGTGTAACGACAAGAATATATAAATATATATATATATATGTCATTGTACATTGTACAACAAAATTGAGGTGCAACCCCTTTCAGTGCAAAAGATGCATAACAGAACAGTTGTAAAAGAAAAAGAAAAACTCGTAAAAACAGTGGACAAACAAACAAACAAACAAACAAACAAATAAATAAATAAAAACACGAGACACATCCAGAATCCAACAGGCAGGCATTCAGTGAACAGGAAGATGGCACAGTCCCATTTTATATTGCATTACTTGGCATTTAGTGCACTTATTACTCTGGGATAAAAACTGTTTCTAACTGAGCCAGGCAGCTCTAGAAAGAGCAGGTGTATGACAGGTACAATATACGGTATGTGGTATATGAAGACGAGGCCACAAGGCGCGCAATATATGCTATCGTTGTTTTTCTAACCGCTTCTGTATGTTATGAGCTCCACTTCAAGACTGATGAAAACGACGTATCGCTCTAACCAATCAGGGCCCAATGCGCGTTAGATGCGAGGTGAAGCCGCGACCTATGATTGGCTGAGGTGCTTTTTTCCAAAGGGGCGTATTTTTCAAGCCATCTTGACTGAATATTTAGCCTCATCCAAGGAAGATTAAATTGATATCTTGAAGATTTGGCTACCCCTATGTTTAATACCTACATCATTTGAAAGGTTGAAACCACACGGATGAAACCGGGTCGAGTTTATGTGTTGAACCGTTGTCACGATGAAGAATTGACGTGGTGAAGATGACGCTGTCGCTCCAGAAATGACCGGCTAGCTAAGCTAACGACTAGCATGTCCGCCTTGGTTGTAGTCTGTCACTAGCTGACATTTAGCTAGGAGCAGTTATTCTGTTGGCACTACAGAGGACGAAGAAACAAGGTAAACCTCTCTGACATGTTCAGTATTCACATTTCTCTCAGGGAAACCTGCCGTTATGTTTCACGACTTCTGTGTCCTGTTCGACTGAGTAACGTTATCACATCTTTTTGCAGGGGTCTGGAGTACAAAGCAAAAACCCGAAACGTTGCACATTTATATGTCACTGTCTTATATATTCATGCAGTATATTTATGCATATAGGCACGGTGCGTATAGTGCGTCTGCTTTCTGGTTGCTGTTGGCATGTATAATTGGGCTGCTAATCAACTTGCAGTACAAATGTTGTCTCTGCTGTTGTGCGCTTAAAATGGCTGACAGATGTTAGATACTCGGGTTGGTATTTAGCGCTCTTCAACCTAACTACACACAGCAACAGGGGAAAAAAACACAGGATACTGGCTTCTCATTGGTCGGATAGAAAGGGAGCAATGTAACAGGCTTGTGATTGAACCAATGGAGAGACAAGCTGAGGGTCCATACATGTAAGCAGGGCAACTGCACTGTATTTGTGTTTGTGCAGAGAGAGTACTTGAGGTAACATACTGTGTTTTGAACATCACACACACAGAGTTGACCTCTTATAAAGAGTCACTTTATTGATTGAGGATTTTAAAATCAAATTAAATGAATGCTTTGATGAATAAAATGATTTTTTTGACTGGCAGCAATAAGGGAACATCAATTAAAACAATTAAACAGAGTAACATGACATTCATTAGAGGTGGACTTTTGCAACAAATTGAATGAGTAAAGGGGTTTTATAAAATATTAGTTGCAGTATTGTAACAGTCGTAATTTAGGCGCCCTTCTTTTAGAACATTTCCTATCAAGAAAATATGCTTTGAACAGTAAGGTGATTGAACCTCCTGTTATGTTGCGGGTCAAATTTGACCCTTTTAAAAGTGTATTTTAGGCAATGTATACCTTCCAAACCAGCTAAATGCAGCATAAAAATCTGGGCAGCATGTGACAGAAGAGGTGTTGTGTTAATTTATCAACATCACTTCATAAAAAAATAAAGATAAAAATGTAAAATAAAATAAACAAAATCTATATCTTGTAATAGTATTGTATTTATATTAAGGGCTTTCCAATGTACATTAAAAAAAAGCTTTAACATAAATTTTTATGAAAAAAGAATGAGTTATCCTCATTGAAACATGATCTGTGAGAACTAAAGAACGACAATGGACTAAATCTTGATTTAAATGGTTAGTAATGGAATTAAAAATTAGATTAAAAAAAATATGTTATGGGATTTTTCTGGTTCTGGTTCTGACACTTTTGGATAATTGAATATTCCCTGGATCAAATTGACTCAGGAACATTATTGCTGATCCAGAGAAACGAACCTAACAGGAGGGTTGAATTGATTTAATGAACTGCTATGGGATGTTAACTGCGAGGGTTGCATGAATTTGCTCTCACTGACTGATAGATATGAAAAGAAAGAGGTAATTTTCTTAATATGACCTGTCAATAAGTTGGTAATTTGTGATATCCTTTTTTAGGCATCACATAAACATTGTTGATGTTATTATAATGAAAAATTGAATCATGAACTAAACTGAAGAAAATGAAATGTTAAAATGAACCTGCCAGATGATGATTGGCAATTCACCAGTAGACATAAAATATGCTTAACAATTCTAGAAACACTGTAAATTACATTTGTTTGGAAACAGATGTAATTTAAAGCATCCCCCTTAGGACACAAATGTTTTTTAGGGAACATTCTTAAGTAAAAAACGATCAAACAAATTTAAATCAGGTCAATCTAAATCATGTAGGTTTCCCTACAAAAAAAAGAGAATAAAAATACGCTAATGTAGGACTGTATTAAAGCAAACTTGACTGTTACTCGTGAGTATATTCATAATCCTGATCCACAATTACTAAACAGCAATCTGCAACTCTGCATAAACAACATTTACAGTACCATAATAATAAAACAGCAGCTAATGTTAATCTGAATTTATTATTCAACTTTCTGATTTGTAATTAAACTGAAGAGGAATATGAGGACCTCGAAAGCCTGAATTGCTGCATTAAATTGTACTTACTCTTTCTCTGTACATATTAGGAGGCCGGTGTGAACTCCCATGCGGAAGACGAGGAGGCGGGAATGTGAGACAGGTGATAAAAGACTCAACATGGGTAGGGGTCGAGGAAGAGGGAGAGGAAGGGGCAGGGGATCTTCTGGCCAGCAGCGGCCCCCCTCGCCCTACAGACTGCAGCTTTCTCCCTCCAGGGAGACCTTAACATATGCTCAGGCACAAAAAATAGTGGAAGTGGACCTTGAGGGAAGGCTCCATCGGATTAACATCACAGATCCTCTGCCAGTCATCACAGAGGATGAGATGATGGCCCAGGACATTGTTGAGTGCAACAGCAACAAGGAGAACAGTGAACAAACCCAGAGTAAAAGCAAACCATGGAGGAAACCATCAAACAGTAAAAGCAGGAGGAGCGGTAAAAATACGTCTCAACAGAACCAGCGGTCTGGATCAAACCAGAACACAGGATCTACTAATTCATTACAGCACCCGTCCCACCAAACCCCTTTACCTGAGCCCACCTTTCGCCTGCTGTCTTCAGAAACCCCCTCAGAGGCGCCTCCTCTCCCATCAGCCTACTATCGTTACATAGAAAAGTCCCTGGAGGAACAGGACAGTGTGGCTGAGTACGACATGGATGAGGAGGACCTGGCCTGGCTGGAGATGGTAAACCAAAAGAGAGTATGTGATGGTCATGCCTCAGTTTCTGCGGACACTTTTGAACTCCTGATCGACCGCCTGGAGCGAGAATCCATTCTGGAGTCTCGCAGCCAGGCTCTGTCACAGAGTGCGGTTGACGAGGATGCTTTCTGCTGCGTCTGCCTGGACGACGAGTGTCTGAACAGTAACGTTATCTTGTTTTGCGACATCTGCAATCTAGCAGTCCACCAAGAGTGTTATGGTGTGCCCTACGTACCTGAAGGTCAGTGGCTGTGCCGCTGCTGCCTGCAGTCTCCTTCCCGCCCTGTAGACTGCGTGCTCTGTCCCAACAGAGGAGGTGCCTTCAAACAGACAAGTGATGGACGGTGGGCCCATGTTGTCTGTGCCATATGGATCCCTGAGGTTTGCTTTGCCAATACAGTTTTTCTGGAGCCTGTCGAAGGGGTCAAAAACATCCCTCCTGCTCGCTGGAAGCTCACCTGCTACCTGTGCAAACAGAAAGGCAGGGGGGCATCCATCCAGTGCCACAAAGCCAACTGTTACAGGGCCTTTCACGTCACCTGCGCCCAGAAGGCAGGTCTCTTCATGAAGATAGACCCAGTGCGGGAGACAGGTGTCAATGGGACCACCTTCTCTGTAAAGAAGACTGCTTTCTGTGAGCATCATTCTCCAGTGGGGTCACGGGGAAGGGATGGGTCTGGAGATGAGTCTGTTGAAGGGAGACTGGTGGGTGGCAGGGGTAACCGAGGTCAGAGGTCTTACACTCAAAGTCCCCCCTCACCGCAAAATAAGAAGGGTACTAAGGGCCAGAAGAAGAAGAACGGGAAGGGGTCCCGTGGGTCGACACGTCGCTCAAATGTGCCTGTGCTGCTTGTGCCTCAGATCCCGTCTCACAGGTGTGACATTTGCATACTGTTTGAATTTACATACACAGCAGACCTGATTAAGTCAGTGTAGCACTCTGCAATAGATTACTTATATTCCTTCAGGGATCCAAATGAAACACTTTACTCATCTAATTATGTATTGATCTAGTTCAAGGAGCTTTAAGTGATCCTACTGCAACCTTTTCTAATGTTTGACTGTTACATTACAACAGGCTGAACAAGATCTGCACAGGAGTGGAAGTCCAGAGGAAGAATCAGTTCATGCAGCGGCTTCATAACTACTGGTTACTGAAAAGACAGTCAAGAAATGGGATGCCTTTAATACGGCGGCTTCATTCCCATCTGCAGGCCAACAAGACTGCAGAGCAGGTGAGATGGATGAAGTAAATCGTCTGTTTTGAATTTAACATGAACAAGAGTAAAGTGTTTTCTCTCTTTTCAACTGCAAATGAAGAACAGTAGTCAGTTTAATGCTTTATCATGACAAAACCACCCAACTGTCAGCACTGTCTAACACATGACTGCAAGCTAAGGACCTGTGGTTTACCATCCTTCTTAAATGTGACTTGTTTAAAGCTGGTATCCACTTTTGTGTTGACTTAATATCTGTGTAGTAAAGTTTCATCAATTATGAAAAGAGGAATAGTTCAAAACCCCCAAAACTATTGTCATAATAGACCAAAGAATCAAGGAAATTTTAAATCTAAAAAGCTGGAACCAACTCTTGCAGCTCCATTTATCAGTACTTCTAAATAAGGTGACCAAGCAATGCAAATGATTCTCATTTAAGTCACAAAGTATACACTGGATTGAACCTTTAAACATTTTTAGTACTCACAAATGTATTTTTGTTTACTGTAGCATTAAATATAGAAAGTATTCCCATCCATCTTGTACTTTAACTTGAACTTATCATTTAAAACCACAAAATACTGTTGGTTAATGTCTCGGAGCACTTCCTCAAGTCATAATTTGGACTAAAAAGCAGGTTTTCCTCACTAAATGTTAAATTACAGTCTCTAAATGACACATTGATTCATTAAAATGCACAAAATGTCACTATTTTATAATATTAATTCCTAAATTGAGAGTTTAACTTCATGGACAATCAGTGTTTGAGTGAATAAGACCATACTGTAAAATATGACATTTAAAGTATTTTACCTCTGCCCTGCTGAAGTACCCTTAAGCAACTGCATCACTTTTCTTGTAGACATCAGGGCATTACATCTTTAAAGTTTCCCCTCATCCAAAAAAAAGTTATCGTCTCTTTATCTCGAAGCCATTTCTGTCTTTCTGAGACGTTTAGCATCCTGGTCAGCCTCACAGAGTTTGTTTTTTTTAAGTAAAGTATCAGGTCTATTATGGACCAATAAAGTCTTCTCATCACAAAGACCACCAATTCACTGGAATCAAACCACTTCACACCATGTTTGTACACTCACACACTTATCAAAACATAAGGCCAGACATCACCCTTAGCTAAAGCTGATTAGCTGATTAGCCGATTGAAGGTGTCCACACAACACTTCATCTTTACTGTAGACCTCACACAACTGCCAAGCGTTTGAGTGTGTAAAATTTGAGACATTGGTTTGAACTTGTTTCTGACTTTTATAATGAAAGGTGAGCCCTAAGCTGCTTAAAAACGGTTCCCTACATCTTATTAGATCTATCCACAGCGGTTGGGGTGTTAAAATACATAATGCTGGCTGCATTTTGGCAGTCATTTTGAATTGTAGACTTTATTACCAATTTAGATTGGGTCAGAATTAGGGTTGCAAAATTCCGGAAATTTTCAAAGTTAGAAACTGGAAAGCTGGAATTTACTAAATTGAAGGTTGGATCTTAATAGGGAACTTAAATATAGTTTAGTCAGCATAATCCTGACTAAAACAACCAGATTTCATGCAAGTACAGTTAAATATCTGTGCTATTCCTCAATCACATGTACAAAGCACACTGCTTACTGCAGGGCTATTGAGACCACGCCCCCTACACGCACTGTCCATTCCTCCACTACATGCACAGGTGATTTTTATTTTGGATGGATGTCTGCTTATAACAAAACAAATATTTATGCTTGGATATGATACCTGTCCATTAAACTACCCTCAATTCCCATAAATTCCCATAAATTCCCATGGACAGTTTCCAATTTGGAATATTTCCAAAATTCCCCAGCTTAACTGCCCTTTGAAATTTACCGGAAATTTTCCACCCCTTTGCAACCCTAGTCAGAATACTGATTTTTAATATTCTCTTCTGCTTTTTATTTTCAGAGGGAGCCTGATGAGAAGCTGTGTGCTGCCAGAGAGGAGCTACGATACTGGCAGAAGTTGAGGCAAGATCTAGAAAGAGCAAGACTTTTGGTGGAACTCATCCGTAAGAGAGAGAGGCTAAAGAGAGAGCAGGTGGGTTTAACTGGAGGTATGAGATGTAACACTAGTCTACTTCTATAGCCTCACATCAGCATTGCCATGCATATATTAATCATTTGAATGTTAGAGAGTGACCTTGTACATCCTCTCCTCTCCCATGTGTGTTTACCTCATCACTCCTCAGATGAAAATTCAGCAGGCTGCTCTTGAATTGAAGCTGACTCCTGCTTTAGTGCTTCTGCGTTCCACTTTAGACCAACTTCAAGAGAAGGACACTGCAAAAATCTTCTCAGAGGCTGTCAATCTATCAGAGGTTGGTGCTGTATAATATAAAACAATCTGCATAAATTAAAATGTAAATTAAACTTAGAATCGGCTAACAGTTTAATTTGCATGACTCCCTAAGGTCCCAGATTACCTGGAGTTTATTACTCAACCGATGGACTTCTCCACCATGCGCACCAAACTGGAGGGACATGCCTACTGCTCCATCGCTGATCTAGAGAAAGACTTCGACCTCATGATATCCAACTGCCTCAAGTACAACTCCAAGGACACAATGTTTCATAAGGCAGCCTTACAAATGCGGGAGGTGGGTGGAGCTGTTCTCCGTCACAGCCACAGGCAGTCCCAAAACATCGGTCTGGACCCAAATACTGGGATGCATCTCCCCGAGACTCTGAACAAACATGGTTTCTACCAATGCACATGGGACGATGGTGAGTTGAACGCTCAAATTCCTTCAATAACCAAATCCAATTTACACTATCTGTTAATCTGCTATTTTGTTTTCTCCTTTCTCTTTGCAGTGGATTCTCTCTTGGATCCAGACAACAGATTGCACTTGAGCACAGACGAGCAGCTAAAGGCCTTACTGGACAAACTGGACGTTGTCGCTTCCATGCGTACCAGCGGGGGTCGAACCAAACGCATCAGGCTGCTGCGAAGAGAGATCAACACACTCAGACAGAAGATGAACCAGCAGCAGCAGAACTCTCAGTCTGTGAATGGTAACGACAAGGAGGATGAGGAAAAAGAAGATGAGGAAGATGAGGAGGAAGAAGAGGAGGAAGAGGAGGAGAAGAAGGAAAAGGGAAAGAAAAAGAGGAAAACAAAAACTGTTGATAATGGATCTTTGAAAGCAATGTCCAACTCTAGAACAGGTAAATAATGTTTTTAATTTTATTCAACCACACTTGATGACCAAACGATGACTGTCCACATTCAAGGATTTAAGATAAGCTGTTCTGATTACAGTTTTTCTTTCTTATTACTGGGGACAGTACCTAGACTTGATTATTGGCCAATACAGACGCCCCATCCAAAAGGAGTACTTAAAAATGTATCACATTAACTATGAACACTGATAGCTGACATGACAGTTTGATTCATTGCTTGTTTTTATTTCAAAAAGTCCAATGTGAGGCCTTCAAATGTGGTTTTGTCCTTTCAATAATCCAAAACCAGTCAAATATGGACAACCAGACAAATGTGCTAGCTTCTGATTTGATTGCTTCTGGTCCCCTTTCAGATAGATTCAAACCAATTTGATTCCAGTAGGGCCATTCACAGCTGGTTCTATGTATATGTATGTACAAGGGATGACTGTAGTGGTAGAGTGTAGACTGTAATATGTTGAACTATGAAGATATCTGAATTGGATGTTTGAACTAGCTACCTGGCCTAGCAGCCTACCGCTATGTCACACTTTTCTTTGCTCTGATTGGTTGTATTGTCTATTAGCATTGATAAAGTCCTTGGGAATCAAAATAAGCTAAAGGCTAGTTTAAGATGAATTAGAATTTATGACCATAGTTATGGTATTAAGTTAACAATCTGAATCAGAGAAAAGCACTTTTGAATTAATTAATGACATGTCAGTTTAGCTGTTTATGATAAGAAAGAAAATCATGATGTATTCAATGTCTTTTCGATCCAGATGACTCTCCCCCTGTCCTGGAACTAACCTGCCCAGTATCATCGCCGCTCCCTGGAGACGCTCCTCTGGAACCCCCCGTCCTCGGCATTGTAACTGGAGGACGAAGATCGCCTGGACGCTCCTATAAGCGTCAGCGGTCATCTCGTAGTGGAAGCAAAAGCCAGGGCGAAGATGACGCTGAAGTCGGTGAAACGCCGTCATCGCAACCAGAGGCTGTTCATGAAGTTACCCCTCTGGGATCACCACCAACTCTGCCTCTGGTCGGAGTCGGCCGTCGCACGTCTGTCCTGTTTAAGAAAGCTAAAAATGGGGTACGAATGGGGAAAACCAAATCCACACCACAACAGAACGGAAAGACACCTGAGGAGAAAACAAACGGGTTGGATAGCAGCCCTGCCAGCCCAAAGTCACCCAGTGTGACCAACATCACCACTTTACTTCCAACTCCAAATGCTTCCCCAACTCCTCCCTCTCCTTCCTCACACCACCTGAGGTCCAGAGGACCCAGCTCAGAAAGTGAGGCAGAGAAACTCCCCTCACCACCCAGAGAAGAAAGTAAGGATAAAATTCAGAACTCTATTACAGGAACAGACTCTGGAAAGATATATTTGTCTGTATTTATTTTCTTTGTCTGCTTTTGCTAGGCCTGACAAATGGAAAACACACCCTTGCAGACCAGGATGATGATGATCAAAAACTAAAGTAAGTGGGATTTGGGTCTCATGCAACTAGAGTGACAAAAAACTAACAATTTAAGGCATTACACGCTCTTATACTAGCAATAGTATCATCCTTAAAACCATCCTGACATCTCTCTTTCCTCTCCTCTTGTTCACAGCTGTAGTGTCTCTCCCCCCAAACGAAGCCGTGGTAAACCTGCACTGGCTAAAGTTCCAAAAAGTGAGAACGGAGACATCTCTGGGTCTGGTGTGTATCGTGAGAAGGCAATGTAAATTCTGTACACTGTCTCAAGTCTTTTTGTTGTGAGTGTACAGGTGCAAAATGCAAGACTGATCAATACAGTAGCTTTAAATCCTCAGTTTGGGCTCAAGGTTTCTCACAAACACAATTTAATTGGACGTATTGGAATATCCTGTTCACAGGAACATCTACACTTCTGTCTTTAGATAGTGAGACCGAGTTAGCACCTTTGGATCTCGTTTGGGCTAAAAGCAGAGGATACCCATCGTACCCAGCTATGGTAAGGATGGATTTTAAACACTGCTGTTTCTCTGGCTCAGTGCATCCCATAGAAGGAAATGCTAACTGATGCAGCTTTGACTGACATAATCTGTTGTTTCAGATTGTTGACCCAGACATGCCCCAGGAAGGGCTCCTTCACAACGGCATCCCCATTCCAGTGCCTCCTGTGGAGGTGCTCAAACTGGGCGAGTGGAGAGGAACGGAAGAAGGCAAAAAGCTCTTCCTGGTGCTCTTCTTTGACACCAAAAGAACTTGGTAAGATTCAGACAAGCTGGCGCAACCTCAGGCTGAATTTTGAAACAATGTGGAGCAGTGTTGGTCACTGAGAAAATTGTCCCTCTTGGTTTTCAGGCAGTGGCTCCCTCGGAACAAACTGCTGCAGATGGGAATGGATGACACTGTAGATAAACTGCGTCTAATGGAAGGAAAGAAACCAAGCGTTCGAAAGTCTGTACACACTGCATACGACCGGGCTATGGTGCATTTAAACCATGTGAGAGGAAATCTTAACTTCACTCCCTCTAATTTTATATAGATTCAGAATTTACTCATCATAAACAGGCTGCCTGGTTCCGTGTATAAAAGCTTTATCCATGCTCTCCTAGAGGTGGGAAAGTATTAAGGATTTAATTTCCAACAGTTTTCTGCATTAAACTGTAAATCTGATTTTTAAAGTTTAGAGAGAACGTGCTCGAAGACATTTTCCTAGATGAATTTGTTCATTTATTCCTGTAATTTTTAAAAAGATTTTACACAACCACTGTTGCTATGTGTTCTTATAAAGATTTTATTTAAGGCCAAAGTGAGTCAAGACTTGAGAGAAAGTGTAAATATTTAATTGTCAAAGGGATTTTCTTGATTCAGAATATATTTAGATTGTAGTTGCCATTGAAATGTCACTGTGTTTGATAAATTGTGAAAGTCCCACTTATTGCACATGTCATATCTGGACTCTGTGGGTGATAATATGTATATATATATTTTTTATTCAACCCTTGGTGGTGTTTGTCATATTACACAAACATTTCTCCTAAGTTTCACAGTAGAACTGGGATGATTTATTGATTAGCTGTCAACTGAATTAATTGCCAACTTTTTGATAATTAATGAGAGGGATGAGTTATTCAGTAGAAAAAAAGCTTCACATATGTGGGTGGTTTCTTGTTTCTTTACTCTCCTATGATATCAAATTGGACAGATTTGGGGTTATGGAAAAAACAACAAGCCATATAAGTAAGTCAGGCTTTTGAAACATTGATACTTTTTTCTTCTTTCTGTCATTTTCTAGACCAAAAAACGAATGAATCCAGAAAATAATGAGTATATTGATAGGAAAATCTATGAATTGCAACCGCCGAGCTTTCATGGGCTGCCAGTGCATGTGTCTTTTAGTCCAGCTATGATGTGTTGTAGGTGGGACTTTAGAGGTCTTTGCTTATTTTTCCATATTGTGAAACTGTAATTTGATACCAGAATGTTGGAGCCTGCGGTGCAGCTCAGTAAGACGTGAAGCCACTATTTAGATTAAGCTGATTGTCCTGTGGTGAAAACAGAGTCTACTGCAATCACTCACTGAGGAGCTTGTTTTCAAATCCGGCTGAAATGACTTGAAAAGCACAATTGGTCTGTTAAAAGAAATGTGGAATAGGATCGGTGACTCCTGGAGCCATGTGTGTGGCTAAAATGTGTGTGTATGTGTGTACAGTATATACATATATGAGTACAAGCTCAGTGTAGTAAGGGTGCATGTGTATAGTTCTGTAAATATGTAAATGTATGTTTATATTGGCTTACAGGAAGTTATTTAAGGAATGCAAAAATCAAATTTAGATTTTAATTTATAACTTGTGGCAGTGAAGAGTGTTATTTAAAAAGTTAAATATTGATAAGATTTATGTATGATGCTAAGTAGCTCTTTGTACTAGTGGCGGTATTCACCAACATGTCAGAAACATGATCTAAATGTGAGGTGGCACAAGACCCCAGCTCTGTAGGCTGCAGTTGTCTACAAGATTGCTTTTTCTTGGGTGGCACAGGAGATGTTTGATCTTGTCATTTGAATTGAACTGCAAGATCTATTATCTGCCTGAGACAATATTTTCTCACACAAGAATAAATGCTGTTTGAAACAACTTCATGTGTATGTCATCTTTGAACCACAAGGTATGATTTCAAAAGCAGAAATAGAAGTAAAAGAAGAGGGAAGAACATGAATGTTGGAAGTGTTTTTGTGCATCTGATTTTAACAAAGCAGAGTTAACTTGTACAGTACACTGAGGCTCTTTGAAAAGTTGCAGCATTTTATTTCTGACAAAGTCCCAAAGTTTTGTGAGGTAACACCCCTCAGCTTTGATCTTAAAATCTGTGTTAATCCTAACTGCCTTGCCAGGTTTAACAGCTTTAATGTTGCCTAAAAAATTATGACACCTGTTGCTTTTTGGAAAACAAAAGACAGATTTTCACCCTAAATGGAAACGTTGTATACAACATAGTAATCCATAATCTTTGGTTAGGTGGCTAGGAGTATTTCACATGAACTATCAAGGGACAAGATTTTTGTTTTCATATTATATTATTATATTTCATACAAAGCCAGGCATAAACTAAACTAGAGTTTTAGTTAGATCACGTATGTGTTGGGAATAACTTAAAAAAGGGTGTTATATTTACACTTTTAAGGCAATAAACTTCAAACATATACACACTCTTGTGCTATGTTAACTACTTTAAAGTAATTATTTGATGATACAGTCTGTATTCTACTGCCATCATACAACATATGATTTGATTCCTGTGAAGCTAAGTTGTTCAATTTGGGGGTTGGCCCAGCCAATCAGAATAATTGAACCTCTGAAGTTTTCTGAAGTCTTTTTTCTGAGTTTCCTCAAAATAATCACATGATATAATATTAATTCTAGGAATTATAATTCATTATATATACCACTTACAGCATAATCCTTTGTTCCTCATTACTTATTAGGAGTATTACATTTTTTGGACTGGATGTTCTATTCCTCCCATAATTAGAGATAAAAGGCATCTTTATTCTGCATTATTTGTAGAGCAGTAATATGGAAAAGAGAAGGTTTCTAGTCAATTGTAATGTTCAGGTCTGACAAATTAAATCCCCATCTTATTGACATCTCTTCAAAATCAATAAAAGTGAGTCTTTGTGCAACCTGGGATTTATTTTATAATACTATAGACATACTCTTAAGACTTGAATTGACAAGAAATTCCTCCGAGGACACCAGGAGGAGGCTACCGTTTATAGACCATCTTTACAAAACTATTATCCAAAACGAAAAGTTGCCTGAAGTCACAACATTAAGTGACAGAAAAAAACACTGCATGATCTCAGTCTGTTTTTTCTAAATTTAAAAGATGTTCACACTAGCATGGTTTGACTTCTAGAACAGAGACACTAATGATGACAATGATGATTATGAAAAGTGATCAGGTGCAACCAGCTGGGATTTCCTACTTGTTTTCTGCACAAAATGTAACATGAATGAAACCTGACCATTAAAAAGAGTGGAAACATCAGTTGGATATGAAGCAACAGCATGTGTTCAAGTTCTGTAACAGGGAAGTGCCAGCACATTCATACAGGGCGATGTGTTTGTTTATGGCTCTGTATGACACATAGCAGCCCATCCCAGTCATGCCAGTTCCAGTTGTTGATATTCCAGTTTTTCTTGAGCCTTAAACGCACCATATTTTTGTTTCTTGCATATCCTGTTGTGTAACATGTTGATATTTTTTTTGTCTTTAAAAAAACTAATCTGAGAAAGTTTATCTAACCCTTCATCTTAACTTACACCAGAAAGAGTAGTTCTAGCCTATGAATGAACTGTCACCTGTTTGATACATTCACCGTCCGCGAGGGAAATTTCTCTTTTGTTGCAGTAATAAAACAATATAAAAACATTTAAATATCATTGCAATTATTTCCTACCACAGTTCATCTTAATAAAACACACTAATGATGTTTCTTTTTTGCCCTGACTCTTTCAGACTGAAAGCAGTGATGCAACAACATACTTACTTTCTTATTTAAGGAAAGAAATAATACTAGCTTAAATGAGATCACTCCTTCTTAAATAGTGAAAAACGTAGTGTTTAGTCCTCGTAGTCAATGTCTGTCAAGTCCAACTAGTGTCAAAAGAGGGTTCAAAAATATCTCAGAACCAGTGTACAAACTATTGTTGACTGAGGCAGAGCAGCTAGAGCAGCACTTAGAGTCCTATAGAAGAGATAAGAAGCCGTTATCTGTGGTGTCTTGCTGGTCAGATTTGCCCCCTCGAGAGCTCTTGCTGGGGTTCGGGGTGGTTGAATACTTTGGGGGGTATCTGATGAAGAGACGGTCCTCCTCCTTTTTTATCCACCTCAGAAGCTTTGTGATAGCTGTGATGGCACAGGCCTTTGTCACCAGAGGACTGAAGCAGGTGTACAGCTCAAATTTACTCGTGACCTAAAACAGAGAGGACAACAGAGATTTTAGGTGATGAAAAGCAAATGTCAGTCATCTGCATAAAAATCCCTTCAAATTTTGGGACTTTTGTAAATTTCATTTTAATGCCACTTTGTTTTCTTGCTGAGAGCATGAAGAGCAGTTTAATTGCTTTTTTATATTTAAAAGTGAAGTGGATTTCAGATTATTTCACATCACTGTTTCCAAAATGTTGGGGCGATATAAATAAAACTGAATGAGGATTTGCAAAATGTTGAACCCCATATTCAACTAAAAAATCCCACAAATATAACAAAATAAATGTTCTAACTCAGAATTTTTGAAATATTTTTTGGAAAAGTATGTGCTCATTTTGGATTCAATTTAAGATAATATAATATGATACAAATACAGGGTTTCAACAGTTCTTAAGTCATCATATTCTGTTTTTATTTGCATTTTACACCGCATCACAACTTTCTTTGAAATGTGTTTGTACCTAAACTTGTGTGTTCACTGATACTAAGTATCGATCTGACTCCAGTTCAGTCAAAAAAAAACCTAAATAAATATTTGCACATACCTGAGACAGCTGTAGGCCTATGCTACTGACCCCTTTATGGCAACGCCCCTCAAAACTATGTGCATACTGTACACTATGTTTAAACTAGAAACACTTTCAGTGTAAATTACAACAAAATGACTTGTTTTTCTAACTCAGACTAACATTACATTCTCTGCTTGCTCTTTACTGTTAATTACTACTTGATGATACATAGCCTGAAATCGATTCTTAGAATATTGCTTTGAAGCAGTGGGGGATTGATTTCTTGTGCTATCACCTGAAATGTGTTTTAGGCTAATAAATGCATGCATCAGATCAGTGTGTGGACTGGCGACTGCAATACAGCATTCTAGGCTTTATCAGGGGTACTTCTGATTGTGTTATCACCAGTGAAACACCTCTAATCTTATCAGTTCTTCAGAAAGCTACAGCTAGAAGCGTGATACGTCAGCTTAGCATGAAGATCTTCAAGTTTCATAGCCATACTGATATTCAAGACGACAAAACAACAACATTCACCCCCTTTCAGTGTATGCCGATCGAGAAATGAGCTATCCAGACTACACCCGTCTTTTGTAGCAGGCTGTAAACATGTTTATTTCTGCTGTAAAGATTGGCTTCTTTGAATTGGTGTGTATGTGTTTTCAGGTACTTCCAGAGCCAGCCTCAAGCGGATCCTCGATGAACTGCAGTTTTTAGCACTTCTGCATTGGACTCATATTTTTAGACCGGAGGTTGCCACTTGGTACTATCCCATGAATCTATTTAATTAACAGTATTAAGTTGTACATAGTGATAGGGAAAATGTATCCGTGAACATACCCATGCTAGCAGGGTTTCCCTCTCAGCGACGTGGTAGATCAGCTTGAGGGGTCGTGAGGTGCTGTGGATGCGGCTGTGCATGTACCGATAGAGGTCTAGAAGTCTCATTTTCTCCCCTTCACTGCTGTAGGGCGCCTCCATCTCTGGGCTGCAAACAATAACAAATCACAGATGAAGCATTACAGAAAAAAGGACAGGGTCCTCAACAAAATGTTGCATGTTTTGCCTTCATTGAAACTACAGCTTTTTGATCACAGTGAGAAAGTTTGATAAGCCTTAAAAAACTCAGCTTCAAAAGCAATTTGAACAAGGACTTCTTGTTCTCTGTAACATTGCTGAGAACACTGTTAAGTGAATAAAATCATCTCATGAAGAGTTATGAATATTTGTATGACTTTATTTCAAGGTTTCACTTTGCTGCTGACTAATGTAATAGGACACTTAATGCTTTCCTTCCACTCATTAAGAGGTTAGTGAGGTAAATAAGAAGAAAACTTTGAATTTAAAAAAAAATATATTTTCCCGATGTCCATTTTCTCACTTTTCTAAACTCTTGTTGTTGTTTCATGATTAATGGCATATTGACAAACACACACCTGGTGAACTGCGTGAGCTGGCGGTAGGTGTCTGGCACATCAAAGGGTTTGTACATGAAGTGTCTGAGGTCTGAAACGCCCACCTGGCTCACGCTGTACGACTGCACTTTGGCGATGAGGCTCAGGGAGTTCTGAGCCACCATGGCCTCCTCTATCTTCCTCTTACAGTCAGCCACGGCGTAGAAAGCTTCCTTGTCTGTCGAGAGCAGCAGCAAACAAACAGTGCATTCTGGAGGGTCCAGGTAAGAAATGTATGCGTAAAAGTAACAGTCCGGGTTAAAAAGGGGGAGGCAGATTGGAGTCCAGATCTCCCCAGCCTGAAAGGCAGAGGAGGCCCCGATGAGGTTGAGCAGGAGGTGGACGTCCGCGGGCTCCAGCCTACTGTCCTCAATCACTGTCTTTTCCTGGACGATAGTGAGCAGCTGGTTCTTAGCGATGAGGATGGAGAAAACCAGATTAGGTGTGATGGCTTTCTGCAGAATCTGGCTGAGAGAGTCCCTGAGAGAGGATGCTAAAGGCAGGCAGTGCACGGCTGCAAGCAGGAAGCTTGGGTCAGAATCCACAAGGTTGAGGAGGCCATCAAGGATCTTCTCTGATCCCGCAAGGAGTCTCCTCAGGTCATAGTTTTTCTTGTGTTCAAAGATGCGGGATATACTTGCCTGTGTTAGCATGCTTATGATCTGATAGTAAACATAAAGGAGTTCTCCACGCAGCTGCCGCTCAGACTGACGACTGCTGGAGACACACACCAGCACCAGGGGCCCCTTCTGTAAGAAGACCACAGTGTGCTCCTCTGGAGGAAGAAGAGAGGGAAGCAGTCAGAAAAAAATACAGGTAACAATTATTGTCTGCTAATAATGATCAGAGTATCTGTATCCTGGTACTTCATGATGCATGTTGAAACCATTTATTGAAAACTGTATCACCAAACTGTTGAAAAATCCAGAACTAATGGTTTCACTGTGCCCTCAGATCCATTACCAGAGATCCATATGACACTCATCATGGGTCTTTTTTAAAACTTGAACACAACTACAGGTGCATCTCAATAAATTAGAATGTCATAAAAAACTTCAGTATATTCTTTCAGTTAATTAAGAAAGAAAATATTCAAAACATTCTAGACTCATGATATGTAAACTAAAATTTTTGAAGCATTTTTCTATTTGAATTTTGATTATGTCCTACAGCTCAAAAAATGTTAAAATACAAATCTCAAAATATTAGAATCTTTCATTTTGAGTCTGACTAAATAACTATTCAGACAGTGTAAATTGCATGCATCTCTCAGTCTTGTTCAGCACACACAACCACAATCGTGTGAAAGACTGCTGACTTGACAGTTGTCAAGAAGACAATCATTGACACCGTCCACAGGGTGGGTAAGCCACAAAACGTCATTGCTGAAAAGGCAAGTCGTTTGCAGTGCTGCATTGAAGCATATTGATAGGAAGTTGACTGGAAGAGAAGGTCAGCTAGAAAAAGGTGCACAAGCAACAGAGATGGCCGCAGTGAGAGGGTTATCAGGGCTGGTGTCAGTGCATCAGGAGCACAGATGTCTTCTGAGCTACAACTGTCACATTTCCAATGTCTAGCTAGTCTTGAACCAAAGACAATGTCAGAAATTTCTCACCTGGGCTAAGGAGGATATAAAACTGTACTGTTGCTTAGTGGTCCAAAGTCTTCTTTTCAGATAAAAGCTAAATTTGCATTTCATTTGGAAATCAGTGGAGAGGCACAGAACCTAATGTGTTTGAAGTTCTGAGTTAAGTTTCTGCAGTCTGTGGTGATTTGGAGTGCCACCACTGAGTGAGACATGAGTTGACGTAGTGCTAAACACAAACACTGTGCTGAGAACCGGTTTTGAAATCAGTCACGATCAAATGGTCGCGAATCAGCGGCACTTGTGCATGTGAGCGGGGGCGTCGTTTTGGAGGAGCTCCGAGGGGAGGGGGGGAGGGGTTAGACGGAGTCCTGAGGAAATGCTACATTCAAATCCATGCTAGTTTTCAATGAATACCAACACTAGCTTTACTTATGTTAAAAAAAACAAAACACTTTTTCACAATATTATGATTTATTGAGATGCACCTGTAGAAAATAATTCTTCACTACTGTCTTGTACTTCAAGTTACACAGTTCTATTCCAAACTTGTGTAATCTACCTCAAGGTTGTGTGCAGCTAACATCATTATTATTCACACACACATCACGCTCTCAAGACAGACAATGAAGACAATTCAATTTGAAGCTATCGAATCACTGCAACTCAGTGTGAAGTAGTGTTTACTGAATATTTACTGACTCTCCTTTTCTTCATCTAAATGGACAGTTACAAAATTCACACTTACCTGAATAAACTGAGCGGATGATATTATCTCCACTCTGAACAAATGACACCAGCGCCATCATGACTCCCATGGTCGATGAAAGGGCCTCTTCACTACCGTATCGTGAATAGATTGGTTTCCCTGCTTCACTTAGCACAAAAACATGCTTCCTATGCTGCCGCCAGCTCTCAGCTGTCACATCCTCGTCACGGTGAGACAGGAAGTTAGGGGATTCTTGGGTACCTGCCTCCAACAAAGGAGATGACCTTCCTTTCACACCTATACCTTGCTCCTCCAGCTTGGCCTTGGCCAGCATTGTAACAACAAACTCCCCAGAGTCGCTCTGTTCATTGTCATTAGCAGCTCCCTCGCTTCCTCCATCAGACTGCTGGGTTGACATATTGTTGTGGTTCTCAGAGTTTTCCGCGTCCTCAGTCTCCAGCTCTGTTACCTGATCAGAATGGGGCTCTGCATCCAGACTCTGGCGCTCTGCATCCAGACTCTGGCGCTCTGCATCCAGACTCTGGCGCTCTGCATCCAGACTCTGGCGCTCCACACCCAGACTCTGGTGCTCCGCATCCAGACTCTGGCACTCTGCTGAAACATCTGAAGACAGTGAATCTGCAGTCTCCTCTTTGGTAGTACTGGTACTGTTGTTTCTCCCCACCACATCAGGAAACATGTGATTTCCCAAGAGGGAGAGGGAAGTAGCCAAGTTATCACCTAAGTTGAAAGAAAAATCAAATAAGGAAATTAATCATACAGTGAAGACAGGTGCTCTTAAACTCAGAATAGCTTTGATGACAGATGAGATAGTGTACCAGGTGGATTGTTCACAGAGGGTGGATCACAAATCTTTACTCCATGTGCCTCTCCTTCTTGATGATTGTCTCTCTCCATGATACCATCCCAGTCACTGGTGATAAAACAAAAATAACGCATGTAACCCACAATTCTCAACACCATAGCTTTAATCCCCTAATTTCTCAGTGGTTGTAGCTGAACCTTGAGACAGCATGCATCTCTGTGTCTAATGAATAGAAGCACTCATACTAGTGGTCAGGTCACATGATAAACAGAGGATAACTGGTTACAACAGAGAATTACAACTCCAAGATACCAAACAGACTCTGGAATTTAAGACTGATCACAATCTCCAGCAGTCTGGCTAATGTTGCACTGAAGATTAAAGGCAGACTAAAGTAAATGTTATTTGACCGCCGGAGCTACTGAGCTAACGTTTGTTTATCAACGGTGTGAATTACTTATAAAACTAGTATCAGGTTTTCTGATAACTTCACCGTCGCCAAATAAGTATATTTTTCCAAAATGAAAATGATCCACTGAGAAATCTGATGCAGCTCAGTTGTATGACTGCAGATACACGGCTAACAGTGCATGCTAGCTGCCGACATACAGATCAATTTCATGGCCTTGGCTTAACAGTCAGCATGCAAGCATTCTTGACTAACTAATGTTAGACAGGCAAAAATAAACAACGAAACTTACGTTTTAGGTACAGTCGAAATGCTGAGTTGGAAGTCTACTTCGATACATTTACCTTCATCGGCAGCCCCAGTGGCAAACAAGCTGTCAAGAATGAGAAGCAGAAAACAAATTTTCCTCTTAGCACCGCAGACATCCGGAATCTCTGATGACAAGTTCAGATGTCCAATCAGAGGGCTTGGTCACGACGATTAGTCCCGCCCCCTTCTGGGTATGTTCCAGGGAGCGACGTCATACCACGCAGCGTATGACATTTACGCTAACTTACTAAGTGCTGTGAACATAATGTTGCAGTCTTTTTTTCACATTTATAGTGTCATCATCATGGAAGTATACAACTATTAAATATACAAAATTATTTTCCTTTTCAGCTCTTAACATTTTTACATCAAGCTGACGTTGCAAGGAGCTGGAGATCAGGGCTTTTAGTAGCCTGTAGTCGTAATTGTTTATGTTTTCAACATTGTTAATAGGGGTAAAACCATGGGTAAAATTGACCGCGTTATTACTTAAGCATAGCATCAATTGAACCTAAGGCTGTTAAACTAAAATTGAATGTAATGTATGTGTTCCAATGTATACAGACGGATCAAAAGAACCGGAGAGTGGGAGAGTCGGGTTTGGAGTACCTGAGCTGGGAGTTAAAAGGGGGGGTGCGGATTCTTGACCACATGTCAGTATTTACTTCTGAAATGGTGGCATAACTATGGGCACTTTGGTGGGTAGAGGACAAGAAATTGAGGCAGGTAGTGATATGCAGCAGTATTGACAACAATTAAAGAGCAGAAGTCCAAGTCTAGGCCGGACGTGTTAGCAGAGATAAATCAGACGCTGTATAGACTTCACAGAGCAGGGGGGAAAGTGGGATTTGTTTGGGTCCCAGCACACATGGCAATAGAAGGAAATGAGGGAGCAGATACTATGGCGAAGAGAGCCACAAAGATGCAAAGTGTTGGAATGTGTTTGCCTTATGGACTGCTGGAGTATAAATAAATTATAAATAAGTGGGTTAAAGATGCATGGCAGAATGCATGGGAAAATGAAAGAAAGGGGAGGTCATATTTTGAAATTCAGAGCGCAGTGGGAAAGGAAAAATATTATGTTAAGTGCAAAAGAAGAGATTCAGTGGTTGTAACTAGGATGAGGCTCGGGCATTGTGGGCTCAAGAGTGGGCTGGCCCTGATAGGGAAGCACCCTGATGGAGAATGCGTCTGTGGGGACGTGGAGTCAGTGTGTCATGTTCTCTTGCAGTGTGAAAGATATGCTCGGGAAAGAAGGACGCTGTTCAAAGACCTGCTAACAGCTGGAGAAGCAGTCTTTAGCATGAGCACGTTATTAAACTTGGACAACTGGGCGAAAGTTAAGAGACTGTTGGAGTTCTTGCACAGAACCGGAGTGTACACAAGAATATAATAATTAATCTAAGGACCTGATTCATCGACCTAAGGAGGGCAGCAATACTCCGTTGTTGCGTCTAGCCTGCCTTACTCAAAGAAGAAGAAGAAGAACGTATGTGTTTACTGCTGTCGCGAGCTAACGGGGCTGCACTGGGCTGCACTACGTAACTACGTCATCTCCCATTCTCCCCGCTGATAGAAACATCTGAACATTAGAGATGGCGACCAGTATGTCAAATGTAACATAGCCCTAGCGATGTTTTTAACATTGCCCTTTGGATAACGACCCCCTCTTTTGATTTCACGTTCAATTAGTAACCGGACACAATGGAGGAACAGTGGGATTTCGAGTTTTTGTCCCGAATCGCTGATAGCTGCTTGTCATTCCTCTCTGAATTTGTGGACGACTGGCTCGCAAACGACATGAGAGTATGCATCTTTAAAATCTTACTCGGCTGGTTAATTTTTAGTCTTATCGCCATACACTTCGCGTGGAAATTCTACGGGAATACAGTGAACGATATGTACTATCGACAGGGTGAGTTTTTTAGTCGACCTAATCTGTGTTAGTGCAGCATGCTAACTGAAAACTAGCCATGTTGACTTCATATCTGTTTGTGTTTACGTTCAGGGACTGGACAGAACGGGGGCACACCTGATACAGCCCCTCACTTCAGTGGATGGTAGGTGTCCTAACAATCATGTCGCTTCAATCAAGTATAGATTACCTTCCTCATAATAGATATAATGTGCAATCCTTGATTTCCAGTGCAATATCTCAACAACCACGTGCAAATTTGTAATTTACTCTCTAACATATTTTATTATTATATTCATTCACTAAAATTTTCACTCTGGCTTAGGTTAATTCATTTATTTATGTCTTAAAAGTACTTCTACGCCTTTCTTTGTACAGATAGTATTCTTTATTTTTATTTAAAATTTTTAAGGTTAGTTTTTAGGTTTATATATGTATTGTCCTTACTGTCTTGTTGTTAAGTATCAGTGTTCCATTCACCACGTCAAATTCCTTGTGCAGTAAAGATTTGATTCTAGTGCCCAGAAGCTTCAGTAATAAATCTGTAACTACTTGTGCAAAACGACTCAGGATCTTACTGACTTTGCTTGTTATTATTGACAATGAAATGTAATAATGTGCTCTCAACTGAAGCTGCAACTTTTCTGTTTGTTAATATATAACTGGTGGCAATGGGAAATATGTGTATAAGAGTTTTCCATTATACTGTAATTGTCAAACTCCATGTTTATAATAGTTTTGTTAAGAACAGCATTTCTTAATTCTTACAGGGAAAGTAAAGCAGCAGCAGATCTTAAGACTCATCGAGATTGACAGGACCACAATGCTGGACTTAAGACTTGATCCAAGTGAGAGGAGGACAGTTTACATTTCCTACAGAGTTATGTTTTGCTGATATCCAAGCAACTTCAGTGCATTCAAGACCAAGCCAACTTCTGGCAACTGCCCAGAGGAAAATCTGCTATCACTTTTTATTCTTACCAAAGTGTCACACTTAAATACACTTCATTACTTATCAAGTGCTGTGTTTTTTATTTTGGCCTGTTAGGATTGTTCATGGAAAACCATACTCTGCATTAAAAGCTTTTTTAATGAGGTGTCAGTAAAATGAGAAAAATATTCACGAGTTGTTTTCACATTATGGTTGCTTTAATAACATATTGCCCTTTCAGTTTTCCAATTTGACCAAGTGCATGAAAAGGGTATTAGAACTTGATTTGATTATTTAAGACACTATTTTTTCAATACTTGACACATGGGCTGATGTGGATGAATTTTTTTAAAGTTAGAAGTAAGTTATGTGCAGGTGGGATATGGCAGAGAGGATCATCTCTAACACTGTGCCTTCATGAAAATACACAGCCTGTATATATGATCCATGCAAAACAGCTCAGGTTTTTCCCCCCTTAAATTTTAATAAACCGTTCCTCATGAGATGTGGATCCAATTTGTTAATCTTAGGTATTCACCCCCTTCTGACACAAACAAACTCAGTACAATTAGGTACACATTTAAAATGTCTAAATTAGTTTTATTTTCAGTTGACCTGTTACACATGTCAGAGAGCTTGGTTTATTCCAGTGTGACTTAGTATAAAATAATAAAATATGAAGAGTTGGTTGAATAATTTCAATGTGTATTGCATGAGCCATCTTACAGTTTATTATTACAGGGTTAAGATACAACAGTGATCACAAATCTGGAGTATAGACATTTTACTGCATGGTTTATTGACAGTAATGTTTATTTATGTGCATATTTATTTTCAATGAAGCTAAATGACAAATGTGTCAAAATGCTTTTAGTACCTTAATAAACCAGCTGTAAGCTGTAAGATAGGAGGCCTGTTTTATACCAGTGGCTCATTGAAATTACATGTGTTGTGATTGAACGTACTGATTTCAGTGACATCTTTTCAGTGAAGCAATAACTTTGAAAAAAAATAAGTGCTCTGCTGATAGTGTGACATTTTTATTATTGAACCAGTCTTTTCTTCATGGTTGTTACCACTTCAATCTGGAGAAGCAGTTGAACTTCTATGAAGTATTTTTTTATATATATGAACCAAAAACGTTTGTAGAGTTTAGTAATACAATCACTTAAATGTCAAGTTAAATGGACTGTTAAAGTTCTCTATTTATCCAGATCCACTGGATTTCAAGTATTCTATTGATTGTCTTTTAAATTATCTTATATTAATGGGAACTGGTGGAATAAGTAGCATGTGCACATCCATAACATTGGTGCAGGTAAGACCAGATACAAGTAAGCGCTGCCCAGCAGAAAGACTTGCAAAGAAAGTGTAAGAATCGTTGTTAGTTAGGAAGGTTTCGATGTCCAGCCCCTGTGCTTGTGCCTCTTGATACAACCCCCCATCAGTGATGGCCCCCGCTGCCTCAGTGGGTCCATCCTGACCGTCAGTTCCACCACTCAGGAAAACAGGACCGTTTGGTGGGACCCCCAGGTCTTTCATCTCCAGTCCTACTCTCATAGCCAGCTCCTGGTTTCTCCCACCTCGACCCATACCTGTCAGCTCTACAGTGGGCTCACCTCCAGCTAAAAGGCAGGTGGCCCCCCACCCTTCTGTACGCCCCTCATCTAACACCTGCATGGTGCGGCAGAGGTCCCAGCTCTCCACGCCGACTTCAGGCCCCAGCCTCAGCATCTCAGCAGCTATTTCTGGAGGAGGCTCCTCTCGAGCGCAGGCAAAGCGGGCCAGGAGGCCATAAAGTCTGGAGACTGCTCTCACATCACCACACACTCCCGGTGCCACCACAACAGGGCGAAAACCGAGCTCCCGAGCACGGCGACCCGCACACATAAGGGCCACGGTGTTTGAGCCAATCACAACATTGTGGACATGTCCTGATTCAGCGGATTCTCTCTTGGTCTCCTTCCAGCGGGGACCTGGTCTTCCAAGGACTTCCTTCACTGAGGCAGGTAGAGAATTTAACAGACTGTAGCGTTCTAGCACTGACAGAACTTCTTCAGGCCACACCTCACACCGCACTGTGGGGCCACTGGCTATCAAGTCCAGAGGGTCCTCAATTACATCTGACAGTATCAGTGAAACAACCTGTGAAGAAGTCATTGAAGGAGTGAAGTTAAATAATGGAATGAGTTATCTACTATTGAAAGCTAATAAGTGAAATATATGTTACCTTTGCAGGGTGAGCAAAATGTGCAAGCCCTCCTCCCTTTAGGTAAGAGAGGGCCCGTCGCACGGTGTTCAGCTCTTGAATGGTGGCACCAGCACCTGCAAGTTTGCGAGTAACATCCAGTTTCTCTTGCAGCGAGATCGGTGGGATGGGTGCCGGTAACAATGCAGAGCCTCCACCTGGAAGGATTTTTCTTATGTTGTTTTTAAGAGTCACATTCCATTATTTAGAGAAAAATAGTAAAAGAGAAGATTTCTTTACCTGAAATCAGTACCAGAAGAATGTCTTTCTCTGTAAGTTCACTGGCCAGCTGCTTGATCCCTTCAGCTGCAATCTGGGCTTCAGCATCAGGCAAGTTGTTTTTAGCTCCCTCCATTACTTTGATGCGACTGTTCCCTTTTAACAGCAGATGGCTTTGAAGGAGGAGAAACATTTTATTATGCTGATTAATCTTATTTTTCATAATCTTGATTGGATTCATCCTAAGGCTTCTGCTTACCCTTTCCCATGCCCCTGTAGTGTCTGCTGAATCCCATGTGGTACGCTTATTACTCCTTTGACTAGGTGATCCCCCAGAAGCCTCTCTGCCTCTGCAGCCATACCTAGTACAGCTTTTCCAAACCCCACCAAGTGCAGGTTGTGGTTGAGTGTGAATTTGTGACCATCAATGGTGACTGAGTCTTCCTTGCGCTCTATATTCCGTCGGATAACTGTGTCTGGCTGCACAGCTTCCACTGCAGATGCAAACACAAGGCGTGCCCGAGAGTCCATTGACATTTTGCACAATACAGGTTTCTTCCTGCCAATGAGGGCCAGGAAAGGCTGAGGCCGGAGTAGGGACAGAACACGGGCCATGGACAATTCAGTTGGTCTGAGAACAAACTGCCTGAGGGATTTCAAAACAAAACAAAACAGGAGTTTACTAAGACAGTTACTTGTCTAGAATATGCATATGTGAGTAAGGAGAGGGAAATAATCTAATAATTCACCAATTGATTTTTGATCGGTAAAAGGCTGCTATTACCTGATCACAAAACTTTTTAGAATTAGATAGTTGTATATTAAGTTCTTAATCTTGCACACACTAACCTCTAGCAATCTTTAATTTATCTGTGATAATTTGGGCTCAAACTTAAATAAGTAATGGGTGTTTGTGTTTTGGTTGGAGGTCACTGCTTGACTGAATGTAGCGTGTTCTATTGAAGCATGTTCTATTATATCAGTGCAACAAACTTGCATAACATGCATGTTGCATAGAAAAAGGAAACAGTCTTAAAATGTAAATCCAGTGACATCTTCAGTAAGTGAATGAATCAAACAGCCCATGAAGCTCTTTCACACAGGAGACACCTACATTTAGTTGCATAATTCAAATCAGTAAATTTAAATTCCTGTAAATTCCTGATTAGAAAAGCCTGTAGTGGTAAAATCTTAACACATCTAAATGTCAATTATGTTTGGCGCAGTTCTATACCAAGTTAATTCACATGAAAACGTGTTTTTTATGTTTAAGCTGCCAGCTTGCTTTTAAAGGCTGAGAATGAAGTGCACAGACATTCGTTACTTTGTGTTTGAAGCTGCAAACCCCTACATAGAAAACAGCCATTATCATTTAAGCAGTTGATACAGTTCCATTAAACCGTGCCTTCTAATTCATCTCCCTACCTGTGAAGGTAATAATTGGGATAGAAGGCTGGTGGATTCCTGTGGAAGCCTGTTTTCTGCGCTCCAGCTCAGCAGTCAGGCAGTACAGCAAAACTCTGACCACATACTAACCAAGATTGTGTACCCTATGTGTAATGATTGACTTGAGTGGACCACAGGACAAATCAAAACCACTGCCACCCCAGTGGTGCATTTGTCTGAGTAGTTGGATTTTTGAACAGAATTGGGGGCTCAGTGATCCCAGGAGTTTGCACAGTGCTAGTGTTGTTATCAACAGTGGTGAAATTCATGCGCAGAGTACCTGACAGACTTTGGAGTCATTCTTGCAGTTGTATAGTTCAAGGACACACAGCCTGAAGCTAGTTCAAACTGAATACACACTGGTCGCACGCATGACCTTCATAGTTTATTGTGCCTCAACGACACCTGAGATCCTGACACACAATTGTGAAAATAAGAGGTAGTCAAGCTAATTATTTTAATGTCAAAATCATGGTTCTAAGGATGCATTAATCTCCCACCTTGTTGACTAAAAACATGTCTGATACCATACAACCCCACAGCTATCAAAATTCAGGCCCAACAATGCTGCAAAATATGTTTTTCCAGATATCTTTTTACACATATCCAGTTTAATATTGAGTATATTACAACATAACACTGGCCCTTTAACATCTCCAGATGTGTATGAGCATTAAAAGTAATGTTGTACATCAAACTGTTATTTACTTTATCTGTTGATCTACCAAGTATATTTTTACAATTGATGAATAGTAATTGTCTAGTCTGCAATATCCAATCAGAACACTCTCATTTACATAATGACCAATAACAACAAACGAACTGGAACCATTTGTTTGGTATTTTACCTTAAAACAGTCACAAAATAATTAACAAAATATTTGGAAATTAGTTTTATTTTAATTATTTGTTAGCTAACTCCATGTTTGTGTGTAAAGCAAATATGGGTTATTACAACTATTGAAAGATTAAATCAATCGTGGTTTTCATTATGCCTTTAATAGTGTGTGTACCATAGGCTATAAATGGTGTGCACATCATTATGAGGCATTGTTTTTCAGTCTACCAAACATCAAATAGACAGTAATACAAGCCAGGACAGAAACTTCTGGAAATAATTAAGCCTACGCAATTTTAAAACAGGTTTACAAACAGTTTCACGCCATTTGTAGCTAAAACACCTAATAAGTAACAATATTTACTGTGTAACTTAAATATACCATTAAGTGAAAACGCCGAGGTTAAATCGAGCGTCTCCTCTACCATGGTCACCGTCGGCTTTTCACGCTTACCCTTAAAAAGTTCGATCTCTGGACTAAACAGAACACATGGGAGTAAATTCATACCTCAGGACCATCTCTCTGCGAGTGTAAAACTTCTCCTGCAAGTTTGTCCTGCACTTGGCATAAGACCATTTTGTTGCCCGGAGAAAACCCTAGAAGGAGCCGTTAAAGAGAGCAGGTTCAATACAGGCTGTAACAAATTTAGAAAGTGCTGGACCCAGAGGGACCGTTCGCTCACAGATACAGATGAATGACATGGAACTACGGGGTTGGGCTGTCAAAAATAAGATATCAATTTTTCTGTTACTTGTTTATCTGTGGTGAGCTGAAAATTTAGGGGAAAACAGTGCAGGTGTTATTCCTATTAAATAATTTCTAATGTACATTTGCCAGCCATGAAACAAACAAGCTTGAACTATCGCAATAACAATAAAATCCCGTGGTATCAGACTACGGTGGCCCTGAAGTGCAAATCACAATGGCAATTCAGAAAACACAACGGCTGTTTTCAGAACCGCCTAATATACTAGCAGTAAGTACTGTTTTGGCCAAAATTCAGTATTTAGAATGTGAAAAAGAGCAAAATATGCAGTATGCCCAAACTCCCCGGATGTCTACTGATTTGGAAAAAATTCACAGAATGCCTCAGACCAGTCTGCCCCAAGCGAGCCGGATCCTCCCCTGGAGGTGAAGCTTTCAGCAGTCTGTCGGCTCCCTGGTGGCTGGCTGCAGTATAGGTAAAAAAATCCGTCTCCCCCATTCATTTGAATTGGGGGTCAAACTTTAAAAAATAAATACACGTTGTACGAATGTTTCTCACATCTGTATGCTGTGGTGATATGTAGTTAGTATTTGACTGTTTTGTGTCCAAGGCCTCTTTTTCCTGAAAAGTTTCTTTTTCGTTAGTTATTAGAGTTTAAAAAACAGGGTTTTACTTCCAGGTTTGCTTTGATTCACAGCCGCCGTAGAGGGAAACTTCAAAGGACACACAGCGTCTTGTGACGTTACGCTGTAGGGCAGAGCTCGTTACAGTGGCATCACAGGCTCTGGCTGCACAATGGCTGCACCCAGGAGCAGGATTTTTTGGCTTCAGAACAGTACAATGGGAAGAGGCAGAGCAGCGCTGTTCATTTTTATTTACAGTCTATGGTCTGCCCCGCATACTGTTTCTCACAATGCACAGCGCTCACTCCGCTTTTCCTTTTTCTTCTCTTTTTTGACAGGGGGAACTTAGTTTTTAGGTGCTGTGAAAATTATTAAATTCCATATAAACAACTTCCTAACTTTTAAATCATAAGTGATGCTAAAGAAGCAGTTTCTCTATCAGCTTGGCTGTTGTTTACTTCTGCATCCCGAAACTGGAAATCCAGTGACGTCTGGGTCAGTGTACTACAGACCAGATCCAACAGAACACTCATACTACAGACTAAATTCAAACACAGTATATAGTAGGCAAGCGGCAACCTCCGGTCTAAAAATTTGAGTTCAATGCGGAAGTGTTAAAAGCTGCAGTTCATCGAGGATCCACTTGAGGCTGGCTCCGGAAGTCACATACACATGAATGGGAAAAAGACGATATTTACAGAAGAAATAAACATGTTTACAGCCTGGTACAAAAGATGAGTGTAGTCTGGATTACTTATTTCTCGATGTGCTCTCACTGTGAGGGGGGGGGGGGTGATTTTTTTTCTAATGTGGCAACTTTGAAGATATTGAGATTACTAGTCTTCCAATGAGAGGCACAGCTGTCTGCAGGAAGACTGCAGCTATCGGCTCAGAGGCTCAAACTCTTTACATCACACTGGCTCGACAGAAAAAATATGGCTCCTGCCGACGATTGGTCTCAAAACAGCTCTTCAAAAACAGATGTACTGTAAATAAAAATAGACAGCGTTGCTCTGCCGCTTCCCGTTGTATGGTTCTGAAGCCAAAAAATCCTGCTCCTGGGCGCAGCCAGTGTGCAGCCAGAGCCTGTGAAGCCACTGTGACGAGCTCCGCCCTACAGCGTAGCGACACAAGACGCTGTATGTCCTTTGAAGTTTCCCTCTACGGCGGCTGTGAATCAAAGCAAACCTGGAAGTAAAACCCTGTTTTTTAAACTCTAATAACTAACGAAAACGAAACTTTTCAGAAAAAAGAGGCCTTGAACACAAAACAGTCAAATACTAACTACATATCACCACAGCATACGGACGTGAGAAACATTCGTAAGAAGTATATTTATTTTTTAAAGTTTGACTGATTTTTGACCTATACTGCAGCCAGTCACCAGGGGGCAGACACACTGCTGAAAGCTTCACCTCCAGCCGAGCGAGATGCTCCCCTGGACGTCATAGATACTACGTCCATATTTTATACAGTTTATGGTAGTAGGCAGTACCTACTGCTCACTACATTAGTAGCTAGTATGTACCAATGGTTAATGCCGTAGTGTTTTCTGATTTGCGGTAGTGTTTCGTGAATTGCACTTCAGGGCCACCGTAGAGTTCAGACCCATGCGCGTATCAGTTTATGAATATGCGCGTACTCGACGTGGCGAAGGCGGTGCTTTTCCCTCCCTCTTCACTACTACCAGAGATTAGCAGTATCACAGGCGGGCTTTTTCATGCAGAATTTGAACCATACTTCTTAAAAAAATAACCTTTAGCATTATTGTTGAACATATAGATAAATAGATAAGCATAAGCGACATCTGTAAGACGGTTCAGAGTAAACAGAGGGCCTGCTTCCCCTCAGACACAGATAGAGGCCACCATGAAGCTGACGGACAATGTGCTGCGGAGCTTCAGAGTAGCTAAGGTGTTTCGAGAAAACTCAGACAAAATTAACTGCTTCGATTTCAGTTCTAATGGGGAAACTATCATTTCCAGCAGTGACGACGACTCGTTAGTCTTGTACGACTGCCAAGAGGGAAAGTAAGGGCATATTTAATCCATTTCAGTCCTATTGTTTTTTTTAACGTTAGCTAGCTTAACATGCTATGCTAGCTAGCGAGGCCTACGACATTGCGATTATGCTCGGATGAGATGTAGCATTTGTATCTGCATATAATAAAAAAACTGCAAGCACTTTATGTCGCTTTCATGTGTGTTTAGTGAGTTTTAATAGAATTTAAGTAAAAATATACACCGTGCATCCATCATTTTGGTAGCTGTCCAAGTTGTGGAATCAAACGGGCTTGTGATATTGGCTGTGTGTGAAAGGATTAAAATATCTATAGGTGTAATAAAGAGGCTAGTAACTTCAAATAATTTTCAATTTAATGGATTGACAATTGTAGTTACAAGTAAACCTTAAACGATTGGTATCTCATTTGAATCTCTCAAAACATTATTGTATTTGGTGATTTATTGTCGCCCTAATTAAAGAGTCAAACATTTGCAAAAGATGTTTGAAGTGAACAATTTTCAATTGTGACATTTCTTTGCCAGAAGAAATTTTGATAGTTCAAATGAATGAATAAGTAACTGGTAGTAAACATGTCTTCTGCCATCTTTATAATGATCTGTCATTATTCATTGGACCTACAGCCTGAATTATCAAACTTTAATACTTCATTATTAGTTTATAGCATATTGAACATTTCTGACCAGAAAGCCCAAAATCTCTGTTTTGTGCGTAATGATACAACACAATGTCAAAATGTCTGCACTGATGCTGTTACTTTAATGTGATAAGATTTGAATGACTATAACGTTAACCCCTCCTCCCCTCTTGTACTTTGATTTATTACAGACCTAAGAGGACCCTCTACAGTAAAAAGTATGGAGTAGATCTGATCAGGTACACACATGCTGCAAACACTGTGGTCTACAGCTCCAACAAGATTGATGGTATGTGGATGCAAAAATAATAGCTTTTGCTTGATACCATTGCATGAATAAGGTTCAATCTGTGATCAAGGTTATGTCAGTATATCACATATTTAAGAGCTCATTAATGAATCACATTCTCTTCTTGTTATCGTGTGTGTGAGGAAAAGACTTGCCCAGTTGTGGTGGATGTAGTTGTCTTGCATTAGCTAATGCTCACATCGGTAAACTTGAAATGCTTGACTTGGATGCATGAATAAGCAACACCAAAGATACCTTGTTTTCCTTTAAAAGAAAACCCATCAGCATTATAAAATGTGATGAGCATGTGCTGATAAAGCACTGGGCTTGTGATTGAGGTATACAGGATGAGACAACCTTGAGGACCACTGCTGAATCATGGGAGAAACACTGCTCACTTTGGTCTGAGGTAGTTGTTTGTACAGTTTGAGGGTCTGTGATTCTGCCCCATACAGGAGCTAACTGTACAAGTGACTGCCTTGCCCACGGTTGAGTTAAATCATCAGGCCTGGCTATGATCAATGTCATGTTTTTACTGCTGTTGGTCATTACTGATGCTTGAAATGGTAATTGTTTGTTGTTTTATCATCCTTGAAGATACTATTCGATACCTGTCTCTACATGACAACAAATACATCCGCTACTTTCCCGGACACAACAAAAGGTAAAGTCTGAATTCATGCTGTATCATTCTGTACCTTAATTTGATGTAAATGATTTAATTTAAAGTTGATGTATTCCCATGTTTATTTGTCTTCTTCATCAGAGTGACATCTCTATCCATGTCTCCTGTGGATGACACATTTATCTCCGGTTCAGTAGATAAAACAATCAGACTCTGGGACTTGCGGTCTCCTAACTGCCAGGTAAGGATTCCATTAGCAATCCTGACAGTGTCCATTCACGGATATGTGAAATAATGCTGACAGTGTCCATTCACGGATATGTGAAATAATGCTGACACTGGGAAAGACTCACTAACCCCCTTTTTACTATGTACATTTTAGGGTCTGATGCACCTGCAAGGAAAGCCAGTTTGCTCCTTTGATCCAGAGGGCCTAATTTTTGCTGCTGGAATAAATTCAGAGATGGTTAAACTTTATGATCTGCGGTCATTTGACAAGGTAAGAGGTGTTGTATGTTGTTTATCCTGATATAAAATTGAAAAGACATCTTAAATGCTATTTGAGGCAAATATTGATGTTCCTTTTTCTTTGCAGGGTCCCTTTGCAACATTCAAACTTCAGTATGACCGGACGTGTGAGTGGACGGGACTGAAGTTCAGCAATGATGGAAAACTTATCCTTATTTCTACTAACGGCGGAGCGCTTCGCATTTTAGATGCCTTCAAGGGTGCTGTACTACATTCCTTTGGGGTAAGACACAACTCAACTGGGTCATAAAGTGTAGGAGAATCTGTTGCGTAGGACAGATTGCTATCTAAATCACAGTTGGGACAGTGTGCTTTTGAAAAATGACAACGGTTCTTAAAGCCCTTAAGGCCTTAACTGTTTTGTAAAGGCACACACTTTGAAACAGCCAAACTGTAGTCCTCATTCATGTTTGTAGAAAGTGATGAGGATTTCAAATGTTCAAATCTTGTTTGCAGCACTTACATGCACAAATGAATTGCTTGTTGTTCATTGTTGGATGTTATTCATTTCTAAACAGGGCTACAACAACAGTAAAGGTGTAATACTTGAGGCGTCTTTCACCCCAGATTCACAGTTTGTGATGATTGGTAAGTTGAGCTCAAACGTTCTCTTGTTGTTCTAAGGAGTTAGGAATAAATGTATCAGGGATGTTATTTTTTCCAGATTTATTTGGAATTATGGATATTCAGACCTGAAGAGGTGACTCGTGAATCATATAGGTACACTCCTATTTGAATGAGGGGGGTAATGAAATGAGCTGTGAAATGATAATTCAGGGCATCTGCAAGCTATAATGTGATGACACTTTAAATTCCAAGTATTTACTCCAATGTTTGTGTTGAGCTTGCACTCAACTTGTTTTAAATTGTCAGCGGTGAGCTGTTTATATTAATTAGCATGCTGTGCATTAATTGAAAGTACTGGATGACACTTCATTAGCCACTCTCTAACAGTACAGCACACAGCAGCTTTTTTGTCAGATGCCAATCACCTCCCTAATTTATACAATATTTGATTGATTGGTGTGACAAATAAAGGCCATTCCTTTAACAAATTCCAGGAATTGACCCTTGTATCATTCAATGTTTTTGTTTTTATTTTAGGCTCTGAGGACGGAAAGATCCACGTGTGGAATGCAGAGAGCGGTATGAAGGTGGCTTTATTAGACGGGAAGCACACAGGACCGATCACTTGCTTGCAGTTCAACCCCAAGTTCATGACGTTTGCAAGTGCCTGCTCAAACATGGTAAGAGGGGGAGCAGTGTGGACTTAAAGAGGCCACTGAAGTAATTTATTTAAGTGTTTTTTAAAATAAGTCTTCTTCTTGCTGGACATTGACCTTGTTTTGTTATTGTACTGTCAAATACTATGATAACTCACTTTCATTGACCACACACACACACACACACACACACACACACACACACACACACACACACATGCCAAAATCACCATTATACAACATAAATGGTTGTAATGTCACTAAACATTTAATTAAAAATAATAATCTTTCAGGCATTCTGGCTGCCCACCATTGATGACTAATGAAGTGAAAGACTTCTGTTGACGACAAGAATGAAAATGTCCAGCAGGGGTCAGCACACGGAGCTCTGTGTGTGGATTCCACAGGAAGTGTGGCCCATGAAAAACAAATTGTAAATAAGTAGTTTGAAGAAAAAGATGACTTGTTTATGCCTTTTTTATATTTCTATTTAACATTAAATCATTTCTTTGTAAGATGTTGGTTTGTCTGACTTGTTATTCTGTTGAAGACTGAATTTCTAGGAGTGTGTGTACATCAATATTGCAAGTTGTTGACAGATACAATATTGCAAGAATTTTGTATCTGATTCAAACAATATTTTTTAGATTAAATGGAGGAAATGAAAATATTTGATTTTTCAGGAATGTCATTTTCTTCATAATTCATTTTTATATAAGTTAGGAAATTCCTTTTATGTTGGCATTAATCCAAATGTGATAAAAACTAATCCAATATAGAAACTTATACTTGTTTTTACAGGTTAGTTTCTTTAGGTATGAGTTATTATTTTAGCCTAGTACGTTCTTTTCTCCTATTTTTCAGGTAAATCATTGGAAAATCAATCCTCTAGAAGGCATAAGAAACACCTAGACCCATTTTGAATGTGTGGTTCTGAGTTTGAAGAAATGCTTTCATCATTGCCATGTGATTGATGCTGGCAAAGAAAACATCTTGCACAGTGTGTTGATCATCACGGTGGTCATGTGTAGAGTCAGTTGAGGGGTGTGCAAAAATAAATAAATTGTGTCAACCTTTCAGAGCAATATGCCCCTGCTCCTTTCAAAACATCTGGTGCTAATTTATCTTGGGTTATTTTGAACTCTAAAAAAATTCCATTGTCAGAAAATATTTTTTTTAGCTCAAAAATTCATGGTAAAAAATTAATGAGAAATTCCTAGCAGCTGTCACATCTGGGACTTCCTTTACAATGCACTAAACATCGCATAGCAAATCAACATTACACTTCACAAAAAGAGAAGCACATTAAAGAAGCTACTGAGCTGGTTTGTGATGTGCAACTGCATTACAATCCATTTGAAGGCCTTAACAATAGATCGCTGAGATTTTTAGGTGTAGGAAGATTTATTATCTTGGCAGCAATGTTGGTTTGACCTGGTTTACCACAGAACATGCTGAAACGACAGGTGGAGCAGGATGGGTTGCATGCTGTCCTGACCGCCTCATAACTCTTACCTGTTGCCACCATTTAGACAACACACCTGACTTGAATTGTTGGCTCAGAAGCTGTTAACTGGGTTTACAGGTCACAGTCACTTCCTCTGCTGTGTGTGGGGGGGGGGGGGGGGTTTACAGGCCAGTACACAGGGCCAGTCAGCCAGTAGAAGCTAAATTTGGGAGAGGTGATCATGTTCCCTGTGTGCACATGATACTGTCCTACTTACATGTCCCTTCTCACACTGTTTCAGTCTCTCAGCGAGTCCAGTCACACTCAGCGATCCTGTTCTTCAGTGGTCAGATCAGAGACATTATCAGAAGTAAAGGACATTTCTAAAACAGGCACTTTTATTAATTTTTTTGGGACTTGTCGGAACTCAATATTCAGGCTTGGTGCTGTGGTGCTCCAGTTCGCTCCTGTTGCTGCTTGTCTTGTCCCCCAGTTCCCCTAAGACACCCCCTGGCGGGAGGAAGAAACTGCTGACCCGCCATGTTCCTCGCACTTGTGGTGACGCCAGAGCTGAGGGACTTCCTGGCAAGGGCCAGAGGTGGAGCGGTGCGCCTCATCAAGGTGCGCATCCAAGATGGTGAGTGACCTGAGACTAAGGGCCGGTGCTCTGGCCCTTAGTGGGATTGGATGTAGTATATGGGCTACATTATTCATGGCTTCAGTTTTGTTTATTCCAGTGAGTTCAAAAGTACTTCTTGTTCAGTCATTTTCAGTAAAATATGTTATTGAGATCACACTTCTAATGGAGGTTTGTTGTTCTATACATCTGAGAGTAAACATCTTACACAATCACTCAGGCAACTGTCCAGATCTTTTCACAGTTCACATTAATACATGGAGTCCTCATCAACAAGATCTTGATGCAACCCTGTTTTTCCTCATGTTTTGGTCGTGTCCCTTTGAAATGAAATATCTACCTGTGATGACTAGGCACAAGTTCCATTACATTTTTTTCTCTTCATACCTCTAAAACATTTCCATATGAAGCCGTCAAAAATCAGTGAAAATCATGTCTGTCTGTCTCCAGTCTGTGCCTCTGAGTTACCACATTAAAATGTTAGTAAAAGAGTTAGGCATTCATGATTTTTGAGAAAACCCCAAAGTATTGTTTCTGAATTACACAGTTTATGAGCCTTTATTTGTCTGAATAAAACTTAATGTGTACCACAAAGTACCAAAGATTGTATTGAGTTGACTGTATGTCCTAAGGTGGGTGGTCCTAAATTAAATGTCTCATTGCTTTGTTTGTACGACTCAAAAACAGACGCACATAAATAATTTTGTAGGGAAAAATGATACATAACAGAGTAACACAGGTACAAACATAACTCTTTCCAAAGGTTGTTTTAAGCCCTGAAAATTCAGGAAGGACACTCTGTATTTCCAGCTATCATCTTTATTTTCATCTCTAAAGCCATGATTGTTATCATGAGGCGAGCAGATCATTTTTTTCATCTAGATGGCTGAAAAGAGCCTTGAAGGATTCTGGGAATATGACCAGAGTACCAGTGATTGTCAATAAAAGACCTTCCAGTTTTTTAAAGTTCACTGGGTTTCCACTGTAGCTCTGGTTTAAAGGCAAGCCACAAGAGGGACAAACTCATGTCTCGTGTGAATGAGAATCTTGAGGCTGCGGCTTCCTATTAAGTGGTCACAGACAAAACAAAACAAAAAGTGTGGTCGAACACTGCTCAGGACTTCGTGTAGCTTCTAGGAACACATGATTGCATCAGCAGTGTGAAAACAGACATTCAGTGTGTCAGCTGAGCATTCTGTGAAAAAATGGGCATTGAGGCAATGGGTTTCTTGGTAGCAGATGATGGGCAGACTGATGTGTTCATGAGGTGTTTATATCTTGTTTCTTACATGACTAGTGTCACATGTAATCGGATTCATGTCATTTGCATTCTGGGACTTTTTGGGGGCTATCTTTGAGGACTGTGGGTATCAAATTTAGGATTTGGTGTCTAATTTGAAGGGTTGATGTCAGTGGAGACTGACTGGGTGCAGAGACAGACAGACAGACTTCCCTACTAGAGCCGTGAGAGCTTCCTGGGTGTCTCTTGGATATTTAGAGCATTGTGTGACCTGACATGGCGGCTTGCTGCTGCCTGGTGACACTCACTATTGCTCCAATGTCAAAAGTGAAACAAGATTGAGGCTGATTTCATCACCACTGGTTTGATGTTTCACTCGGTGTCTGAGCACCGAACAGTCTGCTCTAATTTCATGATTTTATGACTTCTGTTTTGGACTTCAGAGACAAAAAAATACACACAAAAGATAGTTATTACATAAAACTATAATTTTATTTTTATATATAATAAGTTTTATATTTATGGACCTTCAAATACACAGAGAGAGAATGGCCAATGGAAAGTATGTGTGTCTGCAGAGCAGGAATGTGTTGTGGCTCAGAATAGCATCATGCCCCCAGAGACGGTCAGGAAATCCCCTGTACCCCACAAGGACATCAAGCTTTAGGTGTTTGTTTTGTTCCATGAAGCCACGCTGTCAGGGTTTGTATTGTGGGGTCACGTTTGTCATTCCCATCAAAGATTACACATCAACCTGTAAGAAATTGATCTGTTGGTATTTTTCAAAACAAGCGGTCTCTCTCTGCCGTCATCCGCCCACTATGTTTAAAGAAAACACACAGAGCAAACAGTGAAAGTTTCATGGTGTTTCATTGTTGGTGTGTCGATAACTGAATGAACGTTGAACAGGTTATGCAGTCAGCAAATGTTCTGACTACCAACCAAACAACTGACTCAGTTTCTAGCTTCTCATATGTGAACATTTTCTTTATTACAAATGACTGAAAAATGAATACAAATTCTTGGGCGTCTGTCAAGTCAGAAAAACAGAAAGGAATTGAAGACGCTTTCTTGGCCTATTTTTCCCTGTTTTCGGACGATTTGTTATTCAAGCTACTAAAATAATGTGAGAATAATTACAAATTAAAACAATTAAAATAATTGCTGGTGAAAGTTGTGAGCGGTCTTCTTAATTAATTATGTTTGGAGTCTTAATTTTCAACCACTTGAATACAAACTGAGTTTGTACAGACAGACTAAAGATGTAATGACTTAGTTGAGAGAAAATGTAGAGAGGGCCCCATGTACATGTACAGAGGACTATAGCCTCTGTACACGGGGCTCACTCCTAAACCGCCAGGCCAATGGCACCCCACGTTTTGGTCATGTTTAATATGTTCAATTCTAATAGTCGGTGCTTTGTTTTAATGGTAGGCTTCTACACTCTTTCAAGTGTATGCAATTTATTTGGTCAACTGTTCAGTTTACTGTTCAGTTCTCAGAAACATCATATGTCTTAACCCACTGTAACATGCAATAATGAACTTCTGTTTAGAGAAACTCAACTGTAAATTTGTGCTGATCATCAACAAAGTGCAATTACTCTCCTACGTGAAACTCTTCCTGCTTCTGGCTGCAGACTACAGAGTCCTCTAACTCCTGCTGTATGTCACAGTGTGTTCTGTAAAGACTATGTTACATATGAAGGAGTGGGAGGTATGTGATGAGTTGTGGTCTGATTTCCAGAGCAGCTGGTGCTGGGGGCCTTCAGAGAGCCAGAAAGGAGCTGGGACCAGGACTATGATCGCTTCCTGCTTCCTCTCCTGGATGACCAGGAGCCGTGTTACATCCTGTACCGCCTCGACTCCCAGAATGCACAGGGTTACGAGTGGATTTTCATTTCATGGTCTCCTGACCAGTCTCCGGTATGTTAAAGTATGTACACTTCACTTTGCAAAGCATAGTGTTTAGCTGTATCAGTTATAGTTTGATCACTAAACCTCAAGTCGGAGTCAAGTCTGGAGTCCTGAGTGTTCAAGTCATAGTCTGAGTCACCAAAGATGAATCCAAGCAGAGTTAGAGTAGAGTCCCTTTTACCTGAGTCTGAGTCCTTTTCAGGCCTCCTACAGGAACTGTTGCTTAACAAGATGGCACGTTCTCTTCTCTATCATTTGAGTCTGAATAGAGTAAATGTTTTAGTTTAAGTCCAAGTTTGAGTACTCAAGTCTGATTTGAGTCAGGAGTCTTGAAAATCCGGACTGAAGTCCGTTGTCCTGGACTCAGGTACTACAACACTGAGCTGTATGAACAAATAAAATTGATGATTAGACATACAATCCACAAATTAAGGAATTAAAGGAGCAGTTTCCTAATTAATTTGCAATCCCGTGAAGTTGGGGTACTTGTGAGAGTCACTCTAGAAAATCCTGGGTGTCTTGCACACTGTCCACCAGTTGTTGTTGGTTGCTAATGTACAATAACGTAGAAGCTGAAAGGTTCAATATATCAGAATGTTAAAGAGTAATCAGTAGGCATTACTAAACATTAAGGTTTATTAAGCCAACATTCACATAAGAAGAAAGGCTATCTCAGTTTGGTCAAGGGCCTTGTACCAGTAATGCTGAGTCCTACATTTCCCATCATTCAACACAGAAACATCTTTCATGAGACAGTCCCTGCTTCGTGAAATAAGCCGACTATCAGATGTAACACATGTTGGTTACACATTTTCAAATACTGCTATACTGACCTATGATCTGATTCAGCTCTGACGACATTGACAGGATTATCGTGACGTTGGTGGATTACGGTCAAAATGAGTCAAGTTCCACTTTAAACCAGTTTTGTTTTTATCTTGGTGACCTAATTGAACATGTTTGTTTAGTGTAAGTCTGTTTCCAAGTGTTCTAGCAGTCAGAAACACTTGAGTCAGACTTTTATTTCTCCCTGTTGGTTAAGGTGAACAAAAGATGTTGTATGCTGCCACTCGTCTTCTACTGTTAAGAAAGAGTTGGCGGTGGCCATGTGAAATATGAGATGTTTGGCACAGCCGAGGTAGAGAGAAATTCATTATCCATATCATCTTACTATGACAGAGGGTCTATTCTGCTGTGATGATGTCTTTTTAAAGTGTTTATCCTGTAGTGATCTCTCTTGTTGTGCTTGCATCACCAGGAGGACATCTGTTGCTAGGACTACCAGCGTCATGTGTCATCGTGCTCAGGCCCCTGCCCCGCTCACATTAGCTGAACAGGAGCTCCAGAGGATCAAATCACAGAGGTGAGAGGTCAGCATGTCCTCAGCTGTTGTTCATCACTGCATGTACTAAACTATGCCTGTGCCTTTAATACACCCCCTCTACTTAAATGTAATGTTATGTGTGTTCGTTTTTGCAGGGCCGAGTTAAACAGGTATGTTGAAATGTTAATTATTGAAAGTGTATGTTCAGTATGAATTGTGATGTGTGGAAAGAGAAGAGAGACAGAAATGATCTCTATAATCTGTAAAATGTTGAGATAATTTGGATCTTCATCAGAGCCTTGTTAAGATTGGTGTGTTTCTTGCTGCCCCTGCAGGTGAAGACAGAGATCAGTGTGGAGAGGTAAACACCAGACACTTCAGGGCCTTGCTTTCCCTCTGCAGGACACGGCCAAAAGAGCCTTACAGCAACTCGCCCAAAAACGCATCAACTATATACAGCTGGGTAGCCTCATACAGGAGATACAGACCACTCACAGAGATCGCTGATATGTTATGCTTCCATCTATTTTGCACTAAGACATCTTTTGTTTGCATGTCTTGTTTTTATAGCGGTTGGATACCGAGAAAGAGACAATTGAACTTTGTCCACCCAACCCCACAGAAACCCGAGATCGGACCACAGGGTTCCCAAAGACACTCCCAGATACCACTTCTTCCTTTACAAAACTCCCATGAAGGAGACTACCTGGAATCTGTGGGTATGTCACTGATCCCATAATCCTCTTCTTTTTACATCCGTACAAGATGTACAAGCGAGAGCGAGGAGGGGTATATCCTGTGAACACCTGGTCTGCAGACACTGAGAGATGCTCAGAGAAAGCATTGACTCATCCCCTCTTGTCTATAGCTGTTGTTTTGAACTGTTTTGAGCAGGTAGTGCTTACTTTTCTATCCTATTATGTAAAAATAATTTTAGGTGGTGTCATGGATAAAGAAAACCCGCTTGAGAGAATCAATATGAGTGCTGCTGCTTCTGCTCCATAGGAAACGTTTGGAAAAAATCATTAATTTATGCACTAAACTTATGTAAACCTCTGATTTTAAAATGTCTACAGAAAAATCTGATTTAAAAACCTTTTGTTTACACTAGAGATCAGAATACATATAGAGGAATATACAGAGCCCCTTGGGAGACATGGGAGACATGGAGGAAAAAAACAAACCATGGTTTATCCCAGGATCCTGAAAAAATTGTGTCTCACAAAAGTATTTTGTTAAGGTTACCTCCTACTTTTGATCAAAGGCACAATCAAGCATCAACAACAGTTTAGTGCACACTAGGTAGAGATTTGTTGAATTGAATGAAATTTCTAAAAAAATGCAGTAACCTACTGAAAATGTTAAATCACTTCACACTGGTTAAGAGTAGTTCTGAAAATCAATCTCACATCAGTGGTCTCCTATTGCTTAATCTACAACAATTATTTTGAGTGATATGCTTTTATATCCTGGAATCATGGGGACTATTGAGTTGTAAAATGATTCCTGACCGCCTATAGTCATAAAGTGTAGGATTCCAAAATATTTGCGGGGTCTCGCAGAAGTTTCTTGGGATCTCACAAAACTTTCCCGGGATCCCAAGTTTCTGGGAATGAACCTTTTTTTCCTTCATGTCTCTGAAGGGCCTCTGTAGGAACTGCCAATTTGTATGGAAACAGATGGGCTTTCTGACAGCACTGTATAGAGCTGAAAATGTTCAAAACAGAGCATAGATTTATGCTGACATTAGTGTTTGGGTCAGCTTTAGCTAATTAGCTAAATTATAGTACCTCATACAACCCCACTCCACCCAACTAATAAAAAAAAGAACCATCCCTTTAATCTAATTCAACTTTAACAGCTGCTGTTTGTAAGTTAATGTCTTTCTGAGCTCAATTCTATTAATACCATATTACTTCCTTTTCAATATAAATATTTTTTCTGTGAATGCTTTACCAACTAATCTATATTTTTTGTTTGTTAATCCTTTATAAGCACTGGTGGTCGTATTTACTATACTGCTAACTAATTGATGTTTTATCTTTTGATCAATCTCTGGCACCAATTATTTTTTCTCCTATTAACTTTACTGGCCTTTTCGTGGTATCTATCCAGACTTTTGGACATCTGATTCATATCAACAAAAAATATTTTCATTGGATTCTTACAGGTCTTCTTCTTCTCTCTCCCTCTCTCCGTAGTGTTCATTTACTCTATGCCCGGATATAGCTGTAGCATTAAGGAGCGGATGTTGTATTCCAGCTGCAAGAGCCGATTACTGGAAGATGTGGAGAAAGATTATAATTTGGAAGTTGCTAAAAAGGTAACCTGAGAATAAAATAATGACATATGCATCATATGGGGTGCTACCAACTGCGGAGAGGTCTGGGTCAATGTTTTTCTGTTCCCTTACACGTGTTTAAGTATTTTACCACCTGATTTGAATTAAAAATGTGTCAACTTGTGTGAAAAGAAAGGATTCAGACATCATGTGGAAGAGAATTTACATAAAATATTATCAAAGCAGTGCAAAACTGATGTATGTATAAAAAACACTGTCACTTTAGCCCGCAAATTCCCTCAAGGTGTGTAAAGATAAAACCTCTCCCTCCTTCTCAATGGTCCTTCCCGCTGTTGTGGTAAAATCTGTATCCCTGTGAATATGTGTTTCCCCTGACCTTAACCTGCCACCCCTTACCATAACCAGACCCAACACCCAACATTGAAGGGCACTGCTTTAGCTTTATAAGGAAACTATAATACAACTCAGTCTAGATCACAGTTGAAATGACTGTGAAGATAACAAGAATATGAGACTGATTGTGAATATGCTGAAACACACACTCACACACACGACTGAACGCATGATCCCCTCTAGGCTTCCTTTAGGAGGCGATAAAAATCAGTATAATAAAAAAGTATTAAGGGAGCCCATTGTGGGAGTTTTTACTCATGAAAAGTATTTACAGTCCCAAACTCTCAGAACCTCAAGCTGAATAATAATATCCAAATTTTTAAATGGCTCCAAATGGATTTCAAAGCCCTAAACTCTGGGAACAAATCTATGTACACCAGCATAATTGTTTAATTTTTGTGCATCTTTTTGCAGCTGGAGATTGATGACGGAGCTGAACTGACAGAGGAGTTTTTGTACGAAGAGGTGCATCCCAAGCAGCATGCTCACAAACAGGCCTTTGCTAAACCCCGCGGCCCTGCAGGGAAAAGAGGACACAAGCGCCTCATTAAGGGTCCAGGGGAGAAAGTACCGGACAGCTAGAGGTGGACACATTTCTGATATAGCGAGCCTGGAGTTCCCCCCTTCTCATTTCCCCCGCCCTGTTACGACCTCCTCGGGCCCAGAGGAGCGGACATGGTGATGGAGTCCCTCGGCTGTTTGCGCACTGAAACACTTGAGCTATATTTTAAACTTGTTTTAACTACCATTATGTTGACAAATGATCTTTTGGTCTGTCTCTTCTACAGACAAATCAAATCACACAAATAAATCAAGCACATGCCTCTAAAGAGGTTAGTGGGATTATAAATTAAATCTTCCATACATCACAAAATAAAAGAACAGTTTAATAGACTTGTAGTTGTACTAAGTTGTAAATGGACGATTATGAGGTCTTTCAATTTTCATTTTCACACTCTAATAAAAGTTTTGTATGAGCAATGTTTGTACGAATCACTTAAACACTTAAAGGAAATTCTAAATAAAATCTTGTTTATACTGTGGTATTAGATCTTTCTTGTTACAGATGTTTTCATTCAGCATGCACGGCCACATGTCGGTAAATATTCTACATTGTTAAGATGGTCATGGGATAATAAAATCTCAGATTTAAAACATTCTAAATACAACCAACAGCTGCACATTAAGGCATCTACTTCGGTCGTCAACACCTTCTTATCACACCTGTGAAGTACACTGAGTTCATACTTGTTAAAAGGCTGCCCTGTCTTAATATACCTGCGTGGAAATCAATTCAACACAAGTTCTGACCTGTGTGCAGAACCTTCTCATAACTGATAACGGCTCTTTTGATGCACCTCACCAGACATTTATGTCAGACTTATGTATGAGGTTATCTACGCTTTGAGATCAGTTTGTGTAGATTTTGTAAACTTCATGCCTTTATAATCCTCCTCTGATGTGACTGGAGCATGCTGCTGCACAGAACCGCACCACAACAACATCAAGGCAGATTTTCAGATTATCACCAATGGTACAAATAAGTACTAATCTGACACAAAAGGGGGGGCTGCTCTCTTTGTCAATTAGCCAAGCAATTGGTCATAAGGGTCTTGACCAAGAAACCTAAGCTGATTATTTTTTTTATTATTGTGTAAGATATTGCTCAACTATTACCGACTCAGGACTTCATGCCAGAAGCTCTGAGGCTGCACATTGGGGTTTTCAACTACTACAGTGGCTAATGTCAGCATGCTAACAATGATGACTAATGCTAATATGTCTCAGGTCTAATGTTAAATAATTTAAGTATGAAGAGTTTAAATCCCAAACAAGCAGCAGACCACACAGTTTATTAATCCTGACCAATTAACTTCATTGAACAGAAGAATTTCACAAGTGCTGATACAAAGAACAATCACAGAGGCTTGTACCACGTGTTGCTCTGCTTCATGTGTTCTGAATACCATTAGTTAACATTAGAGCAAACTGTTGTGTCTTAATTAATCAGACACACGTGCCACAACAGGAACTGTAAACAGACTTTATTTCACTGGTTGCATGAGGCAGGGAAACATTCAAGAAATAATAAGTAGCACACAAAGTACTAAGAGTTCAAATAAATGTTGGGGGTGCTTGGCAGCAGTCCAGTTCCAGCAAAGTTGAGCTTATGGTGTAAAAAGAGCAAAATTAATCAAATAAAACATACGAAAAAAATGTGATACATGTTAATATATTGCTGATTTATGGCTGAACCTGATGAGAGTGCTGGTTTACAGGTATTTTGGTAGAGATAAAATGTTGTTTCTGGGCTACCATGTGATCGTTCATCCTTAAGGGGACCATGAATGAGGGGAATCATTTACATGGCAATCTATTGACATATTTCACTTAAACACTAAGGTCACGTTGGGGCTTCAGCAGAAATTTGTACATCCTTTCGGGATCATGATCATCTGTACTAAGTGTGCCTATCCACCCTATAACTGTAAAGACATTTCAGTCCAAAGTGAAAATGTTGACCAACCAAACTATCTGTCCAATCAACAGCTGTTACTCTCAACCCAGATCCATGCTGCTATGGTTGAAATTAACTTCCACATCTTAAAAATGTTCCTTCCCCCAACCCAAAAGTTGTAATTTGTCCGCATGATCACATTGAAACGATTTCACAGATTATGAAACAGTGTAAATTCTGTGTCTTGAAGCATTTCTTTAGCCAGCTATAGGGTAGACTATAAAGCAGATCTATATAGGCCTGTTCCTTGAGAACAAGGAAAAGATCTGCAGATGAATTAGATTTTCTGTTCCAAGCAATTACAGATTTTCTCAGAATTTTATGGAAACACCCTTTTTCTGCAGATTGGAAGACGACAACAGCTCTTCATTTTGTCTAAACACTGGTCAACATGAACATACTCAGCTGTTATGTAGCATGTTCTCACCGCAAAGGTTAGGATATCAGCATATCAATATATGTGAGGTCAATTTGGGGAGTGGGGCTGATGGACTCTTAGGCCCTTAAGTCTAATGTATTACATCAGGAGTCATAATTATTGGCTATGGATTAACAATCTGTCCCTGCATAGGAAACTGGTAACTTAGGCTGATAATATAAATGCAGAGAAGCGAAATATATTTTCTCTACAATTAAACGGAATAGGGAGGAAGGTTAAATGTATATAGCACAAGAAAAAAAAACATATTTCAGATTGTACTCTAGCACAGTATTTTACCCACCTCACCTAGCTGATAGAAACTTTAACCTTGACAGTGCAAGACTGATGTTCGGTCAGTTCATCTTAATGCTGTAATGGCCACATTACAACACACACAAGCAGTGTGTGTTTGACATTTCAATCAATCTCTGAGGTTATAAAAACATCAGACAGAGCACCTGCTTTTTCATGCAAGTATTAAAGGGAAATGCACTTCATAAATGAAATGATTAGTTGGTTATGTTATCTGGCCTTTTCATATTAAGATTAATGCACTGTGAGTACAATGATCCTCTGAATTTGTAACTATAAAACATGAAATTCTAGGAGGTATATAAAAAGAAAGTACACCTACTGAGGCCTGGAAGATCCAGACAGTATTTCATCTTCCGATTCTTAGTATCTTCTGTGCCTTCCTTGTACTGTTCTCTCCAGTTACCACAATCGAACATCCAGATGGATCACATTTTATGTCCCTGGAGTCTGCTCTAAACTTGGCTTAGCTGTCTTTTCTCATATTATGCTCTCTAGGACTGGAATCAATTCCAGGAAACTCTCCACATCAAAACAATGGCATTCAAAAACCACCCAAAAAATGACAATTTCTTTAACACAGCAAGGTTTTAGTTTGTGCTCGTAAAGGCTTGGGTGCAGAATAAAAGTCAGGAAATTCTAGTCAAAAATAAACGTGTTGTTTCTTTTATCCCTGAACTAAAAGAAGTAATGTGTTGTTAAAATAGCTACATCCAGAGGGGACAGATGCAGTCCACAAGACTTCTAAGAAAAATAATCTCACTACTGAATTTCGTGGAAAATTTGAGATTCAGTTTGGGATCAATAATGTCCTGCGGACATGGCCGTGGTTAAGAAATAATAGTTTTGTGAGATTCTTTGTTTGCAGTCTAACTCGTGTGTGTATGAGAGAGAGACAGATTGTTGCTCACAGTTTGTAAGGTTAAATGTTAGTTTAGCTCTGGACATAATGTTCTTCTGATTATCAAACAGCACGGTGATAATGCAGGATCGCTAACTTTAAATAATCTTGAGTCTGCTCATCAAAAGGACAACATATTCAGCTGTTGTGATTTCCTGGGTTGATCACCTTTAAATGTCAGGAGAGTTAGCCTATGTGTGCAGAAATACAATTTACTTTCTAGGGCCTTCTATCTTTAGACGAAACTAAGGAAACACGCAGTTCAACAAATCCTCCATAATCCAATACAATAGTCAGAGTAACATCAAACGTAAGCAAAATGTCACTTACTCTGACCTTACTGTGGCATTTTGTTTTAGTTTGTAGTCACGATAACAACTTGTTTTGTTGAGCGAAACTACTCCGACTAAAACCTCCGAGAAAACCTCTCGCCGTGTGTTTTTCCGCCATGGATCGAGGGGAATCTATATTACTGGAAACAGGCTGTGTGCATTCCTATTATCTTTAATGTCGAGGTGGTGAATTCCCAGAATGAATGTACTGTCGGGGCCGCCCGGTAGGGCGGAGTCAACCCTGCAATTATTCCTGGAAAGCGGATAGGGAGAAGCTGCCGCGCGGTTCTGGGGAGCGCGCGTCGGTTCAGCGAAGGCACGAGCTGTTGTGTGAAACTAGGAGAACAGCAGTCGACCAACACGACATGTCTGTGAACGCATATCATGAGATTGAACTGTGATAATAATAATAAGTCAAAGAAACAAACACTGAAGCATGCTGATGGAGGAGCGACGAGCTGTCACGAAGCGGTCGGTGCGGAATCGGAGTTGGTGCGTTCGGCGTGACGTCAGAGCCGCCGGTGCTGTGAAGAGTTCTCAGAATAGACTTCTAGGAAACGGTAAATTTTAAAAGCCAAGCCTTTACACTCTGTCCTTCACACATTTGGATCTCACTCTGGCTACAACACACTCCAAATCCGCAGCTGGTTACACAGGTTTACTTCGCTTTATACTATTTGCGTTTTTAACACAGTGTTCGTTTAGAAAAGTACAGGAACATCCAACCCTGTTTTGGAAACGCGGAGCTCTTCCTTGTCTGCATATCGATCATAATATTCAGACTTATTCACATCGGATCTGATTGAAATCTACTTTTCGGCTGGATGCTTTTTGTCCACACGCAGCTTTGTCTTATCTTCTGAAGAAGAAGAAGAAGAAGAAGAAGAAGAAGAAGAAGAAGAAGAAGAAGAAGAAGAAGAAATACTGACTGGATTAACCAGAATTCAAGGAATAGCATGATCCTGTGTGTACCAGGGTGAGTCATGACTTCTTTGTTTCTGTGTTTTCCCCTTCCTTGTCTTTGTTAAAAAACAATATTCTTTCCTCATAAGTACTAATAATCTAGACTAGAGTTAAACTTACACATGTTACAAGTTTAACATTACACATGCAGCCTATTCTATGAGAACTGTTTTTTCTTATGTCTTGAAAATGCCTGATAAACATGTAATAAAAACAAAAAAGCTATTTTTCAGACACTTGTAATAGTTGGAATCATACATACTGTACTGTTTTGTTTTAATCTCTGTGTAATAAGAAAAGTCTGATGGAGATTAAAATGTTATGTGGAAGAGTGTCCTGGCCCAGACTGCCATCAATAACAAAACTAACCACACAAAAAATAACAATATACAACACTGAGTCAAAATAACATTTTTAAAAAGTGGTTATTAAATCATTAATAAGATGATCTTTCAGTTGGAGGGCTATTCAGTTGAGAACAGTGAATCCCCTTCTTATTTTATTGCTCCGAAATGAGCTCCATAGATCTACAAATAATGTATGATTTGGCTTCCAGCATTAACATGGAAGAGCAATGCTAGCAGTATTTGCTTTACTGTGTGCATTTAAAAAATATATATATATCATGTGATTTCAACAATTTTCTCATCTCATCTCAGGCCCAGAGCTCCTCTGCCCGCTGCACCGTCCACTGAAGCCCCGCGGGGCATGCGGGCAGGAACGGTACCTTCCCCCCCTTGCCTTCAAAGCACTCCTCCACTCTGGGATCCCACAAAGGACCTCAGGGCAATCGCAAGCAACTTCTGCTATCTGGAAAATTCAGGTACGGTCCAAAAAAAGACAACTGAACCTAGAAGTTAAGAGTAATTAAAGGCACAAACAGTCTCAGGCATTGTTTTGCACATTTTGTTCTTTGCTCTCAGAGATTCAGTTTCATTACTAACTGGTGTGTTAGAATGAAGCAATATAAAAGGAAGTGGAAAATGCTGCTGCAGCTTTTTAGAGTGACTAATATTTAGGAATCTGTGTGTGTGTAGGATGGTACTGGGGAGCTGTTACTGCATCTCAGGCCCACGCTGCTCTTCAAGAGGCTTCCGAGGGAGCCTTTTGGTACGGGACAGCAGCCATCCTCTGTACATGCTCACCCTCTCAGTCAGGACTGCACGAGGCCCCACGAGTATACGGATCCAGTACAGTGGTGCCCAGTTCCTTCTGGACTCCAGCTCCCCGGCCCGCCCCAGCCTGTCGTCATTCCCCAACGTGCCCAGGCTGGTGCAGCACTACATGGGACCACAGAGGAAAGTAGAGGAGGGCAAGGTAGAGGAGCAGGCTCCTTTTAAATCCTCCCAACAGACAATTCAGGATACATCGGTGGTGTTGAAACTAAAGCGGGCTGTTTACAAGCCCCAGAGTCTCCCATCATTACAGCACCTCACCCGCCTTGTCATCAACAGACACACTGACTGCCACGAACAGCTACCACTCCCCAGGCCTCTGCTGCGTTACATACAGGACTATCCCTTCAAAGTATGAGGGGTCCCTTGAGTCCTTTGTTCTGACTGACTTTAAGGAAAAAACTGTCACACAGGTCTGTTGTGCCTGTGAGTGACTCTGCTGGTCCAGCAATTGGAGGCCAGTCATGGAAATACTGGACACAGGGTCACGTTTTTTCGCTGAAAAAATGTACAAATTCAGTAAATACTGTTGTGCCTGGTTTCCGACTAAATTGGTCAAGGACTGGGGGACGAATAGCCCCAGAGGAAGACTACATTTAGGAAAACCTCAGTACTGTAATCTACACTTACTTTAAGCTGAATGTGGAATTTGTCCATATCTATTTGACCCTCATCAGTTTGGGATGTACATCCTGTTATTAACAAGTACACTGATTCCATTCAGACAGACGTTTTACACCATTTATTTTTCTCAGTAAGACATTTTTTCTACCTTTTACATGTGTACATTTTCTATTAAAATAACCAACTGGAGTCTCACTTTTGTGTCTTCTATCCTCCTTTTGTATTGTTTAAAATAGAAGTATTACTCACAGGATTTAGAGAAAATCTGTCATAATCATCATTACTAACCAGCACATGACGGCTGCTCTTGTGACACTTTGTTACGAAATATTTGCGCCTTCAATCACCTTTGAAACACAAAGATTTGTGGCCTTTGAGCTTTAAGTGTATGAGAAACCCAGACTGTGTGAGGAACTGAAGGCCACATTGTGGTGTTTTGCTCAACAATGCATACACAGCCCACATCTGAGTCAGCGAGTGGACAAGTGAAGGGAGGACCGTTCATCAGCGGATTCACAGAACTACTGAGTGCTTCCCAGGAGGAGGGAGAGATTCGGGAGGGAGGGTTCTAAGAAAAGCCCCGGTAATTACCTTCAGCTTTGAGCCTGCTTTTTAGCCATCTCGCACAGATTTTTTTTATCATGTGGCAGGATGTGATCACAAATGTTAGCGGATTAAAAGTGCAGTACTGATGTGTAAATCATTTCAGCTTCCGCAAATTGGGACTTTTGAGTGAGAGAATCAGTGCGAGTGCATGCTCAGCGGCTCAGGGGGGGTAGGGGAGCTAAGGCCGTGGCAACCTGGGCTAAAGCCAGCGTAATAGGATCTCAGTTTCTCAATCCAGATCAAGCTTGTGGTCCTTGTTTGACTTGTCTTTCTGAAGGATGCAGAATCGTGGCCTAAGAAACACACAAAAATATAATTTATATAAAATAACAGTGCGATTGACTTCAAATCTCAAATTGCACTGTGAGAGATTAAGAATTCAGGGTGTATGCAGCTTTATTTTCTGACTAAAGATAATTCAGATTTATTAGTGTAGTTTTTTCAGTCAAACAGACTGTGCTGTGTTTTGCAGATCCGCATTGTTGTAATTGTAATATCGAATCACAGCAGGCTAAATAGTGACAAAGCAATGGTCAAACACAGACAAAGAGGTTCTCTTCACAGACCTGCCACTGATGTCCTGCTGCGTCTCCACATAATGCATCTCTTCCACATTCGCCTTCAACCACTGCTGAATAAGCAGGGGGTGTCTGGGATCTACCTCCAAGTAAACACGCCTGTTATTCACAAGAAAAAGAACACAGAATAGATAAAAAATGTTATTGTCAGCAGGACAGGATTATCAGAGGTAATTTTGAGGTGAGAGCAGTGGCTCATGTCTGGAACTGTTTTCACTTCAAGTCTTTTAAACCATAACTCATTAAAAAGGAAACATGATACCGTGTTTTTGAGAACATGCTGTTCCTATGACAAGCTGCCGCCGCTGCCGCCGATAGGAATTAAACCCAGGTGTCTGTGTGTGTGGTGTGTGTAAGTGTATATGTGTGCTTGTGTGGAGCTGAGGGGTTCTTACCCATGATTTGATAGAATATGTGGAGCAAGGGTCAAAATCTGTTTGATCACTTTTAGGCCATCTTCACCTCCATCCAAAGCAGCGTGGTCTTCAAACCTGGACAGACAGGTATTCATAATTCATAACAATACATAAATCCATTTGATGTTACATAATTACAAAAGTACTTTTTAAAGAAATCCCAATGCACTGATGCATTTTTTATGCATTTCCAGGTCTATGATTTAACAGTAATATTCAATTAGTATGTCTGTTTTTATTGGGCATGGATTTTAAAACACCTAAACCTTTTTCGAACCCCCTTTAACAAGTAATACTTCAACAGCGAAATGGTTTGACGCACTTTAACACTTCAACAATGCTACAAATCTAAAATAAAGATCTAATCAAAAAATATAATTAAGAACAGACACTGTGTCATCTGCATCTCTTTTAGCATATTCATTCCCTAGTGCTATAGAAAACTCAAATTAAAAGAAAAATAGAAGTTAAATTTGAAGTCACACAAATACACAGTTACCTACTCACAGCTGAAGCAGGAGAGCTAATTGTATCTGTCGGTAGCTAATGAATAAGATTTTGCTTTCACACTGTAACTGTTTCCTGCTTTGGAAATATCTTAACATTGATTGAATAATATCTTGGTATTTATTTGTCATATAACATCAATGAGGTAGTAGCTTAATCAAAGTATGGGTTGCAAACAGTTTGCCTGCTAAATTAACTTAGCAGCTCCTGACTATGGAAAAATCTATGACTTTTCTGCTAGTAAAATACTTAAAAGGTTACATCAAAAAGTGTAAACTTGATAATCCTATTATCAGCTGTCCATTATGAATTGGACATTCTTCTAGATGTATTGATCAAGACATGGCTGTTTCTTTTTTGGCAAAAAGCAGGCAAAAGTTGAAACAACACACTTTGTTGTGGATTCTGTGTCCTCTCTTATTGCCTAATTTTTACGGTGTACGATTGATTGGTTGACATAATCACATCCATCACACAGATAACCCAGTGAGCCGAAAACCTAAAACCAAATTTTCCCTTACTTTTAGCTTTTTAATGCAATAGGCAGGACAGTGCAGAGAAGTAGCCATATCATTTTGTTATACCACTGTGGCTCAGTGGTAGAGTTGGTTGTCTCTCAGTCAGAAAGTCAGGGGTTCAATCCCAGGTCTAGCTGTCTACCACTACCCAAACTGCCCCTGGTGGCTGTGCCAGCAGTGTGTGAATGGGATTACTTAATACTGATGGGCGCTTTTCATAGTGGCCTCTGGCATCAGTGTATGAATGTAGTGCGAATGTGACATGCAATGTAAAATGGCTTCGAGCTGTCAGAGGACTAGAGAAAGCGCTTCATTACACAGTCCATCTACTACTACTACTATTAATATAATATAATATAATATAATAAATATAATATAATATAATATAATATAATATAATATAATATATATAATACACTAATTATTTAAATAATAATTTAAAATACTTTCTGAAGTGGCTGTGATAAATATTATAATACTTAGGATGAACTGTCTTATCACATTTGAGTCCACATTTGAGTCCACATGTGAATGAATGTTCCAAAAGCACTTCATGATTACTTAAACTTGAATATTTAATAAGTGCCGATTAGTAACTTTTCATTTCATTACCCTTCTTTCATTAAATGTTTATACGAATGATGCACTCTTACGTCAGTGCTAAAAAATTAAATACACTAGCTGTCCCTTAAGTGAGTGTGCTCTACTTTTCCCTCCTACAAAAACGTTACATAATACTAGGAATACAAGTGCTTAAAATTTAAAGTAGCACAAGTTTTGTTCTAGATTTTACCTTGTATTCACAATATCATATGTAACTGTTTTTAGGTATTATTCAAGGTTATTTTCCTCTGATTTGTATCTCTGGTTCATACACTGCTTAAAAGTAAAAGAAAAGCATCACTTGATACTTCTGATCACTACCTAGTTGTTAAAGTGCATGATAGTTTACTATTATGTTCACAGTAGTTTATTAAGAATTGTTATACCATGTGTACATACTAACTACTAACGACGAGATGAGTCACCTGTATATTTCGGGATGCAGTGTCATCATATCTTCTGAGAACAGGTATGGAGGGTTACTGACTAAAGCTGACACAGGGTTTACAGAGGCTCAGCACAGCTTCAGCATCTTAAAAAACACACAAACAAAATTTTATCATAAATGTGTAGTTGTGTCAATTATAAGTACAATGCACTGTGCTCACTTACCTTTCAGTACATCTATATGATGACCTCTAATCTGTCCTGAAGCCCCAAGCTGTGCAAAAAAATGTTTCATCAAACATGATTCGTTACTTGATGCCTCCAACAACAGAAGAGAATTCATGAGAGCATTAATACTTCTGAGATTACCTAATCGCATTCTGTCTTGTTAAATCAACGGCCTCCTGGCTTTGATCCAAAGCAATGGCTTTGAGCTGGTGAAATAGAAACACAACACAGTATTCAAATGCTGTTTACAGCTCTCTGGGAGAAAAGACATTGTCGATTATCAAGAATTTGTCTGAGATAGGGAAATTCAAACAACTGTATTTCATCATTAACATTTTGGCTTTTCTTTAATTATACGAAGTAATCATCCAGCCTTTAAACTGTCAAACTTGATACATGACCATCATCTATAACAACAGCCAACTCTACCGCTAAAAGACACTTTAATAGTCTGACCAAGTCTAAATACTGAAAGTATTTTAACATTACATTGACAGGAAGTTGAACATCACATTTGGAAACTTAGCCCAGCTGGATGCTTGGTACTTTTGGTACCTTACTTGATTACCATAAACCACAATATTCTAATGGTTGCACATTTCCTTTTAGCATGGATCATCACTCTCAAGTGTCTTTTTATTGTTGTGTTTGCTTTGCACCACTTTGTGACTGGTACCAACACAGATAAACTTAAAGTTATTGTCACTTCACTGTTTGACTGATCGAAAACTGAAAAAGAAATATATCTTGAGTGTCATGGAGCCATATTCGTGGTAATAAATACTTGATAACCTATTTGCTGTCTGATATAAGCTTCTCTGGGTAACAATACAATCAAAAGAATTTAAAGTACAACTCTACTTTGGTATCCATATAGCTAGATATACTTTATTTCAGACCCATAGGTCCATATCATCACAAGAGTATATAAAAGACTAAAAATAAGTCAAATGCATGTCCTGCAAGAAATAAAAAGATCATATGACAATTTACACATTCATTTTGATCAGAGCATAAAAAGGCAATTGTTCAATGTTTCCAAAAGCAAGAAAAATACCTTGACTTAATGTGGGTTAGTGAGCTCCCTAAAATTTCATTTCCTGAATCAGCTAAATGACACATAACTGATACATCAAATGTCTCAGTACAGCATGAAATGTGGGGAAATTGTATGATACAAACATAAGCTTGCACTGGTCCCTCTTGGTAGTTTAAGGAAAATTCGTTATGCATCATTATATTATATAAAACACTCAAATGATAATATTGCCTTCAGCTACTTCCTGGCTTACATAATGTTAGCTCAAATGTGGCAGAGTGCCAAAATTAGCTGTTGTCTAATGTTAGCAAACTTTTGAGTAAATATGTTGCTTTAATGTAAGCTTACTGTTTAGCACATATTGTTTTAACTTGATATGTTGTCTGCTATTACTGGATTTTAACTGTTTATTGCTACTCAGCTGTCAAGCATGATTTGTCTGACTCCAAACATTTGAATCACTTCAACCCACGAACACAATGGATCTTACAAGATAATTTGACGTTCCCACTTATAAGTGTCATGGCCATCATGTGAATATGGTGAACAGTAATCACGGAAGTTGATTGTGGACAACAAGCCCCATTTTTAACAAGGATGAACAGTACAGAGAGCTAAAAGGACAACATCTCAATAATGTTCCAGAAATGCAGCACTAATTTGTAGGGATGCACCGATCCGATCCTGGTATCGGATATCGGCTCTCTCTGGCTCAAAAGCTAGATCGGATGTCGGTGACAAGGGACCGATATAGGTCCGATCATAGACTGTAAAAATAATGGACGTAGTATCCGTGACATCACCCATTTGTTCCTGAACGCTGTTTTGAAGCCAATTGACGGCGACAGCCATATTGGAAATGCTGAACTCACCCAGGCAGAGTGTGAAGTAAAGAGGCGGAGTTTGAGCCTCCTAGCCAACAGCTATGTGTTCCCGTCCGGGAGTCAAGTCAGTCAGTCCTTATTTGGGCAAAATCTCGTAATCTTAATATCTTCTGAACCATCGCGTTAGAAAAAAATTAACCCCCCGTACAGTGTGTGCCTATAGAGAGATTAGCTAAATAGGGCCAAGCCATTTTTTGAACCAGGCCGTAAACATGTTTATTAATGCTGCAAAGATCGTCTTTTTCCCATTCATTTCTACAGTATGTGGTTTCCGGTGTTTCTGCAGCCAGCCTCAAGTGGATTCAAGATGAGATGCCACGGGATCACTAGATTTATTTAATTGTATAGTAGAAGGAACATAAACGTCTGCACTACATTTCAATGCAGTCCATTGAGAGTTGTTGAGACATTTCCCTGAAAACCACAAATGCAATACTAGTAAAAATATGTTACCATAAACTTTCATGCTAGTTTTGGCATCAGATCATCTCTTTGAATGGACTGTATTAGTGAAAATGTTGGTGCCTTGGAAAAATTCAGTGAACAATAAAGTCGACAGGCATTTATCCTCTTGAGATTACATGTAAGCCAACGCTAATAGTAATACACCCATCATTTGTTGTTGGCATTCTTCAGCCTGAGTCAATGTGACAGCTAGTGGGGGGAACAAATGAAAAGCCATTATTCAAACACTCACCTGGGCAGACTCTTCAGCAGACTAAGAGAAATGGCACCAGAGCCGCATCCCACCTCCAAACATGTTAGTGCTGCATCATCACCCACTCCTCTCCCAGACTTCTTCTTCAAGTCAGTGAGCACAAGTTCAACCAGCTCCTGCATCAACAGACAACACCGCTCTGGTTATATGAGACAGATTCTTGGGTTCATCTGTAAATTGGATACATGGTCTGATTTTCTTCAACCTCAGTTTCAGGTCTTGGTATGAAGACGGGAGGTCTCATCTTCAGTGTCAGATCTCTAAAGTCCCACTCCTCAATGACATACTGCACAGGCATACTGCGACAAAAACAATAACTTATGAGTTTTCAATAAACAAACATTGTGTGAGTACATGTTAATAGAGGAAACCTTATACCTAGACAGGCGTCTGGTGCAGAGCTTCCACATCTGCCCCATTTTTCTTGGCTGAGAAACTCTGTTAACTTCCCCCGCTCTAGACTTTCAATCTGGATAAAAATAGTTCATGTAAGAAGAGGAGTGGACGGTTAATGTGAGGAAGAGTATTCAGACATTATGTCAGGCAAAGAACAGACTTCACAGATTTAACTCACAGTTTTAGCCCCAAGCAGATAAGCAATGATGTAATTGCTTGAGTGGTCAGGCTCTGTCACACCCATTTCTTCAAAGTGCTTCCTCCATAAGTCTGCTGCCTGGAGTGCAGTAATCCTGCCTGTAGGTAAGGCTGGAGTGCTGCATCTTCGCACTGCATGGGAGCCCAAAATTCCCTGGATGCATTTTAATAAATTGAGTTAATGAATAAAAATGGAACCCTAAAATTAGCGCGCACTCTAGCTATAGATTTTAGAACGCCTCTACATTTTCTCCCAGTGGGAATCCCCATCATCATCGTCTTTGAGAAGTAAATCTGAAATGTTCCATTTTAGCTCATACCTCAGACACCACTGACAGATTACACTGAAGATAAATGTCTCATGATTCACCAGCTCTCACTTCCCTTGCGTAAGACGTTATCTCTTTACCATTTTTTTGTTGTTTGTAAGCAAATTTAAGCAATACATTTTTCAAATGATACTTGGTTTTTTAAATAGTGAGATGATACAAATATAACTGAATGTCTTAAATGAGACTCTGGTGTTGATTTATAGTGATCCCAGATCTATGAATAGTGGCAAAATATATACTTGGTGGTATAGTGTATGTTAGTGATAATTTCCCCATGGTCGATTCAGCACAGCTAAATATCCTCAGGGCTGTGAATACCTGAAGTTCAATCAATATTTTTTGCTGGCTGGTAAGTTAATTGAAAACACTAAAGAAGTTATCATGGGGTATTTTTGAATTTAAGGAAAATTCACCTGACCAACACAATGTCTGGGAAAGCTTTAAGTGTGCTCTCAGAGGACATGGCGTAAAGATGGGTTGTGGAAACAATAAACAATTTGATCCAGAAGAGGAGTTTAATGAAAGAGACTAACTGGATACAAGGCTGGATGAAATGCAGCTGCCCTCAGAAGAAACTGATAATTTAACAAATAACAATACTGTATGTACAATCTAATCTATGTACCGATAATGATCCTGCCACATAATCTTTATTATGTTCAAGTCGTGGTATCAAAAACTGATCAGATTTAATGATACAATTAAGGTCATAATGACTCTTTCAAGGTGCAAACATAATCATTGTGAGCAAAGGGTTTGGTTTGTGTTCAGCTGTGTCATAACTTCGAATTGAGTTTTTTTTTCCACAGGGAAAAGTTTTGTGTCAGAGACTTCATGGACTTCATTCTGTCCCTTAATGTGAAATCAAATCTCAATCTTGATTAGAAACTATAATAAAGTGCAATGCCAAACTACGAATTTGATACAGAACTTACAGAGACACCAGAGGTGGTCCTTAATTTCATACACTACCGATGTATGTGACTTTTAGTTTAGCATAAGTTACCTTTATTCCAAAACCGTTGCATCCAAAGCATCTGTATCCTGCACTCAGTGATCTCGTCCACATGACTGATGTAAACAGTCCTCTACTGAACTCTTTCTCACATATACAGCTCGTGTAGTCGTCGTTTTCTCTCGCTGCATCTCACTGGTATCCAGCTGTCCTACAAGTACACTTTCTATACCCTAGTTTATGCCCTATGTGTACACTACAACAACATGATATGTGATCGGTTAGCACGATGGTACCATACAGTCTATGGATGGTACACATTATTGATAGTACTTCCTGCACATGGCGCTGCTGCCGACGTCCTCTGCGAAACGTCTCGTGCGTCGCATACATACTGCGCAGCACTGACCCTGGTGAGCAGTGTTGCCTTTAAGTACTGTCGGATAAATAAAATATCACGGTATGAGCCCTAGAAAAAAGCGAATTAAGCACTGACAGCTCGGTGTATTTTTGACACTGAGATAGCCTAGACAATGTACATACTGTTGGCTAGTTGATTTCAGTATTGACACATGCAACTTCAACTTATACATTTTTATCTTAACAAGATAAGCTTGTTTCTTCACATAAGACTACTCGAAAGACAACTTTTCCACTCCATCAAACAATGGAGGGATCTTAAAAGTTCGTCAAAGAAACATTTTAACACCACAGAATGTTCTATTACTATATTTGTTAGTAACATATACTCAACTTCCTAGGTAACATTCACGACTTCTGTTTATGTGTTTTTTAGTTACGAGGTACCCTTGAACGCATCAATATTGTTGTTCCCATGTCTGCTGCCTGAATGCAACGAGTATTGGAGAGTTATTTGATTTTTTTAAATGAGTTCTGACAGCATTTATTTTGATATAGGGACACCACATTTACTTGGACGTAGTCTAAAAGTTGGACCTGTTAAACACATTTCTGAAATCGTAATGAGCCGGTGTTTCAGCGTTAAAACTGGAAGATGACAGCTAGCTGAAGGAGCTAATCAACAGTGGAGGCATACAGTAGATTGTAATTTATAGCTGAAAGGGATTGGTGAAGGTTTTTTTTTTCAGGGTTTTTGCTAAATTTACGGAGGGAAAGTTGCCCCGGCAAGCAGGTCTGTGATGGGCATGTCAAACCGTATAGAGTGTATCTTTTTCAGTGAGTTTCACCCCACCCTGGGTCCAAAAATAACATATCAGGTAAGTGGTCAGTATTTTTGTGCATAGACTTAGATACTTAGATATATATAGTGACTTTTTTTAATATAGAATGAGAATATGTACAACAAGTCACCAAATTATCATATAAATTACCATAGAATCTACCTGTACTGAATGATTAATCTAAATACGAGCCAGAGACTTGAAGTAGATGATAACTTGCAATAGATTTTTTTCTTCTTCATTTTTGACCTTAGGGAAACACGTATTTACTAAAAGGTTTTGCCCTAAATCTTCCTGAGATTTGTCCATGTGTAGGAGATAAATGAGTGGGAAATGAGGTCAGTTGAGGAAAGGTGTAGTCTTGGATCATATTAAGTATCTGAAATGCATTTAATGTAGAGACTTCACAAAGTGTTTTAAGCTTTATACAGTCTATAGTTTTAATTAGTCAGATTCTTATAATCCTTATAATCCTGAAATATACGCAACAGTCCTGGAACAGGCTGTGTTGTTGTATTGGACTGTATTTATAGTATTACATTTTTTTAAAGTTAAACAGGTTTATTTGTTATATGTTTTATTCTTTTGGATAGATTTTCACACTTATTGTCTTCTGCTCTTTCTCCCAATAGGTCCCAGAAGAATACATTTCACGGGAGCTCTTTGACACAGTTCAAGTTTATATCATCACCAAGCCAGAGCTGCAAAACAAGCTAATAACAGTGTATGTAGTCAAACACATTTCTTTCAGTTTCTCTTCTTTTATTAGTTTGTTCCTTGAGATCTCAAAGTAGTACGTTACTTGTGTTTTGTATCAGCCTCTTTTCTGTGCTCTTGATGTCTCTTTCAGCACTGCCATGGGGAAGAAGTTGATTGGGTGTCCTGTGTGTATCGAACATAAGAAGTACAGCAGAAATGCCCTCCTGTTTAACCTTGGCCTGGTGTGTGATGCCCAGACCAACACGTGTGCTCTTGAGCCGATTGTGAAGAAGCTGTCTGGATACCTCACCACTCTGGAGGTAGAGAATAATGCTTCTGCAGATCTGTATTTTGCACATATTTGCACATTTTTCAGTGACATAATATTTAGAGATAATATTTTTTTTTTTTTGTGGTTGTATTGCAGCTGGAGAGCGGCTTCATATCCAATGAGGAGAGCAAGCAAAAACTGATGCCTATTATGTCTACCTTGTTAGAAGATCTTAATGCCACAGGAGCCTGCACCCTGCCTATAGGTACTTTTTTGTTTTAAATGTTTTTTAAGATAAAGTTTCAATAGTACTTAAAGTCACTGAACAAACAGCCTCTTGTTCAAATTTTAGTTAGAGTTTACTTGATTGGTTAAGTATCTTTGTCAGTTTAGTTGTAATTGTAGTCATTCAAAGAATCCTTAAAACTCCAATTTCTTCTTTTAATAAAATAAAAAAAGTAATAAAATGTATAATAGCTGGTCACGTATGATCTGATCATACTATGGTAACAATTCAGTTCGCTACAGCTAAATATCCTCAGGGTTGTGTATACCTGAAGTTCAATCAATCATTGTTGCAGGCTGGTAAGTTAATTGAAAACACTAAAGAAGTTATCATGGGGTATTTTTGAATTTAAGGAAAATTCACCTGACCAACACAATGTCTGGGAAAGCTTTAAGTGTGCTCTCAGAGGACATGGCATAAAGATGGGGTTGTGGAAACAATAAACAATTTAATCCAGAAGAGAAGTTTAATGAAAGAGACTAACTGGTTACAAGGCTGGATGAAATGCAGCTGCCCTCAGAAGAAACTGATAATTTAACAAATAACATATATGTACAATGTAAGCAATGTACCGATAATGACGCTGCCACATAATCTTTATTATGTTCAAGTCGTGGTATCAAAAACTGATCAGATTTAATGATACAATTAAGGTCATAATGACCCTTTCAAGGTGTAAACATAAACATTATGAGCAAAGGATTTGGTTTGTGTTCAGCTGTGTCATAACTTCTGACTGAGTTTTTTCCAACAGGGAAAGGTTTTGAGTCAGAGACTTCATGGTTTTGCATTGGAAAACCAAACATAGATAAACTTGCAACCAAATTTCTAAGATTTTTTTTCTGATTTTGTTTCTTTTTGTGTTCTTCTGTTGTGTCCAGATGAATCAAATACCATCCACTTAAAGCTGATCCAGCTCAGAAAGGACCCCCCGATAGTACAGGAGTATGACGTACCTGTCTTCACACAGTGCAAAGAACATTTCACCAAGTCTCAGTGGGATCTTACAACTCAGCAGGTAGGCCTTGGGGCTGATACACTTGAGCATTTCGATAAGACATGTGCCAAAACTATAAATCCATAAATAGCACAGAGAGAAAGATTGAAGGCTTGCTTTCTGTCAGCTTTGCATAAAGTTTGTATAAACTCTCGGACCACAGCCAGCATTTCATGAAAGGAGGTGAAGTTTTTGTGGTACAGGGATTTATGATTTCTTTAATAAATGAATGAGTCATAGAATTTAGCTCCAAAGCTACCAATAATATTCTTTTATTTTCTTGTCTTTTGCTCATTGCAGATCCTGCCCTATATCGATGGATTCAGACACATTCAAAAGATCTCTGCTGAAGCAGATGTTGAGCTCAATCTTGTTCGCATTGCAGTGCAGAATCTACTGTGAGTACAACACCAGCACAGGCTGATGTGTGTCCAAACACCCTAATCCTTTGTGTTCTGTTTACAGCAGGCCATCATGCCAGTATCATTGTATGTTTATCTACACCATTATGTCAGGATGAAACACTCAGTTGTGACTCAGTTGATGTGTCGCACTTAAGCATTATGAGGCTTTTATTTTGAAAGGAAACAATATAAGAGATTTGCATATCTTTCTTTTTCTTCACAGGTACTACGAGATTGTGACTTTGGTGTCGATATACCAGGTACAACCACAAAATACTAAACTTATCCTATTATTCAACTTCTGTTTGTGATGGAATATTAGGGCCACAGGAATTTCTAGTCAAAATTCAAGTTATCTAAAGCAAAATATTTTACAGCTTTAATTCTATGAGAGAAATATTCTAATATATTTTGGAAAATAAGTCATAATCTGTGAAAAATATTGTTTTTAATATCCCACTGTAATTCTCAGAATGTAATAACTACGTTACAAAAACGTAACTATAAAAAGTTTTACAATTACTATTTTTTGCAGTGACCTTATTTCTCTGTCATAACCATTGGAGGCTCTTTTTTGTATGTTGATCAGCATGTCTTTTTTCCTCTCTCCAGTATTCAAATGTATACTGCACTACCCCCAAAGTCCAGAACCTCATAGACGACAAGTCTATCCAGGAAGAGTGCCTCAGTTATGTCACTAAGCAGGGTAAATTAAGGTCACCTTTCTTGAACGCAGGCGTTGTTTTTTTCCTGCACTTTGGGTTATTAATTTATTGTTTTATTGGGTGTCAGGTCAGAAGCGTGCCAGTCTTAGGGATGTGTTCCAGCTGTACTGCGGTCTGAGTCCAGGAACCACAGTCCGAGACCTTTGTGCCCGCTACTCTCAGCAACTACAGAGGGTTGATGAGAGGTGAGCATCAATCACCTTATCGCTTCCTGAGAAGTCTTAGAAGCTCTTGAGAAGTCAGGTCACGGTGACATTTACTTTTATGTGACTTATGTGTTGTCCTTCAGGAGGCTGATCCAATTTGGACTGATGAAGAGTCTGATTCGACGGCTGCAGAAATATCCTGTGAAAGTGATCCGAGATGAGCGTAGTAGGCCGCCCAGACTGTACACCGGCTGTCACAGTTATGACGAGATCTGCTGTAAAACAGGCAGGTTTTTCAAGATCACTCTCTGTTATCAGTAAACATCTAACAGGTTACTTAAGAGTAACTCAGTTTAAATTGTCTTCACAGGGATGAGTTACGCGGAGCTGGATGAACGTTTGGAAAATGATCCTAACATAGTGGTGTGCTGGAAGTGACATGACATGAACTGAGCAATCAGACTGAAAAAAAACAGAGATGCCTCAACCAAAGATGCCTTCACAATGAAGTATAACACTGGAAACAGAAGCAGTATTTTCTAATTTTTCTGTTAGATTTTTTGAAAATCTCCTCCTCATTATGACATTTCTCTTTAGGTCAAGTGAGGGAGTTGAAGTTTAGTAATATTGTACAAAGGAAATTTAATTAATAAAAGAGATTATACAACATGGTGACAGAGTGTATTACATTACAGTTTTTAAATTAAAAGTCAAACTTAAACTTCAAAAATACTTTGTATACTTTGCATTGATGTAATTTTATAGCTCCCCCAAAGTAAGCGTCAGATAAAAGCAAAGGATCAAGCATGTGCATTTAATTTTCTAAGATTGAAAAGAATATTGGATTTCCAAATGAGCATTTTTAGCATTTGTTGTTCAAATGTTTTTTTTTTAGTAATGGGTAGTATTAATTAATTTCTTAGACTAAAATCATTTTCTTTGCACAGCTGCATCTATTTGACAGCTACAGTGGCTTTGCAAATCAATGTTTTATGTAAAAATGATATGGTTTTCCACTTTAATAATCTTATATTTGGAACAACCTAGCAGTACTTTCAAACATAACATGCAACCTACACATCAAAAAGTCACTGTTAGTCAATTTTACTGTTAACCCTCCTTTTACCCTTTGGGTCAATTGGACCCCCTTAATGATTAACATCATATTTTTGGCTTCATATTTCATGACTTTTCCTAATTTAATGGGGACAACTGGGAAAACATAAAATTAAAATGTTGATGTGTTCCAATTTCCTGTGAAAAAAAATTATTCAGTGATGTTCCTTGGGGTCAATTTGACCCCAGGCTGTTTAAGCTGTAAAACATAAGAAATTTCAACATTTTACACATTTGTTTTGGTTGTTCTGGATGATATTGAGGTCACTATGACATACAGCCTCCCTCAACCTTCAGATTGAGATATAATATTTCCAGCCACCATATCTCTAAAGACATTTAATTATGTGTCCCGTGTCATGCGTTTTGATAACAGAAACGAGGCAGGGCCGACGAGAGCATGACAAACTTGCAGCAGTTTAATGTTATTTTTTTTACAAATAAAGTCCTTCTAAATGCTTTAAATTATGTCTATGCTTAGAATATGTTTGATTTTTTTTTTAAATTACCCAAAGGATAAAAGATTTGAGTAAATTTGAGGGTAACAGGAGGGTTAATAGTTCTGCTTTTTTTGTTTTTGTTTTTGCAAGTAATGTTTTTTTTGTTTTTTGTTTTGAGCTGTACTGTTGACTGTTGTCTCTTCCTCATGTTTTTCCTTGGGGACGCAGCGCCTCCTCCTGGCGGCAGGGAGGTACTGCACTTTATATTGCGCTTGGTTTGCAGTAACTATGGCAACCACTGTACGGTATCACTTACACAAGTAAACTTCGAAGCAATTCAACTGAAGAACACGCTTTAAGGGAATTTATATTTAATTAAGAGTGTGTTGAGCAAAAAAAAAATCATGGAGGCGTCGGTCATCTTCCCTGCCGAAGCAGAGGGGTTCGTTCAAAGTCTGGAGACTTTCTCTCTGAAAGAAGTTGGCTCTACGAGGTAAGATGAAGTTGTTAGCTACAGCATTAGCATGAAACAGTAATTTGCAGGAAAAAAATGGGTTTAAAAATCACCTCACTGTCTCCGGTCAACTTCTCATTCATTTAGGGATTATCACAGTGAACGACATTCTTTTTTTTGTCTCTTATGGTACATTGTCTCCAATTAACCATACTGGAACAGCACAATAAGTGCTGTGGTGGACAAAGTACAAGTCTTCATTACTTAAGTCAAAGTGTAGTTCCTTTAGGTTGAATATTACTCCAACACAAGTGAAAGTTGCTCTGTCAAATTATTACTTGAGTTAAAGTACTGAAGTACTTGCTTTTAAAAATACTTAAGTATTCAAAGTACTTTAGAAAAAATCTAAAACTGTTGTATTTTCAAAATACATAAATGCAATCAAGAATACATAGGAGTACATTCAGGTACATTCTGTTTATCTATAAACCATTTCTCAAAATATCTAAAAACTATACCATGGAATAAAAACAGAAACTAAGTTACTCCAAGCACAGACAACTTAGTTTGAAATGTTTATCTGGAATGAAACAAATGTTACGTAGCTCAACACGCTTTCCCAGGTTGGACAGTGACTTTTTGTATATTTGGGCAGAGTGAGAAACAGGGTGAACATTTTATAGTTATATCAAGAAGCCAATCACAGCCACTTGTATCAAAAAGGCAGTCAAATTCAAAGAGTAAGGTAAAAGAAAGTAAACAATTATACGTGTCAAGTTTTGGGTTATCAGACTGTAAAGTAAGTAAGTGAGTGAATAAATAAAAGTTAGTGTTTTGAGTTGAATCTGAACTGAATTAGCATCTTCTCAGTAGTTTGAACTCCAAGGACAGCAAACAGACAAGTCACAGAAAACCCAGAGAAAGGAAAAGTAGTGCTGTGTCATGATTTATCTGTCTCTGTGTGTTGACAGGTGGTTCAAACAACACGAGTACATCGAAAAACTTAACATGCAGGCAATACTGCATGCTTCTGCCATGCACAACGAGTTTGTCAAGGAGTTCCTGGTGTCACATGGAAAGGTGACTGCTGCCTGTTACAAATGATTGTACATGAACCGTGCTCTAAGTTAGGTTAGGGCAGGTTACTTTATTTGTTCCTGTAGGAATTTATTTGTTTCACAGTGAGTGAGTAAACACAATCAACAACACAAGACAGACATGGTTAACATGGTCATCTTTAAATGCCTCTGTTACTGACACACATGATAGTACTATGTACACATTAAACAGTCTTTTATCTCAAGTTGTTTCCTCCCCTCTCTAGATACCTGTTCTGGTCCATGAAATGATCCTTGTTGAAGTGTGGAAGCACAAAGTTTTTCCTATCTTATGTCAGCTGAAGGACTTTAATCCGAAGAACACATTTCATCTTTACATGGTGGTGAGTGCAAAACAAGATGATGAATTATGATCGGCCTGCAGCGCTCATCACTGATTTTATACCTTCTTGAATATCTCATTCTTAGCTCCACCATGAGGCTACGATCATAAACCTGCTTGAAACGATAATGTTTCATAAGGTCAGTAAGTGCATAGACAGTTAAAATGAACCAGCTGCATGTCATAAGTGTTCAAATATGCACTCATGCAGCTGGGAGGATTAGCTTAATGTGAAATGTTGAAGGAATCTTGTGTCTTTTGTAGGATTCTTGTGAGGCTGCTGATGACTCTGTTCTTGACTTGGTGGATTACTGCCATCGCAAACTCACCTTGCTCGCATGCAAAGCGACTCAGGAGGGCAAAACATCTCATGGCAAACACAAGCTATCAGGGACAGCAGTTATGTCTTCAATAGAGGTACAAGTGGCTCAGATTCTTGTTTTTTTATTGTTTACCATCATAGATGACATTTTTAACTTACTTTGCTTTATTAAAAAAATCTGTCTTTGACTTTGGTGAAGGAGTTACAGTCCCAGAGTGCTGCTCTGGAGTTTGAAATCTCCCTGAAGGCCATGTCTGTGCTGCGCTACATCACTGATCACACTGACAGGTAAGAAAGACATTGGACGGTAACACACAGGAGAGATTTTTGGGAATTATCTCAAACTTGCTCAGGGGTTTCCACTCTAGCTAAACAACTGCTTTTAGTTACTTTGGATTATGATTGTGCAGCTTTAGCTCAAATAAGGAACAGTTATGAAAAATGTTTATTACATATCTCAGAGCTGAGGCAATCAACTTCCAAGTAGTTGTTCTGTCAGACCAGCTGTTCAGAACTAAATAGGTATTGATTTCAAATTGATATATATATTAAAAAATATATTTTCACACAATTTAGATAATGTGAATGCCTCAAAATGGATGATATATGGATCATCAGAATTGTTGCAGATCACTTTACTTCTAATAAACCATGTATTTGTTTACCAGTTGTTTCATGGCTAATATGACGACAATATGTTTTCTTTTTTCAGCATCAGTGTCATTAATCGCATGTTGTGCACTCATAACATGCCGTGTGTATTAGTTCAGCTGCTTGACTGCTGTCCCTGGAGTCGCTGCAGAGAAGGTACGGCTAACACTCACACCTCTTGCTTCCTAAGTGGGTCCTTAAATATTAGGATATAATGTGCAACTTTTCCTTTAGGCGTGGTGGAAAAGTACATAAATGGAAAATGGCAGAAGATTCCTCCTGAGGACCTTTTGAAGATGACTAAACTTGATGGTCAGGTTTGGATTTCACTTTACAATCTGCTGCTGAAGGAAGACTGCCAAAGGAAGTATGACTTTAACAGCTTTAACAAGAACCAGCTTCTAAAGGTAAACTGAGAAGAAAGAGTTGAAGCTCAGTGAGTTATCATTCTGTTAGTGTCTGCTGTGTATTATCTGTAAACTTATACGTAGGAAATGCGAGAGTGCCAGATCATTGTCCTTCAAGTGCTTAAAACACAGATTCAGTTTCCAAGGGTTGTTTTGACTAAGATGTTTCCTCCTATTATATGCTTTCTCATCCTCTTCCTGTGGCATTAATTAAATAACCAGAGAATGTTTTCATCCTCCTGTTATCATTTTTTTCGTACACCAACTGTCTGCTTGACTCAGAAATCCGAATTCATATGAAATCTGATTTTGTTATTCATGCTGCTACACTATTATTTATAAGTTTATTGTTTTTGTGCCACAGCTAAGAGGTTTCCTGACAGAGGTGTTGATCGATCAGCTGCCAAACCTGGTGGAGCTGCAGCGTTACCTGGCTCATCTTGCTGTTACAGACCCCCACCCACCAAAAAAGGAGCTTGTTTTAGAACAGGTACACACCTACATACACATGCATACACATCCTTTAACACTTTAAACACAAACACTGTTTATCATCTGCTCTGATTTGTGTACAGATCCCAGAGATGTGGAACAGCATTGTACGAGAGAATTCTGGGAAGTGTAAGGCCATAGCAAAATATCAGGTCAAAGAGACGTTCAGCCCATCTGAAAGTGACCTGAGGTTACAGGCACAGAGGTACTGAAGAAAAACATCGGCCTGAGGACTAGAGGTATAGAGATATCTGATGTAATGTCTCATATTGACTCAAATACTGTTTTTTCTAGGTTGGCCCAGACGTACAACTTGGATGTGATGGAGAGTTTACTCCCTGAGAAGCCAAAGTGTGGTTCCTGTGGGACAGAAGCTACAAAGAGATGCTCTAAATGTCAGGAAGAGTGGTACTGCCGCAGGTACCACATCACAGATATAAGGGAGAAATACAATTCTTGCTTTCTTTTGTAGAAAAGAAGGATCTTTACTTGGGTAAACACTAAAGGAATGTAAATATACGCGACAGAAAAAGGGTTTCCTGGCTCATGGGATAGAGAAACTCAGACATCAAGATGGAGCTTTGAGTTGAAACACTGCTGGATCAGTTTGAAATGAGCCAGAAGAACTGGTTGGGGATCTCAGTGACAAGCCTCGCGTCCCAACCAGGAGATACAAGGACAGAACAAGGTCACACTTGAGATGTTAAGTATCTTAAGTAGCCCAAGGAGGATATGGCTCTTGATAAAGATTTGCAGGGCTACCTCAGCAAATATTAGGACAGTTGGATGGATGAGTGGATTGACAGACTAATGTTAAGACAGACTGCCTTATACTTTGTGGACATGATAGATGTTTCGTTATCTGAAATGAAATGAAAACCGATCTACCTTTCTGTAATGATGATTAGTTGAAGGTACGGTTTGTAGGATTTAGAAGAACAGATTTGCTAGAAATAGAATATAAAATTCCTAGCTATGTTTAAATGAGTGTATAATCACCTGAGTATAAAAAATATTTAGTTTTTGGTAACTTAAAATGAGCTGCTTATAGGTACATAGGCGCATGGCTGCCATCTTGCACCACCATGTTTGCACTGTAGCACAGAACTGACAGAACTATTCACATACACGTATTGTTTCTAGTAACTGGCCGTATGAAATGCACCAGTTGAAAGATGTAGAAGAAGAAAGTACAGTAGTCGTTGTGTGTAACAGAATTTGTATTGATGGACATTTTTAACAGTAAACACTCAATAAATGAGGATCATACTTATCATGCATTGAAGAGCTTCTTGTGCTCAAAGGCCACTGTCACTTCACTTACAGGAGGGGTGGTCTATGGAGCATTTTGGTCTAGAATCTGACCTCTAGATATTGCTAAATAGTCCCATTTCTACACACTGTACCTTTGAATGAACTTCTTTTTTCTAAAACTTTTTTTTTTCTTTTCGGCTGATGTAAAATCTCATCTTCAACTTGTTCTTATTTTTCAGAGAATGTCAGGTGAAGCACTGGCCCAAACACAAGAAAGCATGCCAGCTTATGGTTGAGGCCACAGAGAAGATCCAGAGAGACCTAAAAATCAACAGCTAAGGGACACAAGACATGGAAAGAGAACAGATCTGCTCAAGGAACATGAACATTTTTTATTCCTAAACAATTTGAACAGGAAATAATTTTCCTTTAGACACTGCAAAACTTAAGTTCCTGTTTCACAGTGTTGTTTGACTGTCACGTTTGTTCCTGTGAGCATATTTTGGCACACTGTTTTAGTAAAACAAGTTTCTTTTGGGGGGGGGGGGGGGGGGGGTTGTATTTCCAGCTTCTTCTCTATTATGAGTTGTTTTTTTCATATCACACTGTGCCTGTAAATAAAAACTTCCTTGTCTTCTTGGCTTGTACAGAATACAATAAGAAAAAAAGGCACAGGTATTTTCAGATGAGAACAGCCAGTGGAAAACCTACACTGTGTAAATTCAGTCACTTATATATGCAAATCCAGTTAAAAGCTCTGTTAGGGTTTTGTGGTTCCTCTTCTAGGTTAATATTTCTTTTAGTTATGTTTAGACTTTACCCTCCCATGAGTGTTGGGTTGTTGACTTTCTGCAGAGGAACTGATATGCGAGTATACATAAATCAAATTAATGTATGTAGGTTTAAGCATTATGGAGATTTGTTGTTAAATGTTTCAGTTATAATGTACATTTTACGTTGACACTGCAAAAGAACCCCACATCTATCACACAGTGGAAGACAGTGGTTTCAGGGGGAGGGGGATTTACACGCCCCCTCAGCTGTGCTCAGGCCTCATGCAGCAGCTCCCCCTTTGCTAAAACATTCCGGATGTCGGCATTTCTTAGTCTCATCTCACTCTCTCTCTCTCTCTCTCTCTCTCTCTCTCTCTCTCTCTCTCTCTCTCTCTCTCTCTCTCTCTCTCTCTCTCTCTCTCTCTCTCGTATGATACGCTGCTTCCTCCTACATCAGTCTGACTTAGTCAAAAGATGATAACTGTGTTGAGAGCTGTTCAGATATGATTGTTACGTTACAATGTTACCGACAAAACAGCATGTTGTTGTGCCTCAGTCCTTCTCTGAAACCAGCCGAGGATGAGAGGTTATTTCCAGAGATGTAGTCAAGGCTGTACACCTCCTGTACTTTGGAAACTCAGAAAAATATCTGCGGAAAGTTTTTCTCTTCGGATGGAAGACGTTTTGAGACAAAGCGGAGGCCACGGGGCTCTTTTCTTACCAATTCTAGTAAGTGACACTGATTTAAACTTACTCTGCAGTCATAGAGAGGCGGGATTTGTTGAACTTAAAGAGCTTGTGACAGGACTCAAACCCGAGTCCATATTTTCTTCCACCGTGTCTTGTTTGCTCCTTTTATTTGTTGGTTTATAAAGAAGATGGAACAAAAACCCCGTCGGCAGATATTAGACTCATATTACATATATGTGACAATGGGCTTCCAACTCTTGCTTGTTCCTTTCCCTCAACTTATGCCATGTTTGCAGACTGTTAAATATTATGAACAACTAGCAAAGAGTATGCTACGTATGAGTCGTTGTAACTTACAAAACACAGTTCATAATCACTGTCTGTAAGAGTTAAGCTTGGTGAATCTGCTGTATATGTAAATGCCAAAACTGCACAGGGTTTTTGAATGGGCTATTACATAATCATTATGTTATCCTACAGTATTTACTCTCAGCTTTAGATAACAAAAGTTTATCTCCTTTGTATGCTCCCATGTTTTCATTTTACAGTATCTTAATGGATTGTTATATTTGAACATTGCAGGTATTTGGCAGCTGTATTTACTTTGTAGATTAAAATATTGCATAAAAAAACATGATCATAATTAATTAAAAAAGGTATTACTTAAAGTGACCTTCACCTTGACTGGTTATAACGTGTATTATTTTTATTATTATTATTATTATACTATTTTATGTTTCGAAGCAACAGTAACTTAACATTAAAAGCACACATTAAGCATAAGGAAGATTACTTTAGGTATTTGAAGTACAGTAAGCTTATGATACTTAAATAGTAGTAAAATGTTCAATCATTCAATCAGTATTTTTATAAGGCACAAAATCTCAACAAAAGTTATCTGAGCACACTTTCTTGACCATACTTTTTGCTATGCTATTAGCAGACACCCAACATGTATCCAACATCTGCATTCTTTGGCAGCAATGGCAATGAAATGGGTAGAAACCTTGAGCAGAATCAGACTTATTGGTGGACAGCCGTCTGCCTTGACCAGATGTTCAGAGGAAGTGGGATAGATGGAGAAACAGAAAGAAAGAAATAGATAAAGCAACAGGAAGACAAAAATACAGAAAAATTAACAGCATAATATAGACAATGGGACAATACAAATACAAATATACAACATTAGCAATGACAACATTGAATGCAGGATCTAAAATTTTAAGTTTGAATGTTTCCATATCAGTGTTGCTACATGTACTTGTGTTCTTCCACCTGTCAGTGATAATGGAGAGAGTTTGGCTCTGAGTGACGCAATGTCTTTGGAGGAGTTGATTGAGCTCCGTGACCTAAGGCTGGACAGAGAGCGGATAGTGCTGACTGGCTCACGGTCCCCCTGCTCCCCTCCACGTCTGGAGAGAACCAATGCCCTGAGAATCAGCCCGGGGAAGGTCCCAGACCTGCTGAGCCGAGTGGGCATCATCAGGGTCCTGAGCAGCTCCCAAGACCCCCAAATCCCTGAGGAGAAGGGAGAGGGACACAATTTCCAGCCCTGCAGCCACGCTCAACCCACATGGTGCGACCTGTGTGGAGACTTCATCTGGGGCCTGTACAAGCAGAGCCTGCGGTGTGTCAGTGAGTCAGCTTACGTAGGATGTTTGTGTGATTTCCTTTAAGTATTTGCATTATGAGAAATAGAGCAAAAAGGAGAGTAAGAGGAAATTCGGTTAAATGGTGAAAGATGTGTCCACAAATGTAGGTGCTGCCTAAAATGACCCAGTGATCAGCTTTAAACATAGCCTTTACTGCCTCCTTTGCCATTACAGAAATGTTCTCCATGACGTGTTCCAGAAGAGATAAACAGGTTGTCTCTCAGTGAGGCTTAAAACCAAGACTATATTATTCACCTGGCATTTGATTTGAAGTATTTTTGCAGGAAAAGCATGTCACATATGCTGTTTCACAAGTGGTTTCAGTGGTAATGATTATCAAGGTTAAGGGTCTACTACAGACCTGTATGCTCTCTTAGCTCATGATGTATTTAAAGGTTAAAGGCCACCCTGGGTAACGGCTTTCATCATGTGAAACCCACTGACAACTAGCAGTGGTTTGTTTGTTTTCATGTAGCATGTAGAAAAAAGGATCTAGCTGTGAAACCACAATGAAACACTTCGCCAAATTTAACTGATGATAAATATGTATATAAAAGACACTGGGAAAAGATCATAGACAACAACCTACATGTGACCTGTTTCCATTTGTCTGTTTATTTTTATGTTATGTATAGTGACAAAAGCAGGAGAGTGTGTTAAATGCTGGAGAACTGAGAGTAACTGCAGTGACAATTAACATCCAGAGGAGGACACCACACCTTTACAGTTGCACTCTGTCCTTATGTGTGTATTAAAATGTCTGGCATCATAACATCAAAGTATTCACATTTGTTTTTACTAAGTACCTGTCTTTTTACAGATTGTAGATTCACATGTCACTACCGGTGCCGTCCACTGATCCGCTTGGACTGTAGCTGGGACCGAGGCTCTCTGTCAGACCACACGTGTGTGGTGGAGCACACAATAGAGACCGACACAAATGTGGTAAGGACCTTCTTTCTTGCAGTGCAACTAAGTGTGGTTCAATTGTTCCTGTGCAGCATTTCTCAGAAACCAAATTGCTAAATGTCAAAGATTACTTGCTTTTTAGGACAACTTCAACATTCAGAAAATTAAACCAGATTTTCCAATAAAGTTATCTTAAAAACATATAACTTACTGTATGGGCTGGTTGGATTGTGTGCTAATACAGTTGGACTAATTAAGAGGACAAGTGTTATCTTATGGCCAGAACAGGAACTTATTTCATGGCAGTAAAACAAACCCTAATACACATCCTCTGCGTATTCCCACTAACTTTTCAGGTTTAAGTAAAAGGTACCTTACTGTGCAAGATTAAACTGTATGTTTGCTTTTAGCCATCATGCAGGACAGGGTAGCTCCAGTTATGGGAACAACAAGCATTATTACATTCATTACATACAAGTAAAGGAGTTTCAAGGAAGTAGCCTATAAATACACAACATTAGACAGCATCTTTTGCAAGGTGAATTTCAAGTTTATCCAATGACAATATCAAATAAGTCATCGAGGACACTGTTTCACCAAAATCCTTTTGGACTACAATGAGAAAAGTAAAACACAAATGTATTTTTTGCATTTTTAAAAATTAAATTAAATAGATTTTTCTTTAAATTTAAATTGTTGGCTGCTTAAAGGACAGAAAAAAATAACACAATATAACATAAACATGAACCACCCTGGAAGTGATAAATGGAGTTTGTATTTTTTATGGAGACATTACATGTTTGTGAAAGGAATGGCCGTTAAAGGATAACAAGACTGTCAGAGGTTTTTATATCTTTTAATGATTGTATTTTTAGCGCGGATAAATTACCCTTTTCTCCCCTATGGTATTTATTAAGAGGTCAGTCAAGGCTACAAGGCAAGGCAAGGCAGCTTTATTTGTATAGCAAGCTGTTGTTCAAGGCAGCAGTGTGTATTCTCTTAGTCAAGGTTTTACCTTCCTTATCAAGCACTCCATGTTTATCAGAAAGTGACTGGTATGTAAAACTTTGGCAAGCTGTGAGCAGAGTATAACCAGTGTCAGTTTGCTGTTGATGTTTATGAATCAGTTTGCACCAGCCGTTTACAGAGCAGATCTGTTGACTAGACATGGGATACCAACAGGTGGAACCAACCCTGCATTCACATATGGTGTCTAAATAATCAGAAAAATTTGTTCCAGGCTGGAAAGACTCATGTGAGTGCCCTTTTGAGTTGAAACAACAACTTGGGAAAGTGTGCAAACATTTAAGGTCAACACTTGGGACTTTTGTATTGATTTCTGTGTTGCATATGGTTTTGTTTACCTCATGTAATCTTTATTTGAAACCAGCATGTAACCATTACTGGCTGTGCACTTGGGATTATCGAGATAGATTAGAAAAGTTTATTCATTTTTAGGATAAGTCAGATGAAGTGAAATGTTTTTTTTTTCAGGAGCCAGCAAGCCAGTTTAAAAAAATCCTAATATTAACAAATTCTACAAACAGTTTTTGAAATCTTGTTCATATGCACTCAGCATTCAAATCTAACAAATCTTCTTTGTAGCTTTCATATTTTTCCACATTACAACAGAGCACTAGAACATACTGACAATGGAAGAACTGCATGCAAGTACAAGATGTGGCTCACCCAATAAAACTCTCATACAATTAGTGTAATTCAATACACCTGTGTTTTCCTGCTATTCATATTAAACCAATGTTACCACAGCTGATTACAAAACAGGACAAACATGAACAGAAACTTGTGACACAATATAAGAAAAACAATTGTTGTGTTCATTTTCACATGTTGTTGCATGTCAATGCTTTGCCGTGGGTTTAATCCTGATCATGTCAGAACAGCCAGTGTGTTTAGGTGTGACTTTTCTGTGTGTTAGCCAACATTTGTGGTGGTTGCCAACAAAGTCTTGTGAAAAAAATGTTACCAACTCCTCAGCATGTACAATAAACAGGAAAGATGCCTTTGTAATGTCAGTGCCAATTGAAGGGATGCCTTTGGTTTTATATCTATTTGTGTTATTCCCTAAGTCAACAAAATACACTGTGGGTGGGACATTCTGAAGAGATTGATTATGAATCTTAAAATTATAGATGCAGGAACAAAGCCTTTAATTTTAGTTTTGAATGCTGGTCACTTTCTAGCAGAGATTAAAGACAGGTTTATAAACACACCTAGATTAAGTTTTCACATGCCAGATTTTTCCTGGAACTGCTACAAACTTGGAATGTATCTTGTGTAACATTTTCGTATCAGTCTTCTTGATGGTTCAAAGAAATACTGAAAATGGATTTTGTTTGTTTTTCAAAATAGTACAAGTAATGGCCTTTCATCATTTCCAAGGATGGCATGTTTCACTGCCTGACACTAAAACATGTAGATTAAAAAAATTAATCCAATCAAAGAACATGTCTTTGAAGGTTCTCTCTCATCCAGGTCATGGTAATTTAAAGCTTGATCAGTAAGGCAACTGGACTTCACCACTCCCTCGAAAGGCTTCTTCAGTTCTGACCAGACTGGGGAAGAGCTAGACAATGGACTAGACTAACGACTGCCAGGAGGTACTATAGGACAGCCAGAAACTAGGGTAACGACCCTACTTAGGACCCTTTGTGACTACCTGAGCACACCCATGACTGTTAAAGGCTTTTATTTTCTAACTCTTCCCCAGCACAAAATTACCTGGTTACCTGGCCATCACCCATTTCTGAAAACACAAGCCAACGTCAAAAGTCTTTCAGGAGGGTTGAAAGGCTGATATTACTGTGGGCTCTTCTTATGAACATACATATAAAAAAATTGGAGAAAGAAAACATGCTTTTGAGTTTAAGGAAAGCTATAAAAGATAGGCGTAAAATGTAAGGATGTTTGAGCTCTGACTGTCTAATTTTTTTACTGATTTTCAATGCGAGTCACTGCTGGATTACTTTTGAATGGATTGACCACTTGTTGCATTGTTTTGTTTTTATTGCCAATATCCACAAAGCAGCTCTGATATGTATAGGCTTAACCAAATATAGACCCGAATATAGAAGTTAATTGAATGGGCCTCCAAAGCTTTGGGCTTGAAGATACGTGCCTCAGTGTTTTATGTCTTTTAGGCAGTGGTGGACAAAGTACATGTCTTCATTACTTAAGTCAAAGTATAGATACTCCAGCTCGAATATTACTCCAATACAAGTAAAAGTTGCTCTGTCAGATTATTACTTGAGTTAAAGTACTGAAGTACTTGCTTTTAAAAATACTTAAGTATTCAAAGTACTTTTTAAAATATCTAAACATCGTATTTTCACAAAGCATGAGTGCAGGCAAGAATACATAGGAGTACATTCTGTTAAATTATAATATTTAAAAAACATTACTTGAAATCTCTAAAAACTATACCATGGAATGAAAACAGAAACTAAGTTACTCCAAGCACAGCACAACACATTTTAGTTTGAAATGTTCATCTGGAATAAAACAAATGTTAAGTAGCTCAACACACTGTCTCAGGTTGGACTGTGACTTTTTGTGTGTTTGAGCAGAGTGGGAAACAGGGAGATCATTTCAAACGATATGTATCATTCTTAATTTCAAAAACCTCTAACACAGGGGTACTTATGGGTTAGCAGTCTAAGCGTCCAACATACAGAGGCTACAGTCCTCCTCGCAGGGGTCGCTGGTTTGATTCTCGACCCTACCATTTCCTGCATGTCTTCCCCCTCTCTCTTCTCCCCACATTTCCTGTCTCTCTACAGCTGTCCTATCAAATCAAGGCAAAAAGGCCAAAAATATAACTTTAAAAAAAAAAAAACTCTAACACGGGCTGAAGATATGGCAATGGGTGCTCAGGTGAAGAATTACAGTCATCATCACGTCTAAATGAACTACCTGATCTGAGTGAAATTTGCTCTGTTTGCTCCACGTTCAACCGTTGAGATGCACTAAATACAGGTAGGGCTAAACCACTGAGACAAACAGAACTACACAAACACATTTTATGTCTTAGGGATCAGATTTCAAAAAAGAGAAGGAAATTCATGAGCTGGCTTCAAAGCAAAAGTAGTGAGTAACTAGAGCATTGATAAAAATGTAGTGGAGTAAAAAGTAAAATAATTGTCTTCTAAATGTAGTGGAGTAAAAGTAATAAGTTCCCCCCAAAAAATAATACTCAAGTAAAGTACAGATACTCAAAAAATGTACTTAAGTACAGTACTCCAGTAAATTTACTTTGTTACTGTCCACCACTGATTTTAGGCATATATTAAATTGAGGAACAATGAAACTCGCATGTGATCCATGGCTGTGTAGTGTGAGCAGTCAGTCTGATCACCACATGACATTGTAGATGAGGCTATTTCGCGGGGAAGAAGCAGCATCCGTGGGAGAGGGAGGCGGCAGCATCCCAGAGGGAGAATGGTTGGGGGTGGTGGGGGTGGTGGGGGGGGGGGGGGGGGGGGGGGCGGCATTTCCCTTCGGCGTCCAATCGCGATGGGTCCCGGTGGTTTGTGTATTTTCTAATCTCAAGTCAACGGACATGGGTGGGGCCTCGACCGGCGGGGGAAGGAAGCGAGACAGCAAGGGCGGGGGCCTGAGTACATCCTGTTTCTCACCAGACAGACAGACCGAGTTTGTGTAGTGGAAACGTGGCCGGCAGATAAAGTTAGAGGCAGAAAGTTAGCAGGATTTTATCGGTTACTGTTATAATATCAAAGCGCGTTTTGAGAATCGGCCGCCTGGGAGTTTAAGTAGCCTTTAAGCTTATTATAATCACAGTTATATCCGTCTAGACTCTTCTATTCATTTAGCAAAGAGTGTTTACTTTTTGTGAAATTACATTTAGTTTAGACCGGTATAGTCAGCATGTCTAAAGAAGCGGCTAGCAGCACGGAGAAAACCCCGTCTTTCGAGATGACCTGGGGCAGCTCCACCAGCAGCGGCTACTGCAGTGAGGAAGACGCCGACTCCGAGTTTGAGCAGTACTTCACCGCCCGGACATCTTTCTTCCCCAAAAGCCGGAAAGCTAACGTTAATGTCGACGTTAAGAAGGTGAGAAGAAGAAGAATTGACGGAATAAAAAAAGAAATACTAACTATGAGCTCAAACAAAAGTCAGTTCCTCAATGCAATGTAAAAAAAAAAAAAGGGAAGTCAGAGCAGAGAGAAGGGCGATGGCTGGTTCCTCATAATGTTGACACTTATTTATTTTTTTTGTTTTAAGCTTGTTTTAAAACAGTAGGCCTGCAAATCCAACATTTTAAGGGGTCACTGGCTTAGTTTTGTCCCAGCTGTATCGTGTTTTGCTCAAGGGCACACCAGCAGAAGAGAAGATGCTTTCCAAGTTAACTCCTCTCATGCAAAGGGTGGAGCTCTGGTCCTTCCAGTTTTCAGTAAACTTTTAATGACATGCATATCAGCTCTGGGAAAACAGTCAAGTTTCAACATGACAGTGTTGGCCTAGAACCACTTAGATACATTTTTCATTATCTATTGTAACAAGCTCAGACCCACAGCTGAACTCTTGCTGAGAACAACCAGAGGGTCATGTTTAGTGACGCACAAACCCGCCTCTCAAGTTTCCTGCACCCACTTTGTTCCTCTAATGTCTCAATCACAGTTGAGTCATGAATTGTTTGGGATTTGTTCATTTTCTGTTCCCTTTGTCACCCCACACCCACTCATATATCAGCTTTCTTTAGTGAGAAACAGATGTAGTTACTAGAAACTCACTGACATTCACCATTTTTTTTTGACTCTGTGCATAAACTGATATTGATGCAGCTTATTCTTGCAACACTGATATGACACTCCTTATGTGGGCATGTAGAGGCACAGTTGCATATGTTGTCCTACTGTCTTCTACCATATTGGAAAGCTCAGCATGACCCTAGTATTGATTTATTGACTTGTTAAAGGCTGTATATTAACAGCACAGTCTTTCAATTTGCCTAAGGATTTCTACTATTGATTTTGTTCTGCTTGACTAAGCTGTTACCCATCCCTTTTAGTGCTAACAACTTTGCCTGGAAAAAACAGCTTCATATAAAGAGATGGAAGCAGGTTATAGTAGGCTTACATTTTATACACAACCAAACGTGTCTCTGTATAACACAAACATCTGCATAAGTACAAATATAAGCAGCTTTTACAGGCCTGTTTTGACATTCAATTACACTCATGAAATTCCCTGATCCCACTTCGAGGAGTAGGTTGTAATACAGCGGAAAAAATAAGCTTGTGCAGAGTTGAACTCTGTATGCAGGAAATACCAACCGAATAGTAGACCCAGGAAGAACTCTAATTGAGCTAACGGTCCTACAGATGCTGGAGCCCAAATGTGCATGACTGAAACATGACTGGGAGTTAGTGGTCAGTGAGGCAGCTGACTTTACAGGATGTGTCTGCAAAACAAGGGAGGGCATTGTCTCTCCCACTTGTGAGAGCCTGAGGGGGGAGGCTATTTTTACATGAATACCAAGTTAAGGAATGCGATGAAGAACCGTTGGTCTCAGTCATTGCAAACAGCTGCACAGTGCACATGCACTCTCCCATCTCCCTTATCTCCCCCCCTCCCCCCCTCCTCTTCTTCACGAAGGATTAGAGCAGTCAAACAGGATTGGGCAGCGCTGACATCATCGTTTCTGCATTTGCTACGTTGTCCGGAAGTAGTGTGTCTGATGCAACTGGTGGTCCCTGCTAGAAATAAAAGAGCTTAACAGAAAGTGGATCCCCATTATGTTTACTATATGTGAATGTCTTTAATCTTTTCCAAACAACATCTGGCGTTAATGTTCTTATTATGAACCATTTAAATTTGACTTTGGATCACATAGCTGTTACTTCTACATAGAAACTTAACAGCTAGTTTCAATATAGTGTTTGAATTCATTTCATCAGTAGAATAAGTTGATATTTTTGTACATCAGCAATATATGTTAAGAGTTTTCCCATATGAAAGTCTGTAAATATTTTAGAACTTTACTTTTCAGTGTCCGAACCCAATGCAGTCTCCAGCCACTCTTCTAGAGCCGGTGTATTGTGGGTTTTTGAGCTTGAGTTTCTCAAGGTTTTGAGGCAAGCACTGACACCTGGTGGTGTAACACTACAACTCCTCACTCTCTTTTCCAGGATGAGCAAGTTGAATGGGGAAAGCAGGAGTTGACTACAGCAGATATTCAGCAGAAGGTGAAGGAATACAACGCTCAAATCAACAGCAATCTGTTCATGAACACGGTCAGTAGAGATGATTTACAACTGATCCATGCATTTTCATGTAAAGATGTCGATTCCTTCAGTTTAACATCTTTATTTCTCTGCAGAACAAGGATGGTTCTTACACCGGTTTCATTAAGGTGCAGTTCAAGCTGGCACGACCTGTGTCCGTCCCTCCTCCAAAGAAAGGAGGTCAAGAGGCTGGAGGGAGGAGGGCCAGCGGAGTGAAGCGCCGCACCTCCTTCTACCTGCCAAAGGATGCATCCAAACACTTGCACATAAGCTCACGCACTTCTGCACGTGAGGTCATCGAGGCTTTGTTAAAAAAATTCACTGTGGTGGACAATCCTGGAAAGTTTGCTCTGTTTGAGCGCAGTGAGCGTCATGACCAAGGTATTACTGAATTTTATTACACATTGAGGTGCAGTGATTCTTAAAATGTACTCTTACTGTTGGGCCTTTCCTGATATTACTTGAATTAAAATTATTAATCTTATTTTTATTTAACAACTTTATTTTCAGATACACTAAATGCTTTTTGTCCATCTCATTCAGTCTATGTACGCAAACTTCCTGATGATGAGCATCCTCTCCGCCTGCGTCTGTCTGCTGGGCCAAACGAGAAAGTCCTCAGCTTTGTCTTGAAGGAAAATGAAACTGGAGAAGTCAACGTGAGTGCAACATAAACATAGAAAATAACTCAAAAAGTCTTTGCTGCAAATATGCTCATGCAATTTTTTTCTTACAGTGGCATGCCTTCTCCATGCCTGAGCTCAAGAACTTCATGCGCATTCTGCAGCGTGAAGAAGAAGAACATGTGAAGCAGATAGTGCAGCGGTACGCTGTGGCCCGCGCTAAGATGAAGGAGGCCCTGGCTGGTTCGACCCCCGGCTGAAACGATCCCGTGAAGGGGGTTTAAACATGCACCTCTTGGCTGGACAACCACATGAAGATGACCAGTCATCGCTGCATCCAAAGATCCCGAGAATACAACTCAGAAACGCCTCATCGGTGAATGAGAGTGTGACAGGGCGCAAGACAATGAGAGAGCTAGCGCGAATGTGCGTGTGAGATGATGCGAAAGATGAAAAGTGCCTTACACCTGGAGAGTCTGATGTGCCTGAGAGAATGAGTTGAGAGAAGTGACGAGCAGATGAGGCTGTGGTTGTATCCAATTATGTTCTTTAGTTATTGGGTAACATCTGATTATCCTGATTACCTCAGCTATGTCATTTAGACTTTCAGGAAAATGCCATTAACAGTTTTAACATTTAGATATCCAAGTCAATCAAGCCCCATGCTGTGATGAGCGTTTATTCAGATGGAAGGAAAATTAAATCTTTCTTTCATAAATTTAAATCTGTAATGTGTCCAGTCATGAGATTGCTGCCAAGTTTAAGATAAACTCAGGCTGGTCTTAGAACTTCCCATCATGATAACCTCATATTGACATTTGTCCTGTTAAAAAGATAAATACATATTTTGCTGAAAGGTATTTGGATATTTGGACTTGACCCAGCCTCAAAAATCTGCCACGGTCTCTAGACACCCCTGATGGGTGCAACTCAATTTTTTATTTTACTGTCAGTTTGTGAGCTTGACTGATGTATGGACATTTGTATGCGATTATGAATGTCAGAGAGAAATATCGATGTCACTCTGGTTGACTGGAATTTTGAGTGAATATGAGTATACGTGTGTTTCACTTAAAACTTTCATTCCTTTATATCTGTTTTATTCTTTCCTTTAAACTGTTCTTCTCTTGTTTCTCAGTTCACTTTGAATATATGTCTATGCACACTTTTATATTGTAGCACACTTCAAGATGTGACAAATGTGCACTGTGTCCAGTAAAGACTTTACCATTTCTATCAAGGTTTGTTTTATTTCCCATTCTCAGTCGAATCTGTGAATATCTTTCTAACTTTACCCAACTTCACCTTGTTATCATACAGATATCCCTGCATTTTTGCATTTTGAATGAACATAGATTGGATTCTTTGTGTTTATCAGGGAATATAAAAATCCATAACAGGAAAACAACACACAATCCATTTTTATTTCTATGTTTTAATGGAAAACGGCTTTTTGTTTGAACATCTGCTACATATATTGAAAAAAGAAAAAATGCCTGCTCTTTTGTTTACCGATTTGTGTTTCACAATTGGAAATAGAATGAACGGAAGGTACACGGACCCATATCATACAAGGCTTGAAGTTATGCATTTACACTTTTTAATGCCACTTTGGCAAAAGCAACTTCTCAATAATTAATATTTCAAAGCTACCACTATATCTAAACGGTGGTATTCATGTTAACATGATAATAGTCTTCACTACTTTGTTTTGCTTTACTGAGTCGGTGCCGCCTGTCAGTCCGATCAGCTGATCACATCGTCGGTCGGACCAAAACAGCTACCGCTAGCGTCATGTAGCTGGTGGTAAAAGTTGTGACAGGACATGGCCGTTTGATCGTTTGCGATAAGGTAGGATATTAACCAGAAGCCCGTTTACTGGTCTCCTTTGAAGTCATGCAGGGCGCAGATATTCCTGTACTAGATGGACTCACACACTGCTTCGTTTAGCTAGCTGCTCATCGTTTAGCTTAGTAGCTGACCTGCGTCAGCAGCGGAAGCTAAGAGGCTAACTGTTAACCAGTGTAAACAGGCAGGTAGCGTTAGCGAGGCATTATTTGAAACTAGACAAATGTTAATGCTGTGCTTAATGAAACAGGCGATCAGTGTTATTTGTGTAACGACGAGTGTGTTTTTAAGTTATCACCGCAATGCGAACAACGTCTTGAGCGAGCTAGCTTGCCTCTCTGCTGGGTAACCTTAATTGTATGGCCCTATGTTAGCTCCGAGTAAAGTAAGCCTAACGTCATTCCACAATTTAAATAGGTAAACCTTTAAAGTCCTCAAGTTTCAGCAGTGGATTAATATTTCACTTTTACCACTTGCATCTACACCGTGTTCCAAAATATTATGCTCGTTGCATTTCTGTGAATATATAAAAACTATGTCAACAGTCGTTTTAAAATGTGTCAAGAAGTCAGATAGTGAATATATTTCTTCAACTGTGTGGTTAAAATTATGCTTTTTTAAAGTATGTTGGCTGTATTTTGAAATAAATGCAGAATTTGCAGAAATGAGCTTGCCAGATTATTATGCAAGTTGGTGATAAGAGCATATAACTTGTGAAAATTATAAACTAGGCACCATTTTTAACATTTTATTGATTGAAAATAATATTTATGACAACTGTATTCAAACTTCAACAAATACAACAGTTTTCTTCAGATTTGTATACAAAATAAAACTGTTAAAGTCTTTAAAACATTTCAAATCTAAAGTGATTCTCAAATGTCCAATATAACCTCCTTTTCTTTCAGTGAGGGTCAGAGGTCACTGGTAAACTGATTTAGTGAGGTTTCTGATGACTTCTCTGCTGACTCTGTGAGCTGTGCCTTGTAAGTATTTCCAAATATGCTCTTTTTAGCTGTATTTCTTGCCATTACTGTAAATGATCTTTTTTATTATTGACCACAAGCTCTCGATCGGGTAAGCAGGCAGGCTAGTTCATGAGGCGAGATTCTTTTTTGCATTTTCCTCCATGGAGGAAAAGACATTCAGCTTAAGTTAAAAAGATGCTAGTGTTCATGCATGAGCACAATGCACCGTCACATGCCTCATGTTATTCCCAGGACAGGATGGCATCTCATTTAAAGAGGATTGCCTCATGAACTGACCCGCCTGCTCATTTGATTTCAACCCTGACTGAGAACTTGTGGTCAATAATAAAAAGCATAATTTTAACCACACAGTTGAAATGATATATTTGATATCTGACTTCCTAACAAATTTGAGAGCGACTCTTAACATATTTTTTTAAAAATATTCACAAAAATGCAACTTGCATAATAATTTGGAACACGGTGTAATGAAAGCTTGAAAGTAGTTTTTCAGTTAGTATCCTTTATTCAGATGTGTGTTTGAGATGCAAAAGGTCCTGGTTTAGATGTCTTTCATGTTGATGACAGTAGTTTTAAATATATACTGAAGCTTTGATGAAATTCATCGAAACATAAAATGATCAAACTTCGACTTTCGACTGTCTCTTGGCAAACAAATAGAGCTGTATACCGGGTGGCAGTTAAACAAGCAGTCATAAAACTACGGTGGCCCTGAAGGACAAAACAAATTCACAAAAGATGAAACACTTTTACAAAGTTGGAGACAAATTTACATTTTGGAAAACATTTTTACATTTTATAAAACAAAATTACATCTGCAAAACACTTTTACCAAGGCTAAAACAAATTTATATTTGAGAAAACAAATTTACAAAGGATGAAACAATTTTACACAGTTGGAGACAATTTTACAAACGACGGATCACTTTTACCGTTAAGTCTGACTTCTTTTAGGCTGACTCCGTTTAGTCTGAGGCTATTATGTGGTCTGAGGCAGTTTCATCTGAATTCTGAGACATGATGAAGGTTTTGCAGAGATATGACGGAGCTTTTCTAGACATGATGCTTTTTCAGCTGAGGTCTGACTCCTCTCTCTGAGACCCGAGGATGTCCTAATATGTTAACCATGTCGCTCCGTTTGGTTTCTCTCGATCAAAACAAACTAAATGAGCCCTCACTCGATCACTTCCAGATCACTTCCGGCATTTGGGACATTTCCTTTCCGTAAAAATTAAATGTGTCATGTTATTATGATAAGTATGGTAAATACTTGGATTAATATTTCATTTTTTCACTTTTTTTTTTTTTTAGATCCTGGCTCTAGAGAGCCATTGAGAGACTGAGCCAGCAACCAGATTAACAGCTTTAACTGGAAACTAACTATGCCTTATCTCTGAGGATGGGTGGAAGTGGATCCAAAGCCAAAGGGGTCTGGCCTTTCTCAGGCAGTGGAGCTGGAGGGGATTCACCTAGTGATGGGAACGAGCAGTCTGTAGCCCGCCTCAAAGGTTCCAGAAATGCAACCCCCTTTGTTTTTACCAGACGGAGGTAAATAATACATGCCAGAAAAATAGTCAGGTTTGGGTGCAGCAAATCACATTTTGTCACATACATTACATACTTCAGCATACTGTAGGTAGTTTGGTTGTATCTGATACAGCTTTGTGATATCTATGCTTGAGATTTCTGCCAACTAAGTGAATGGTTACATGAAAAAATAATTGAATGCCTCTATTGTGTAGCTGACAGCAAAGACACAACACTAAATGAAGAAAGAGAAATAAAAAAGTGATATCAAGGAAAGTGCAAAGCCACATTAAAGTGTGGACGCTGAGGTGAATACGCCAAATAAAATAGCTTCCTTACCCCTAAGCCACTAGAGTGCCCCAAACAAAATATTGCTTGTTATTTTAAGATGGTCTGCATGCTTCTCCAGAGTTTAGTGGTTACTGGAAAGAGATTCTGTAAGAATTGCTCTCTACTGAAAAGAAAAACTTTCCAGCACGTTGATTACATGAGTTCAGAGAAAGATCATTTAAAGCAACAGTTTTAGTTTCTAAAAGGGTACGGATCAAAATTTAATGATAAAAACTGCCTAGTAAAGGGGATAAAAACATATATTTGTTGTATTTTCCCCTTTTGTAAGCCTGTTCTTGCACTTCTATTATGTGTATTGCTTTCTGCAAGATGTCCCTGTAAATAGACTTGACACCTTCCCCTACAGGTCTTAGGGGTTATAAAACATGAACGTCTCAGTGACATCACTCATTTGTTTATAATGAGGGGTTATGAGGCCTATCAATGGTAGCAGCCATTTTGGAAATACTGATACCACCTAACTTTTTGTCAATCTAGAAACGCTCAAAGAGGTGGAGTTGAGGCAGACCTTACACCTCCTGGCAAACATTTACAAAGAGCCAACCTGTCCCTCACCTCAGTCATACCCCTCATAATGCAAATGTATGAATAATTCTTTGCCAAAATATGAGAGCTACAATTATATTAACTCCCTGTAAAGTCTGAAGGAATAAAGAAATGTGGTACTGAGACAAAAACCGTTGATTAAACCAGGCAGTTATCATGTTTATTTGTGCTTTGCACCCCCATATCGGCTTAATTTGTATCACTGGAGGTTGTTGTTTGGTCTGCCTAATCTTCTAAGGGTTGATGAAATGGTAGAGGACATGAGATGTTAAGATACACTGATGGGGAGAGCTAAAAAGAGTGAGTCACCAACTAATAGACTGGAAAAGGAGTACACCTCTGATGGACATTTACTTGATTGCAAGAAAGTGAATTGCACTTTAAAATTGTAGAAGCACTCAGTATACAATACACCAAGTCTTGTATATAGTTACTTGAATTCAATCACTTTTTGCTGTCACAACAGGGTTATTAAAATGTTAGATATAACAGATAAAACATACAGCCTAATTAAACACATGAAAAAATAATAAAGTAAGAAGTCTAAATACTAAAACATGTGTAGTGCTTAGTAAGAACTAAAAATGCTACTTGCTGGTGCATGATACAGAGGTGGGAGGGGCAGGAATCATAAAACATCTTCACATTAAGCCTGTATGAACTATTAGATATGTCAAAATAACCTATTGTAACATTAACTCCGGGGCAGATGACTCTCCCTGACAAGCTTTATACTGAGGTTTGCTTTGTTTTCAGCTCTTTGTACTATGACGAGGATGGGGACCTTGCTCACGAATTTTATGAAGAGACAGTGGTGACAAAAAATGGCAGAAAAAAGTCCAAGTTGAAGAGAATCCAGAAAAATCTGATCCCACAGGTGAGTTACTGTCACAGTACTGACCTGATATAAGGATGTGTTGAATATTTTAATTAATTGTCTTTGATTTTCTTTTCTTTTTTCAGGGCATTGTGAAGTTGGACCATCCCTGTATTCATGTAGACTTCCCCATCGTGCTCTGTGAGGTGTGAAAAGTTGCACAGGACTGATAAATTATGAAGTGCAGCCAAAGGTTCTCGTCCCAGAGCAAGGTTTTGTTCTGGTCTGCAAGTGTTGTGGTCAAGACTTGGACCATGGCATTTAGAGAAGAAGGACAATTCTGTCATATTAAACGGATATATTGAATTAAATGTTACGCATTTTAATTCAGCTATGGTCAAAGGGTGCCCTGTTCACAAAAACCCGAACTGATAATCCAGCTGATATGTACGCAGTCATAGAGAATACATGATAAAGCTGTATTTCTCTTGTAGGTCTTTTGCAGGGAAAAACATTCTCGATGTGAAAAGGCTTTAATGGTTAATGCCTTCTGTGAGACGTAGAGTGACATTGTATGTGTCTTTGTACGTGTACATGTGTGCACTTAGCTTTGAGAGTATGTGAGCGAGAGGGACTGAAGATATGCTGACAGGGTAGAAAAATGAAGGGGTTGTGAAATTTATTGTATATATGGTCATGTTCTGTACTGTCACGTCTGAGTCTGTCTCAGTTACCGAAGCTCAGACCTGCACTAGTGAACATAATGTACTGTAAATAATATCAGATTTCTTAGTTGGAAATACTTGAATAAATGGTTTACTGAGCTGAATACCTTGAGTCAAGATACTTTGTTCTGTTAGTTAATATATCTATTACCATTGAGTTATGTCTTGACTGTATCCATGTACTAATTCAACATTTTGTTTCGATACAATGCCTTACTTAGGATGTAAACTGATGGTAGAAAAAGTGTTTCAACTACCTGGCATATTAGCACTAATGCCAAGAACCGTTAGTGAATTTGGTGCTATTTTAATTCTTTCTTCGTTTTTTGCTGAATTAAGCAAAAAACGTTCCACTTGCCTTAGCCTCATATTGAATTTACAGAAAATAGTTCCATTAAACTCTTGGCTAACAAGTTGCTAAATATATTTCCTAAAATGTTAAACTATTGCTTTATGTTTCTCCACTGCTCTACAGAAAGAATCCAGCTGACAATGAAAACCCATTATGTACTGTGTGCATTGATTTTAGTTTACTGAAAATGAACAGACAAGTCAAGACTATTCAATCAAGGGCTCAATATACTGTCCTGACAGCTGTTAGCATACCTTATTTTTAGCTTTTCCTCATCACCCTCTTGAATTTCAGGCTGCATTACCGAGCAGAAAGGCTGCTGACTGACCAAACACAGATACCATATTATATTTGCATATATATTCCCCGATATGCCCCAAAATGAAAACAATCCGCAGGCATTCTTTTGAAATCCAATTTATTTACACCCCATTACATCAGGTAAGCATCCTCTAGATGGCAGCAGAATTCTCTACCTGCTCTTACTTTAATTAGCTTATATCTTAAATGTCTATGTGTCTGGTTTTCTCTATATGTTCATTCTCTAAACTCTAATGATAATCCTGGGTTGTAGACTTTCCAGAGTAAAAGCTTAAGATATAATTAAATGTTGTTTGAGGTAAACTCAGATTGTGACCATTTCAGGCCTTTGCTTCCATCTGGCACATTATCAAACTGTAATGGCAATGTAAACATATTTTTGTGCATAGTTAGCGGATCCCCACAATAAATGGGCAGGGCTTCCTTTGCAGGCTCTCTCTGGTGTCTGTAATTGTGTGGAATGTGGTTGGGAGTGTTTTTGGGCCAGAGGTCAGTCACTTTGATGTGCTTCCTCTCCAGTGCTCTTTGATGTTTTTCTAACAGTCAAGCTGGCGTTATGAGGATGAACCCCGTAACATACGGTCATAAAAATATATGAACTTAATGGATATGACACTGTGTATCACTGTCTTGATCTGTACAATATGTTCTGTGATGTACACAATGTGTTTGAAGGGAGAAAGTAGTCTTTGTGGCTGGTGCTGAGGGAGGTCATTATACATGATCAGCAGTCTTGAAAAAGAAGAACACCATGGTTTGAATTACAAAAACTAAAAGAGATAGCATTGTGTTCTCAGGATCCACTTCACTTGCTGTTAAAATTGAAACAGCAGTGTTCACTGTATCCTGATGTATCTATTCACAGTGGATTTTTCGTTGCTCTTCACTGATGTATCGGCAGGCAACAGATAAAATTACAAAAAGATAAAAGCACTCATTTGAAATTGATGGCATCATCACATGTTTCTAGTCTTGCAGAAAAAACAGATATTTTTAGGTTAAATGCAAACTGTAGCAGTGAAATGTGAATACCAGTGTAGATTTTGGACGGGCAATTCATACTCACAGTGCCCAATTTCTTTTATGTCGAGCTCAGGCTGGGAAACTCAAGTAAATACTGATATGTTCCAGATTGGCAAATAATATAAACTCAGGGAATCCATTAACTGCTATGCCATTTTGTGATTGATCAGCAACTGAAAATGCAAATAATGAAATCCTGGTGTGATCAAAGGCTACATTAGAAAGTAAAACAACATATTTGACAACCCATTAGCACCCTTTGATAAAGTATGCTAGAAGCATGGGTGTGTCCAGACTTTTTTGACCAGGGTGGCCCAAGTGGGGCACTGACTTATGCAGGGGTGGCAAGAAGTATGTGGGCATACACACTCATGAACTTAAATGTCTAACACCAAAGCATTATACATGTACTGAGTTCTCTCCTTCTCTGGCTTATAGAATAGATGAGTGGAGCATTTTCTAGTGCTTGACTTAAAGGAAACTACTCATTGCCTGCAGCCGAAATAGTCGATTGTCAAATGAGCCAAGCCTTTAAGAAGTAAATCCTAGTTCAGAATTTTGAGTTAGGATCTGGATTGACCAATCATATTAAAAAAAAATTCTACCAAAAAATTTGACCATATCTCTCCGGTTTTAGCTTCCTTGCACTGGCTCCCTGTAGGTTTTAGAATTGATTTTAAGATTTTACTGATTACTTTTAAAGCTCTGCATGGTCTTGCTCCAAGCTATATAGCAGACCTTTCAATACCCTACGAGCCGATGCGTGCATTGAGATCCTCGGCAGAAGTTTATTGTGCATTCCAAATACTAAAATGAAAACAAAAGGGGACAGAGCGTTCACAGTGAGGGGTCCGACACTCTAGAACCATCTGCCTGAGTAGATCAGGTCTGCTGAGACATTGAGCTCTTTTAAATCCCATCTTAAAACAGACTTTTACCGCAGAGCCTTCCCGGATACCGGATTTTATCTGAATTTTATTTTATTTTATTTTATTTTAACCACCTTAAGTAATATATTTTAAAAGAATTGGATCCCTTTGGATTTCTTTTGGGGGAATTTTATTTCTTTTAAAATATGTTTTATTTCTTTATCTTGACTTATGTGTTTCTATGATCTGCCTGTTTAATTTTGCTGCCCATGTAAAGCACTTTGTAACCTGGTTTTGAAAAGTGCTCTACAAATAAAATTATTATTATTATTATTATTATTATTATTATTATTATTATTAGCCATGCCACCCCTCTGGTCATGTCCCTGGAAATTATCATATCAACACTTGTTGGCTAAAACTACATTCTGATAGGGCTACATTTTACAACTTAAAAGGTGTACATTTTCTTGCTAACAGAATTGTTGGCTAGCTTATGGTAATGTTAGCTTGGCATTTAATATCAGTTAGTAAATAGTAATGTTAGCAGGAAGTCAAACTTAAGCTAGCTAATGGTAAAGCTAGCTAGGAGTTTTAGTATTTTAGTTACTTATTTTGTAGTAATTTAATATTACCAAGCAAACAGTAATGTTAGCTGAATGTAAAGTAAGTAAGAAATGTAACCTCAGCAAATAATATTGTTAGCTTAGAATGTAATACTAGCTAGATAGTGGTATTTACAGTTACAGGTAATATAAGCTTTCATCTTATTTTGTTGCTGATCAATAGGAGAGGATATAATTAAAAAGATCTGTCAGATTCCTAGGTTAATATGACTTGTAAGACTGATTTAGTTTTTGAACGGATTGTGAGCTTAATACCCTGAGCGTGATGACAGAGGGAAATAGCCATTGTGTAACTGTGTTGAAAAGCCCATTTGTATACTTCTATACCATATCAGTATTCAAAGTAAATACTGTGTGTTGGATCCTGTGGTCATAATAATTTGGGGAAGTGAGGTAGGACCGTACAGTTATTAAGGTTTAACCCAAGTGTTCCGACTGAATTCCCTAAATCCCAGTTTACTGATTCTCACAATTACCCGAATGCATAACAAATTCATGTATTGTTGGGGACGTGATGTGAAGGTGCTGAGATGTGTTTCCAGTTTCCTTACCATTGTTTTCGCTTCCTGACAGTCCCTGATTTCTGCTGATGCAACATTTGGGAGGCAGAGGTCAGAGGGAAGCTGGAGGGAAACCAGGCCATTCTTCTGCTCCTCTCCCTCCCTTTTCATTCACTGATTTTCTACATTTTCCTTAAACAGACTCAGAGGCAGATCAGGTCGAAAGGAAAAAGAGAAAAACTAATGACATGGTGATGTGAGTCAGCAAAGATTGGAAAAAAACAGCAGAGGGATTCTGACACAGGAAATAATCTCACTTCCAGGCCTCATCCTCACCCCAATCATGTGCTCCGGCATCCTTCGACTCACGTGTATCCTCAAAAAAAGCTTCCAGAGGAACACCTTTCCTTAAAATTCACTCAACAACTACTAGGAAGAAGTTATTTGGTGATGACAGAGACACTTTTGCAGCTGTTCACAGTCAGATGACTTGCTTCTAGTTTAAACAGGCCTCTAAAGTATGAAAACGGGTTGTTAAATTTGGTAAAGAATGTGTCAGTGCATGGCCTCTACCCTTTCCCCCATGGCCATTTATGCTGCGTGCCTAACCCGGCACTGCACCATCCTATCTGCTGCACTTGGCAACATGACGGCATGTGGTACTTGGTTACTTCCCTGAGCCACTGCCAGAGGCTGTCATCACATGCCTCAGGCACTGGTGACATCTGCATGCCAGATGCCTCATGCCTACTATCTGAAGTGTGATCAGAGCATTAGTGGAAAAAAACATTAAAAACCCCTTCACGTAAAGTAGCAACTCTGAAATTTAAAAGCACATCAAGAGTTCAGAATTGTTGTTATCACAAACTGTCAAATGGCTGATGCAACAATAGCTGTGAGCAGTGTTTGGCAGACAGTGGTATCATGTGAGTGGGGCTATGAATTCAAGTGCATTTACTCAATAGCCATTTTGTGGCACTGGTATTGTCCTTTTGTGCAACTTTATACAGATTAACATAAAGCCATTTTATGAAAGAGAATGTATTGTTAAAAAAAAAATCAGTATTAAGAGTAACATTATGATTCTTTTTATATGCTAATGCATCAGATCTGCTGCATAATAAGCACTTTTACTCGATTATGCACTTTCACTGGAGTAAAATCTTGAAGTCCAAATGTGATGGAGCATTTAGTCTTTATGTAGTCAGATCTTCAAAGATCTGAATACCACTTCGCCCATCAGTTGTAGTAAACATGGGAGATGTAATCTGCTGCAGCCATTTCATATACAATAAAATAAGATAATAATTGATGCACTGTATACTCTATTTCCTTGCAAATAAAAAGTAAAGGCTATCAGTTAAGTGGGAGTCAAGTACAAGCAAAGCATATACCAATACAATATTGTTGAGTACAAGCCTAACAAAATGGGAATACAATTTTTACAAAAAAATTATCAACTAACATTTGGTGCCTCTGGTTGGCTTAAACTTAAAACTGTTTTTCTGAACTTCAATTGTCAATCAGGGGTTTATGGATCAGGCCCCGAAGTTCAGATTTTTTTTCCAGAATAGGACATGAAAACATATTCTGTAGAGGTCTTCTGTTTGTGCTTATTTATAATTAATTTTTTAATTAAAACGGATCATAATTCATCCATATTTTTGGTTAGCCTGGGAGACTCAGAAAGTTAATTAGTTAATAATAAAGGTTGTTTTGGGCTATCTGAGTTGACAGTTATTTAGTATTTCATGTCAGACAGAAGAAGGCTACTGAACATGTATGCTAGTTATCAGAGGTGTCACGTAACAAAGTACAAATACTTTGTTACCTTTCTTAAGTAGAAATTTTGGGTAGCTATACTTTACTGGAGTAATTATTTTTCAGCCGACTTTTTACTTCTACTCCTTACATTTTCAAGCAATTATCTGTTATTTCTACTTCTTACATTTTACAAATAGCCTTGTTACTCTTATTTAATTTCGACTAGTCATCTTTAAAAAAAAACCAACACATTTATGAACATTGACATTCCAATAAAGGCTATTGATAACATGCCTTTGAAGTTTTACTTTTTGCTCCATAACTTATAGGCAACTAGTCATCATATCTTCCACTCCATGAAACATGTTAATGCTCAGTAGTACACATATATGGTTCTTTAATGTATTTGCATTGTACAAAAATGCCTTCATTTTCAATGGGCATAAATGGGGCTGAAATAGGTGCAACCTTCCACCAGTACCCTTGATGTTCCTTTCTGGGCTACTTTTGACTATACTATGGATATTTGTGTCTGTATTCAACATTGTATCCCTGATTATTATGAATGTATGTCCATGAAAAATCAGTAAAAAAAAAAAAAAAAAAAAAAAAGAAATAGGTGCAACTATAATACTTCAACATTAACATATTAATATAACATTAAAGTCATTATGGCCTTTAGGAAAATGTTATTTTGGGAAATGGGGTAGTGCATTATAGGTCTCTGTGGTGTAGCCTAAGCTTTTGTCCTTAATGGCATTTTTTCCCTTACATTACTTTTACTTTTATACTTTAAGTGGATGAAAACCAGTATTTTTTACACTTTTACTTGAGTAAAAAGCTTGAGTTGATACTTCAACTTCTACATAAGTCTTTTTAAACCCTAGTATCTATACTTCTACTTGAGTAATGAATGTGAATACTTTTGACATCTCTGCTAGCTATACAATGCTTTAAGGGTCTTATATTTTAAAACTCAACGTTTTCATTGAGTCAGTGTCTTTAAAACCTATATCTGATCGAAAAGTAGCTGAAAGGTCACTGGAACACAGTGGTCATTTGTGGGCTTGATCTTATTTTTAGGGATGTGGCCCACTGGCCCACTCTGACCTTGTATGAATCTTGTCACTGCTAGTTACAGTGTATCTGTTTCACAGCAGCGGTGGTGGCAAACTTTTTGGACGGATTCATTCCGCGCTGTACCGGGGCACTGGAAATATTCTTGGTCAAACACTCTTGAAGACCATATAATGTTCACCAAGCTTACTCCTAAAGTTATGTGCAGCTTTTATGGAGCAAACACGCATCGCTGTAGCACATTAGACACGCTGACGGAGTTGTTAGGATGTCCGGTTAGTTTCGCCCCCCCCTTTCACGAGTGAGAATGGAACATCCTGAAAGTGGTTTGGCACTCGGAGCAGGCGAGCAGCAACTGACAACATCGCAGGGGGCAACTTCACTTCTCTTCATTTGGCCGACCGCAGGCAACCCGAGAGCGGAACTCAAAAGACACTTCACACGAACTCATGTCTTTATGAATTTACCCCGTCGACACTTTTTTTCAGCCAAAAGCTATGTAAAATTTGAATTTTCCTATTTGTTCTGAGGCAGTTCAGAAAAAAAACGCTACATGAAGTAGCAGGCTTCTGGTTTTTGGGAATGCTTCCTCAGTCTGCCAGTAAAGGTAAGTTTGTCCAGCTGCAGTGATGTGACTTGCTCTACCTTTGCTGTTGAATTGACGTGTTGCTCGTTCGTTTCTTCAAATGTAATTGAAGTCTGTCCATTTATACTAGTTTGAGAAAGAAAGAGTGGCACTTTAAAGTCGTTTTGGGATACTTTTTGCAAGTTTTGCATAAACTGGATTTTTAGCCCCAATTTATCAGATGTATTGTGTAAAACAAAATAAGATAAGGGCTACCTGCAGTCAAAATGTCACTGTCGTTTTGAGGATCTTATATATATATTATATATCGATTTGTAATTTACACTTAGCAGAAAAGTTAACTGAGAAAACTTAAAGTCACTTCCCTCTGTGAATGATAATGTGTCAAAGTGAAGACATCATCTTCTTCCTGTAGTCATTTCAATACACATTACTAAAGGGGTTTCCAGATACAAGAGTTTGTCAAAGAGATTTAACTAAGAAGCCTCTTGGTTTGTGACTATAGCATTGATTATTTTACATTCTTGCAAAATCCCCTGAGGCTCTCAGTTTAAAGCATTACTTTATTGACATGGATTTTACAAGGCTTTTTGAACTTTGAATGTACTTAAAACTGCAACTTTCTAAAAAGGAAACAGGAAAGTTAAAAATCCGTTTCCTCTGTGACTTTTAGAGCAGAGCGTGACAGTCCCATCTGTCGATCCACATCTGAAGACATGTTGTTCTGGTCTCTGCCTGACTGGAGAGTACTGCTGCTGATCCCTCTGCTGTGGGACCGCCTCTGTGCCTCAGGACTCAAACCCACGAGATGGCCACTGTATTCACAAAAGCCTCTGCTGCTGGCTTGGAACGCTCCGACAGAGGACTGTGGCCCCCGGCATCGCGTACACTTTAAGCTGGACCTTTTCCAGATTGTGGCCTCACCCAATGAGGGCTTTGTTAGACAGAATCTCACCATCTTCTATAAGGACCGCTTGGGGCTGTACCCCCACTTTGAGAAGGATGAAACGCCGGTTAACGGTGGGCTGCCGCAGTCTGCCAGCCTCACACAGCACCTTGAGAAGATGCCGGATGGAGTAAGGAGGTATATACGTGAACCAGAAGCCAAAGGCCTGGCCGTTATTGACTGGGAAGAGTGGCGTCCACTCTGGATACGAAACTGGGAAACTAAAGATGTTTATCGCAAACATTCTCGGGAGTTGGTGCGTCAGAAGAACCCAACATGGTCTCCTGATCAGGTGGCAAAAGTGGCCCAGCAGGAGTTTGAGATGTCTGCCAGGAAGTTCATGCTGGAGACACTGAAGCAAGCCAAGAATCTGATGCCAAACCAGCTGTGGGGTTTCTACCTGTTCCCCGACTGCTACAACCACGACTACAGGCGCACCCTGGAGAACTACACAGGCCGCTGTCCGGATGTGGAGATGGCACGTAATGAGAAGCTGAAGTGGCTGTGGGCGGAGAGCACAGCCCTCTTCCCCTCTATCTACATGAGCACTGTGCTGCGCTCCTCCACCTCCGGTCGCCAATTTGTACGGAACCGAGTGAAAGAAGGGATGCGGTTGGCATCGTCGGTGGGAGGCCTGGCACGTCCTGTCTTTGTGTACACCCGCCCCACCTATGCCAACTCCCTGGAACAGCTGACAGAGGTGATGCTCTAACTTTAGACACACTGCCTGAGAGCTTGATATTTCTTCCTTTTCTGTACCATTCTTGCTAAGTTGAACTAACATGTTCCTGTGCTGTGCAGTGTCAGTCAACATCTTGAAAGCAGGGGATATTGTTTTTGTTGCTCCAGAATAACTCTAAGTTACTGTATCTCTAACATTCAGCACTTTCTCTCTGATCAGGGCTATAGCCCACTGCTTTGCTTATCGCAGCCACATTCCTTTCCTGTTCTGGTACCAGACGGACTCCCCCGTACACCTCTCATTTGTGCAGAGTGGGCAGGATGGGTGTTGGTCAAGTTGAAACCTCACTAACAACCTATAGACCGTTTCCTCCCCTGAGAGTAAACAGATAAGAGCTGCTGCTGGGCCTCACTTATAGTAGCCTAACATTTGGCCCACATACAGTGATTTTCAACAGTTTATTTTTCCTGAACTTGACCTGTAGTCTTAGAAATGCAAAAGGTTACATGTGATATGGTTTAAAGGCTGTACCATCTTTTTACAGACCGACCTCGTCTCCACCATCGGGGAGAGTGTGGCTTTGGGAGCAGCTGGAATCATCCTGTGGGGCGATGCAGCGTACGCAAGCAGCAATGTAAGAATCCAATCTCCTTAATTATGAGACACACATTGAATCACTCAGACACACCTTGTACATCTGACATGATCACATAGTCAGTTGGGACCTGCTGCTCTTGTCAGTCATGTGTGCAGTCATTTGATAACTAACAGTCCCTCCTTCAGGGCTGCTTGTGGACTTCTTCAGAAACACAAGAGATATTTGTTTTGAAAGATTTATTTTTAGTCACATTGAGGCTTTGAAGTACTCAGATTATATAATGGAAAACCAAGCTAACATCTCTAATGATATGATGAACCATTTTCTGCATTTTTGACATCATTCAAACTCAAAAAGACTGGAGGAGATGTTTTTTGGTTAATTTGCATTTGCCCCGTCATCAGGATATAACTAACCACACATTCGCATTCAATAAAGCACATTCTTTTTTGTTGCTCCAGCAATGACAAACACATGTTATGCTCTGTGGCAGCATTTCAACAAGTTAATTTCAAACACAATAATGATCCATATTTTTCCAATTTGTAAATATTTCATCCAATTATTTTTTAGGGGTTTATTATGAGTTTGTATAGCAGTTAATGTATATTTTATTATTCATCCATACAAGTGTCTTTATTTTGAATTATTCAACACATATTTAACTAGATATGAATAGATTTCATGTGAAGGCAAAAATGTAGGATTCGTTTTAAATTTTAAATGTAGTATTTGCATCATTTTCAGCAAAAAAATTGTTTCTTGAAATAAAAGAAAGAGGAGAAGAAATTAAGGGGGACAAATTATGACAAAATGCTTTAAGTATACCATAAAACATTTTCTACTTATGAGGATCTTACATTTACTTGCTAATAAGTTATTCAATGAATATTTATTCACGTGTTGTTTTATTAAAAGGTATATACCAGTATCAAGAATAACGTAACAATAGTATATACAACTTTAGCATACCTGTTTAAACCTTTAAATGCTGCTTATTTATCCAGGAGTAACAAGAACCAATGACATAAAAAATAAATACTTTGTGATATGACCACTGTTACTTTTGATTATTAAGATACAATTTTTGAATGTATGTGATAGACTTCTGCTTCCAGTGAAGTGTACCTATACACAACGACCCTGGACCTCACACTCATGTTCAATGTGATACATTTTTTGGCATTGTCTGAATCTTTGAGAGTCTTGACCTCTGCTGAGTGTTGACTTTGTAATTTTATCCCCCTCCTTAGATCAGCTGCTCTGACCTGAATGTGTATCTGCGGGGTCAGCTGGGTAAATACCTCCTCAACGTCTCCACGGCAGCAGAGTTATGCAGCCAGACCTTGTGTGCTTCCCATGGTCGCTGTCTACGTAAAAACCCAGACAGCGATGTTTACTTGCATCTGAACCCCCTCACCCACAGCATCAGCAGCCAGGACGGCCGGCACAGGGTCAGCGGTGAGCTCAGTGAGGCAGAGAAGAGGAGTTTTCACACCGAGTTTCAGTGTCAGTGCTTCAGCGGCTACGAGGGAGAAGGTTGCAATCAGATAGACCCTATGCACCAAAGAGGGGCTGCACCTCAAAACAACCCATCACTGCTGCAATGTGTGATCTTACTGACTCTCTCTCTGCTCCTCTGTTGATTCACCACAAATACTGTAGCCATAAATCTGTGTTTTATGTGTCTCAATGTAGAAACGCACCAGCCGACAAGGCGGGAATTTTTAAGGAGTAAGCGGTGTCATTTTTTCTTGTAATTGCTGTAAACAGAAGACACCAAGTGAAATTTGATAGGAAACACTGTGGAAATTACAAAGTTCTACTTGTTTATAACTTTTTAATCTTTTTTTAAACAATGGAGGACTCGCTGGAAATGACCTTGTTTACATTTTACTCCCAGTTTCCTGTCAGTCACTGTTTCCCAAGGTGTCATATTCCATGTTTCTCATAGAGAGAAAGTTTGTTTAGGCAGGGGAAAGGTGATAAATGAGTGGATGTTTGTCAGAAGCTGCATGGTGAAAGTGGAATTGACGCACTTAAATCTGGTGGTTGCACATTATATCTGAAGTGCCTGATCTTTTATAACATGACCTCTGAAACAAGAGATGTTTATATGGAGACATTTACAGTGTTACTATTTATTTGAATGTATTTGTAGGTGTTTTGTATGACATTTTCCTCTTTTTATGTCAAACATGACTACTAGCTCTCTCTTAAAACACTACATTACTTAATAGTTAAAAATCTATTTTTTCTGTATATGAGGAGATAATTTACATTAAAAGCACAAACAATGTAAAGACCCCCACAGTTTGTATGTCCACACTTTCACTTACATGATGGCCTCCCTTTTTAAAGCTGTTTTCTCAAATGAAATATAGTAAATAAAATAAAGTTATTTGTCGATGTCTGTCTTTTAAGATTTACTGAACCCAATAAAAACTGGTGGATGCCAAAGTAAACTTAAACATGTGAGGGTTTTCTGTTTGTAGTCAATAAAAGTTTAGTTTCCACAGGAAAAACATGTCAACACCGGCCACTAAGGGGAGTAAAAACCAGTCAGTCCTCAGGGAGGGACATAGACCTCATACCCCCTCCTCTTGTAATTGTAGGCTACCATAAAGCCAAAAGTTATTTTTACTACTTTCAAGAGGTTAGCACAGCATACAATTAAACTGGGAGCAGGAAGGGCTCATTATGGCTTTCTTTACAGCCACTTAGATAAAAAACTAATTCTCTCCAAGTTTGTTATAAGGTTATTTGTTTTAGATGCATTGAATCACTATTCCGTTGCTTATACCTTCGAATTATGTATAAATGTTAGCAGGGGAATATAGTGTGTTTCAAATCAAAAGATTTGAAGACTGCATGAATATTAGCTAGGACGGCAAGTAAATAAAAGCAAAGAGATTTGAAGAAACTGTAAATAAACTGAAATATATGCATATTTTCTTCTCTTTTTATTTCAGTCCTCTCTCAGAGAATGAGAGAGGATGGGCAGGCAACTGCCCCTTTCCACATGTCTCCTGCAGACACTGCTATATAGTTTGTATATAGTTTGTGAGATCATTGGCACTTTGTCTATTTGCACTTAGTATATATTTGTATGTACTGCGTGTATATAGTTTGTGAAGAGATATATTTTTATGTGATGTGTGTATATAGTTTATGAAGATCATTGGCACTTTGTATATTTCTCTTCATTTGTAGTCAGTGATCATTGTGTTTCCACTATTTGTTGCATCATTGCATTTGTTCATGTTCAGAATATATGTCCCTGAAAAGTCACTTTTGCTTCAGTATCCTAATTTATGATCTAAAAACATTTCTATTTACTCTCAGACCTTTTTTATACAGGGTCAGTAAATGATACAAAAGAATACATCTTTTTTTCCACTAAAAAACGCCTAAGATAATACTATAATAAATTGCTGTAACTTGCTAAGTTAAGGTTTGATGGTGACAAATATGTATTTGGAAGTCTAAAACACCTAAGTACAACTTTCTAACAAAACAAAACAAAACTTCCTGATGTTTTGTCTGAGTTCACAGTAAAAAAGACCAACATTTTCAGACGTTTTTAGAAAAAAATCTAGTATTTTCATCCATTATCAGACAAAACAAATGTAAAACTGGGACTTTGAATGAGACAGAGTGAAAGGTAAGGTTCTTCTGAATCAATTGATGTATGGCACTTGATGCTGAGTGCTTCACTTGGCTAGAAAAAAAAAAAAATACAGGAGAGTCAGGCGCCCCCCGAAATGGTCTAGGTCTTCAAGGGTTAAGTTTCTGGTGATTTTAACTCTATTTACACCTCTTTTTGACAAAAACTAGAAATTGTGACAGGCAGGATTGTGCGAGATGTTTAAAGCCTTCCTGTACCTTTAAGCACTGCTTCCATAGAAAACCTGGATGTCTCCTTTGATTGGCTCTTTGATATTCTCTGCGCACTTTTGATTGGTTGACAGAAATCACAGAGCGTCCTTCTGTTTACCTTCCTTCCCCTTTTCGTGCCTGTGTGTGTCATGAGGATCATGAGACTCCGACTGAGGTTTTGTGCCCATTCAGACCACGAAGTCCAAACCACAATCTTTATCCCACTGTACCAATACAATAGGTAAGTTACTCTGACTGATTATTGACGATATTACTTTATTTAACTTTTTTATAACGCTGCAGTCAGTAGCTTCAGTGCCTTATATCTACCCAAGAGCTATACCATGTTTATATGGAAACTCAGGCAGGATTAATATACATAGAAAAGAGCATGTTAGGTGAAAAGCTGCAGTACTTGCTCATGTATCTAAATGTTAAGATAAAAAAAACATTGAACATTGATCTTAAAGTGGTTGCCTCAAAACTTGAACCACAAAACAATAATATTTTTTGCAACACCCCCTCCATATTTCATCTCACTGTTTTGTCTGTTTTTTCCTTTCAGGTATGAGCTCATTTAACTCTGAACTCCTGCTTTTCATAAATCTGATCAGCCTTGTGTCAGGGCTGCAGTCTGCACCTTCCCCTCTTTCTCAGATGCCTTTCCTCACTGTGTGGAACGCCCCCACTGCCAGCTGCCTCTCTCAATATGGCGTGGACCTCGACTTGGGCACTTTCAGCATCGTCCAGAATAAGAATCAAACCTTTATGGGAGAAAACATAACCATATTTTATGCTGAAAAACTCGGCCTGTATCCCAGGTACACCGGCCAATCAGAGGCAGTGAATGGTGGTGTGCCACAAAACGCCAGTCTGAATGAACACCTGAGGGCAGCCTCTGATGATATCCGCACATTCATCCCTGAGAGGGACTTCCAAGGCCTGGCTGTGGTGGACTGGGAGAGCTGGAGGCCTGTATGGGAGAGGGACTGGGACAGCAAGCAGGTGTACAGGGAGGGTTCCAAAACACTGGTGAAGTCGAGGCATCCAGACTGGAGCCCTGCACAGGTAGAAGCTGCAGCTCGGGTGGACTTTGAGAGAGCTGGGAGAAAATTCATGGAGGAAACACTGAAACTAGGACAGGAGGAGAGACCAAACGGGCTGTGGGGATTTTACGGTTTCCCCAACTGCTACAACTACTACAGCCACAAAAGCACAAACTACACCGGAGAGTGTCCAGCTGTGGAGATAAAGAGGAACGATGAGTTAGTGTGGCTGTGGAACGTCACCTCTGCTCTTTATCCTGACATCTACCTCAGCTTGGAGCTGCGAGGGCTCGGCAGAGAGGTGCTGCTCTACACCCACCACCGCATCCTGGAGGCCATGAGAGCTGGAGGTCTGTCTGCTCCATCAACACCTCCTGTGTTCCCCTACGCTCGCATCGTCTACACATACACCTTAGATTTCCTCTCTCAGGTAAGTAGCAGATTATTTAATTTCATACACTTTACGATTTGTTCTGAATGTTCCCTTTTGTTTTTTTCCTCCTGCAGGAGCACCTGATGTACACCATCGGGGAGAGCGCCGCTTTGGGATCTGCAGGGGTGGTGCTGTGGGGTGATCATGCCTTCGACAAATCTAAGGTAAAGCAACTTGTCTTTTACTATACTTACTTACGATTTATATGCATAGATTGGTTTTGTTGAAGTGTCATGCATAAAGAATACACAGACAAATACAGATTTATAATACACCACAAAAGAGGCCAATGGCTAATCAGAAACTTCTGAAATCATTTTTAAGAAGCTTTTTGGAGACAAAAGTTTATTCAACCTGGTGTTCATAATCCATCAAATTCAGTGCAGTCATTATTGTTGATAATAATATGTGTATGTAATTTTGGCTCAAACAAGTCACCATTGAACCATTATGCCTCAAGTCTAGCAAGCTACAGTCTGTGTTCATTCTGCATGATTAAATGAAATATTGTTATCAAGCTTCTTCAAAAAACAGCATGACACTCTGAAGCACACAGAGGTTTTACTCAAAAATAACCTTTTATTGACCCTCTACTCTGATATATTGAGAAAACAGTACCACATCTCCGCCTTATTGATCCAGGAACCTAAACCCTGTCATTATAAGTAGCCAGGAGGGAGCAGACATATAAAGAAAATCCAACTAAGGCGTAGTGAATGTACCTTTGAATTTTGTGCTGATGACGGGTTATATTTTCTTTAGTAAATCCTTCAAAGGAATTGTTGATGACACTGGTGTTGTTTTGGTGTCATGGTGATTCATAAGTCACACGGTGAACAGGAAATTAGGAAACAGGAAGCAAGCTGAGACGTCAACCCGATGAAGGCAACAGAGCCAAAAATGTAGCTCTAAAAAAATGGTGGTGCACAAAAGAAGAGCTATGGGGGATGTTTTCACTGTGACTGATTTGAATTGAAGCTCACAGTGGCTTGTTCTGTGCTATGTGTGTGTTTTCAAAGTTAGTTGTCTTAAAGAAGTTTTATGAACTGAAACTTGACTCTTTTAATCTTTTCTTTTTATCAGTTATTTAAGCAAGTGAAAAATGACTTTATTCTACACTCATTACACCAATGTAAGTGGATATTCAAAAAGTGTAAATACAGTGGATCTCTTGGTCTACTTCAGTACACTCAACCACAATCATGGGGAAGACCACTGACTCGAGAGTTGACCAGAAGACGATCATCAACACCCTTTGTATGGAGGGTAGGCCACAGATTGCGGAAATGACTGGCTGTTTACCAAGTGCTGCATTAAAGCATATTAATGCAACGTTGTCTGAAAGGGAAAAGTGTGGTAAGAAATGGTAAACAAGCAACAGGGATGAATGTGGTCAAAAAAAGTAGATTAAAGAACTTGGGAGAGCTTCACAAGGAGTGGACTGAGGCTGGTGTGAAGAGCCACCACACAAAGACGCTCTCAGGAAACAGACTACAACTGTCGCAGTCCTACAGTGGCCAACAAGGGCAGACGATCTGCAACGTTCCAAATAATCCACATTAGGAGAACCATTCCTCAAATGCTTAAGTGGTGCAAATTTAAAAACACATTTAGAAGTCATAAACAAATGCAATGATGGAAATTGCTGCAAATGCTGCAAATGAAAAAGATGTGCTGCAAAAAGCTTAGACCAATTTTAAATACAAACATGCTGCAAATGCACAAATGATGTGAGGTCAAAAATATTCAAAAGCTCAAAGAACTACAAAAAGATGTATAACTTTATTAAGACTTTTTGATGGAAGTGCTTGGGGCCTGTAGGGACATGTAGACACTTCATTTCTGATTGTTCATGAGCTATAAGACCCATAATCGTGAAAATTGAAGTAAATAGAATATTTCACTTAATATGTAATGAGTATAGAGTTCAAAGGCCCTGTGAGGAGTTTTGAACTGGCTGAGAAACCGACTGAAAATGATACTGATGCCTCTTTATGACCTTCAATAGTAAACAAGACCATCAGCAGCAACACAGACACCTTCTCTGTTGTCATTTTTAATGCCTGAAACCGCCCTGAGGGGGTAGGTGTCAGACCAGATGATGGACATCTCACTTCAGAAACAGCCTTTATTTGACTGTGTTCATGGAAAATAATCACATTGCCTGATAAAGTTGACAGTTAAAAGACAACAGGATGAGATTTTTCTTGAAAACACTACTTTTGCATGTATAGGACAAGAGATAAGAGGTATCACTTTGTCCACAAGGGGGCGCCAGAATCGATACAAAACAAAAGTTCCTCACAGCAGCTTTTTTATTTTTACAGCAGAAGTTGACAAAATAAAAGCAATTTTCTAAGATTTTATAATTGTTTGAGATGCATCTGTAAATAGAGGCCCCATCTTTATATTTTACTTTTCATGCAGACATTAAGATATACAGTATGTGTTCACTTCAGCAATCTTTCCCACTTTTAGGCCACATGTGAAGCCGTCAAATCCTACATCGATGACACTCTGGGTTCGTATTTGGTGAATGTGACATCAGCGGCCATTCTCTGCAGTCAGACCTTGTGCTCCTCTCAGGGAAGATGCCAGAGAAGGACGCTGAACTCAAGGGCCTACCTCCACCTTGACCCCGCTGTGTGGAAGGTGGTGTCAGAGAGGAGGCCAGAGGGACGGCAGAACTACAGAGTTTTCGGAAAGACGAGCGCTCGTGAGGTGATGCTCATGAAGTCCAAGTTTCGGTGTGTGTGTTATCAGGGCTGGGGTGGTGAGAGCTGCTCCAAACCGGTCCAGGTTTAAAAGACTTTTCTTGGGGGAGATAATTCAGTGGAAGTAATGGTCTAATTAACAACAGTAAAGTTTATAAAGACTGTTAAAACGACCCAATCCAGAGGTGGACTGGGGCTGTTTGGCTCTGAGGTAGTTATCAGCACCAGTGCATGAGGTCTCCTGTGAATGCACAAATCTTTGACCAACCTGTTCACGAATTAATTACTTTTATTTCCCTTAATCTTTACGGTAGATAACGCTGCATTTTTAAAATGATCTGATAATGTTTAGAGACAAATATTTACATTCCAATTATTTGTGACAATGTGTTTCTAAATGAATATGTCAAGTCTTTTTACCACACAAGCTTCAGAAATCAGACTCAACCTCTTGATGAAACACACATCTAAATGTCACAATATAACCTATGTGAAGGCTAATCAAGGTCTAACATGCAACCTGCACAGCTGGGCTGGGGAAACCTGAAGTCTCCAGAGCACAATTTTGGGGAGAGGCTACTGTTGATACAGCTTTATAAGGCGTTGTTTTCCACTGCAATATTGTATTATTCACAGCTGCAGAGTATTGATGAAGTCTTTGGTAATGGAGAAATAAAATGGATTGCTTATTCAGTCCACTTGATGGTGCTGTTGAGGTTTCTACTGATGGTGTCGGTCAGGAAGAAGTTGGAAGTTGACAAAGCAAAGAAAGAATTAGGTTTTTTAACAAGGAGTGCCACGTGAAAATAAAAATCTCAGGGCATTATTTATCATTATTTATTTAGTTTTTATTTACTCAGACCTGTTGGTCCCATTGAGATTAAAAATCTAATTTTCAAGGAGGATCTGGTCAAGACAGTCAGCAGCAAAAACCACAAAGATGATGACACAGGCACTCAGAAAAACAAAAGAACTACTCACAAGCACTAAAACTTGCAATGAAAGACAAACTATTTTTGAGTCAGTTGTGTAACCAGGTAAGCTAAAAACATCAACATCATATAGAATCTGCTCCTAAGTCTTTCATTTTGGACTTAAAAACATGCAAAGACACCAGCTCCTTTAGTTTCAAGTCAGCCTGCAATAAATTCCAGGCTGAGGGTGCAGCATACCAAAAAGCTTTTCCCAATTTCTGTGTGAGCTTTTGGGACGGAGAGCATAAGGAACTCCTGGGAGCACAATAAATACTGTCCAGCACTTTTTTGTGTGATAAAAACCCACAGATAGTGTGATAGCCGGCCAGAATTGCCTAATAAATAAAGAAGTACCAATGTATAAGCCTGCAGGTTTCCAGAGATGGCCATCTAACCCCAGAGTACAACTCAACAGTGGTGAGTTAGGAGGTTTACAATTAGTGATGAACCTCAAGGACAGATGGTAACCTGTATCAATCATAGGAATACATTAAGTAGAGGTGTCCATATACATGAGATCATCATAATTCAGATGAGGTAAAAAAGTTGTAGCAACAAGATGCTTTTTAACATTTTTTTTTTTAGATTAGATATAAATAATTATTTCTTCATTATAGATTGTGTTAACATTATGTCATGGGGCCACTGGTGATCCTCACTGTATCAGGGAAATAGAAAACATCTTGTGTCCAGCAGTCACCTTTTGAGATTAGTGGTAATTGCTTGTTAAAGCAGCATGGAGGATTCTGCGATAAAGTAGTACGTATGTAGCAACATTACTATATGAGATTGCTGAATTCACAGTTATATATTTTTCATCATGTCAGGAGGTTGTCTGAAATATTGATATTATATGCTAACATAATGCCTGCATAAAATCATGAAGAGGCAGCCAGTGGTGGACTCTAATTTAGTATAATAGCCAGGTACTTGTACTTTACTTTATTATTATTAATACCACTAAATTCCAGCTGGAAATATTTCATTTTTTACACCTCTACTTTAATCTTATATGGTTACATTTTAAGGCTTTTTAGTCATACAAAGCATACAGCGTGCAAATTATTTTATATTACAAGAAGTAAAATGACTTAGGAGTTTACCTAAAAGCAGTTCAACACATTAAAAATATGCTTCAGCAGTCATACATCTGAAACAATACTGTAAAAGCTGGACTTCTGTTGGGATCAAACTCATTAAAGATCCATTTTGCGTAAAATGCTCCTCTACTTAAACTTAAAGGCACAATAAGGAATTTTCACTATGTTTCTAATCTGGATCTTCCCGTCGCCAAAGCAGTGTCTTTTATCTTTATGATCAGATCTTGTCTTGTACAAGTTTGACTATTACTCACTGTGGACCTGTGCTGTGGAGAAGTGTAAAAAAAAGCCTGGTTTGCATAATGCTGCCCCTTGAATTAACCCTCCTGTTTTGTTTGTTTCTTAGGGACAGCAATAATGTTCATGGGTCAACTTGACCCGGGGCATGTTTATTTATCCAGAAGTGTCAGTACTCAAAAACTCCCAATAAACATTTTTTAATCTCATTATTAACTCCATTACTAACAATTTAAATCAATATTCAGTGCAATGGTGTTCTTCAATCCTCACAGATCATGGTTCAATGAGGATACTTATTTTCCACCATAATTTAAAAATAAATTCTTTAAAAATCCTACAATGTGATTTCCTGGATTTTTTTTTCTCATTTTGTCTCTCATAGTTGAAGTGTACCTCTGATGAAAATTACAGACCTCTCTCATCTTTCTAAGTAGGAGAACTTGCAAAATAAGTGGCTGACTAAATACTTTTTTGCCCCACTGTAAAAGAACTTTGAGTGGTCAGAAGACTGGAAAAGAGATATATGAGTACAAGTCCATTTACCATTTACTATTTACCATGACCTGCTCAAAAGCTGACTTAATGTCTGTTACACGAGTCACTGCTATCCTAGTGGCTCTGTCTTTATAATGTTTTCTGTGGACAGTTTTGCCTGACGTATATTTGGGGATGAAGATCGCTGTATTTCCCTTTTTTGATGTGAATGTCTGCTTGGAGGAATATGAATATCTGTTTCCTCATTTGGTTCATAATCATAATCATCAGACTCAGAATTGACCACAAGATGGTCTTCATCTTCAGACACTCTCCTCTCTTTCACTGTCATGATCAAAGAGAAGTGCCAGGGTTATCACATGTGTACTTCTGCAGCTCATTTTGTAAAGCTCTGACAGAGAGTGTATCATTTTTTAACATATCCACAGAACAGAACCAGAACCAAACTCAAGAAAACAGAACCAGAACAAAACTCAAGAAAACAGAACCAGATCCAAACTCAAACAGAACCAGAACCAACTTAAGCAAACAGAACCAAAAAAAGAAACAAACTCAAGCAAACAGAATCACAACCAACTTAAGCAAACAGAACCAGAACCAATTTAAGCAAACAGAACCAGAACCAAACTCAAGCAATCAGAACCAGAACCTCAATCAAACAGAACAAGAACCAAATCAAGCAAACGGAACAAGAACCGGAACCAAACTCAAGCAAACAGAACCAGAACCAAACTCAAGCAAACAGAACCAGAACCAACTCAAACAAACAGAACCAGAACCAGAACTAAACTCAAGCAAACAGAACCAGAACCAAACTCAAGCAAACAGAACCGCCATGCTGACCAATCAAAACAAAGTTCTGCTGTGAGCAGAGTTGGGGCTTAGCACTGTGAGAACTAAGCAGCGAAAGGAAGAAACTGGGAGTCGGCTCTCTCTCGATGCGAGCCGGCTCTTCTGATTTACTATAAAGCATTGGCTCTCAGAGCTGCAGGTTTTGATCATGACACATCACTACCCTGCTGAGAGTCCCCTCAATGTGGGTGGAGTTTGCCCACGGGAACAGAGAAGGTTCCCGTCAAAAGTCATGCCAACACCTGCATTCTCGCACTTTACAGATGAGGTCAAGAGATAGGGAGAGGGTGTGTGTGTGTGTGTGTGTGTGTGTGTGTGTGTGTGTGTGTGTGTGTGTGTGTGTGTGTGTGTGTGTGTGTGTGTGTGTGTGTGTGTGTGTGTGTGTGTGTGTGTGTGTGTGATTGTGGTGAAATATGTCACACAGTTGCAAAGAAACAATTAGTATTTGACACTTCTGACTCCTTTTAGCCTCCACTTTGACTGCCGGGTCAAATTGACCCATGAACAGTAGCTATGCAATATAAACATGCAGGGGGGGGGTCCAAATATGTGAAAGGAACCATCTTTATTTTATAGGTTGATTATGCTAATTAAGGCAAGTAGAGGAAGTTTCATACCGAAAAAAACACTTTTAACATTTTTTTATTATTTTTGAACTTTGAAAAGGGTCAATCCTAACAGGAGGGTTAAATGCCACTATATAGAAATGATCAATCTTGTTGTTAATGGCCTGCTTTGCTGTAGTTGCTTTAGTTGTAGATTTAGTTTTAGTTTGCTTTAGGTCACAGGTATAACTTTCAGTTTGTTTAATATAGTTAAAAGCTCCCCACAGGTAAAATTATGAACACAGGACACTTGTGGGGTATTTTTTATTTGTTTGTTTCTTTAAATGAAATTGATGATCTGAGTACCTCTCGTAATATGAACAAAACAGTAAGATAAATAAAATGCATGTAAAAGATGGGGCTCTAAAGAAAGGGTGTGTACGGGGGTATCTGCAACCAGCAGGTGGTGCTGTGGGACAGATAACTGGAAACCAACATCAAAGTCAGAGCTATATGTGCAAGTCATCTCAAGAAGAGCAAGATAACTGTAGACTAAAACACAACATTTGCTCAGTATGCCAGATTGGGATGTCTTCGACATAACTCTGCAGCAGCGGGAGTGTTAATGTTGAATTAGACCCTCTATGAGTCAGAACCAGAGACAGCATAGTGTGACCTTGATTGATCTACTAGCTGCACGTACATGTTGCCTTATCTGATCGCCACTGCTGCAACCTGGTGTAGTTCCTGATAATGTCCCTCCCCTGTCCCTCCCAAGGAAGATCAGGCTAGAAAAAAACAGTCCCATAAGGCCTCACTGTTTCAGCTTTATCATTAGACTGTGAGGACATGAAGGACAGATAGCTGTGCGAGGATATGTTAAGCATGCATGTACTTTTTATTAAATAAATGTGTCTCTTTCGAGTTGATGGTGTTGTCTGGAACCAGACAAACTGCTCAATTGGTTTTCGGAGACCAAGGATAAATTAAATGTCCCTCCTAGAACACTGTATTTACCTGTAGTTACTTGATAATGGCAGCACTGATTGACATTCAGTGCTGCTTGTCAGTCTGTTCATTATAATTTTCTTCACCCTGGAATAATAATTATGCTGTTTTGTACTAGGCTTGGATATATATTTAGAAAGTTTTTCTTTCACTGCAAAATTTGTAAATGCAGTATCGTAGATTAACTTTTCTGCCGGTTTGCAATTGTGACTGTCAGCCTCCAGGAGCCAAACTTTCACATATAGTTAAACTTTGAAAGCTCACATGCATGTTTTTATTTGATGACAAAATGAGTGTTACACACCACAAGCAGTCTTTGTACATCACACACTAGATAGTTTTCAGTGTGGAGCTCCTCATGAACAGAAGTCATTGTGATCTGTTTATCTAGTTTGACTGGTCCTCTCTTTTCCTTCTGTCAGGTCTGGCAGGCTCTCTATTTCTCTATCCTCTCATCTCTGCATTTCTTCATTTTGGCGTCTCGCTCTGTCACCCCTCCATGGTCACGTCTCCGCTCTCTCCCCACTCCTCGGTCTCCAGATCGTCTCGCTTGCTCTCGGTTTAATAACTGTTTTGTCACGCTCTGTGTCTTTGTCCTTCAGAGGAGTCGACCCTGATCAGCTTCTTAAAGATCTGATGCACACTTGTTTGCATGATTCATATACGCCACAAAAGCCACGATGGCGATCATTGATTTTCCTGTTGCATGCTTGAAAATTCCCCTTGATAATGCGACTTGAGGAAATAGTACGGCATTTAGGTAAATACATGTGCTTGATTTCTGGATGTGAAGATCAAGGTCAGTCAAGCCTGAATGTTGAATATGAAGCTAAAACCAGCATAAAGGTAACTTTGCTTCAAGACTGGAAAATAGGGAGACTGCTTGTCTGTGATAGTAATGTGACATTGATATTGATCCAAAATGTTGAGGAGTTGAGTCAGCCTCACATTTCTTTCCAGGGCAGCCCCCTAAAAGTCAACAAGTTTATCATTATTCAAGAAACCCCAAGTCGGCATTCATTTTGTCAATCAAATAATTTCACTCATTTTTTTTAGCTGCATCATTTCACACAGAGCAAGAGAAAATATGTGTCAGGCAGTACAGTTTGCAACATGACTTTGGAAATGTCCTCCAGTGTTCATCATTCATATGGAATTTACAAGGGGGTGGAAATATTCACAAAAGTCTATTTCTCTTTTAAAAGAAACAGGCCTGGTGACTAATACACGAGAAAACACCAAACAACACGTTTTACATTAAAACTCAATGTTTCTCTGGTTCTCTTCAGCAGTGTTGATTTGGCTGATTCATCAGCACTGAGCTTGATTTAACTGAGTGCCTTTTTTGTTCATAGCTCACAAGGGTTTTACCAAGACCTTAATCAACCACATACGTCTCCTTCTTTAACAAACAAATGTAAAAAAAGTGGTGTTACGTTAGACTCAGAGTTTAGACACTCCTCAACGGGCTTCTTGGAGTATAAGCATAGGTTTAGCTATGTCTAGCAAACTAGCTGAATCAAACCCTTTATTCTATCCGATGATGAAGTCATTATTTATATGTTTGCCAAACTGGTCATATTTGGGCATCCCTATCGTCATTAAAAAGCATGTTTTTCTTATTTCAGAAAATGTTGAGATTGCCAAAGATCCCAGAATTTCCATTTACCAACTACTTTCACCCAAAAGGGGGCGGGGCACAAGTTAAGGGCAAAGTACTTGGATGGATTGCTCTCATCTGTGGCTGCAATGTGACTATGGTCTATGAGCTTCCTGTTTCTGTGGTCCTACCATAGATCGTATAAAATACACGGTTTGTTTGGAAGCCAATCGATGGCGGCAGCCATATTGGAAATGCGGAACTCAACCAGGCAGAGTGTGACGTAAAGGGGCGGAGTTTAAGCCTCTTAGCCAACACCTTTGTGTCCCCGACCGGGAGTCAAGTCAGTCATGTCCTTATTTGGGCAAAAACTCGTAATCTTAAAATCTTCTGAACTGTTACGTTAGAAAAAAACTCACCACCCGTACAGTGTGTGCCGATAGAGAGATTAGCTACGTAGGGCCAAGCCGTTTTTTGAACCAGGCTGTAAACATGTTTATTAATGCTGCAAAGATCGTCTTTTTCCCATTCATGTCTATGTGGTTTCCGGTGTTTCTGCAGCCAGCCTCAAGCGGATTCTCGATGAATTGCAGTTTATAACACTTCCGCATGGGCTTCATAGTTTGAGACTGGAGGTTGCCGCTTGGGTCCTACTTTACTATAATGAAATGGTTATTATTGTAATCATGACAACAAAGATTCCTACTATCATCGCCAAGTAGTTAATTTTTCCCAAACCATGATCTTTCAACCATCTTCCCCAAACAAAGGGTTCTTGAACCGAACCAAACATGTCAAATATGGCATCAAATCTCACGCTTGGGTACACATATAGGCCATGTGTCAGGTAGATGGATTGTTTTTTTTATTTGAAGAAACTTCTTGAATGTAATACTTTAATTTGTGATGTCTAGACATGCCATTGGGTATAATCTATTTGTTCTTGGGATGAAACCAGGTTAGATTTTTTCCAACTGCTTCCAGCCTTATTCCAAAAATAGTAGACTACTCCTTTTAAAACAGGTGGGGACATTCAGCGTTTATCCTAACAAGTGAAAAATAATCACACTATCATTTATAAGCATTCTTCAAATGGTAAATTAAGCATTTTGAATGATCTGAAATCATATGCTGCCATTTCACTCTAAAAGCAAGTGATTGTGAGTAAATGGGCTGTAAAAAGGGGCAAAGGGGGCACTTAAACCATCTTTTATCACATCTCTGAGTAAGCAAATGAAACCAGGGCAGAGCAAAAAGGGGACATGTTACAGAGAGGTCACAATGTCCTATGTCTTGGATGAGGCTCTGATATCTCTTCACATAAGAGGTTGTGAGACGAATCATGAAATCTCTGTCAGAACCTCTTCCTCCAGGAGTTCATTGAACAGCCATAAGCTGAATGATACTCTAGTATGCACAAGTAAAATGCTGCAACGATGTGCAGTAACATCTGATCAGAATTTGTCTTTTTTCTGTTTGAAAGCATCATATGTGTCTGATAGTGCTGTTGAGGATTTTCTTCCTCTACCACATGCCTCCTGATGAGAGGTGACCTGACAGACTCTCCCATGTGACTCTGACAACGCTGCCCCCCGCCTCCCTCTTTCTGCCCCCCTCCTGAGACACCCCTTCACAGAATACCATTTAAGAGCAAAAGGAAACACACATTCCCACACTTACAATACAAAGGTTGCCCCTGCCAAAGCCACACAATTGCTATAATTACTGTGTGTATGTGTGTGTGTGGGTGTGGGTGTGTGTGTGTGTGTGTGTGTGTGTGTGTGTGTGTGCACCTAGGAGCCATTCAGGTGGAAAATTACACTGCCCAATCAATCGCTAATAGAAAGTCTTTCCTCTGGCAGCATCCAATCAAACCATCACAATGAGCCTCCTCCTTAAAACAACGGCCAATCAGTTACTCAAAATGCTTTCGTTTGTCATGTTGATCCTGATAAAATGTAATTATGCTCAGTTTTTATGGACTAACATTGATGACACTGGGCAGTGAAGGATGATGAGAATAAATAAATACAAGTTAACAAGAAAATAACCAAAGGAATGGAAAGAGAAAGAGCGTTTTTTTTCCACCCTCATACCCTTTCAGCTTGTAATTAATTTTAGTTTTAAACATGATTTTTTTTCCTGCAAGCATATAATCCATTTCAGTATTTTTCCACAGTCATTTTAAAGGATTTGATCTGGGCTCATTTGAATAAACAATTTGCTCCATATTAGTCTGGGTAATGAAGTGGATCTCAGACGAAAAAGGCTTTTGTTATGAGTGTGGAGACAGTCGAGGTACTGAGGAGAGTCACTGTGGTCACCTCAGCAGGGAAAATTGCTGATTGGGTACCAGATTCAATCTTACACAGAATACTAATTATAATTTGTTATTTTTTTACAAAGTTGACATGGAGAAATGATGAGCAGGGTGGTTTTGAAAATGGGAATTAAAGGCACCGTGGATCCAAAGGTCCATTATGTAGTGTAGAGGATGATAAGATTAGCAACACTTGACTTCTGCTTTCTAATTTTTTAAAGACATTTTTTAAATTGTTAAAAGGCATCCGATTTTTTTTATGAACAATCACCTCGTTAGATACAAGAATGTAATCCTACATCAAATTATTTATTTCAAGTTTTATTTATAGACTGTTTAAATAAGATGGACTACACGACAGCACCCCTAGGCTGAGGCCAAAATCTTTAGCACTCCCCCTATTAAGTGACTGCAGTGTAGGTTAAAACCCTACCTCCTCCATGTTAACAGATGCGACATTTCAGTCACTGTTGTTAGTTCTTATCATACTAATTTATGTCAAATTGTTTATTTTATGAAAAACTTAGTTTTAATTAAAGCCTGGGTTGGTAGTCATGGAAAACTAGCATGAATTTGAATGTAGCATTTCCTCAGGACTCTGTCCTCCGTCAGAACACAAGGATTGACAGCTCTTTTGACAAATGTGAGCTCCCTCAGTGCTGTGTGCTCAGGATTTTAACAAAAAGACACTAAACCTTCCACAACCACAAATGTCCACTTTAAACTTGTACAATAATCTGTCACACTAATCGGAGGAATCTTTGCCATTTTATTGAATGTGTATTATAATTATTATTCTGGTTAGTGGGACATCAGTTTCACAACTCCACCAGCCAATCATACTCTACACCCGTACAAAAAGTCAGCACTGGTCACAATGGAAATTTTGGCTTCACTTTTGTACAACACAACTACAACATGAGTAGGTGGGGATGTGTCATCCTTCCTTACATATAATCAAACCAAATTTATCTAGAAACCTGAAGCATAAAATATTCAAAGACAGCACAAATACAGACAGACAGACAGACAGACAGACAGACAGACACACACACACACACACACACACACACACACACACACACACACACTTTGAAGCGAGATTTGGGTCAGTGTACATGCACAACGCAGGCATATAAGCTCACATGATTATCTCTTAAAAGTCCTGCATGCATGTAAATTTGTGCATCGTCTAAGTAGTGCATTCAGCTGGACTTATAGATGCACTTAGACTCATGTGATGTTTTTTTTATGCACTTCATGCCAGGTTTTATGGATGTAAATCATATTTTCATACAGTTCTTGTCAGTGCTGATAACCTCATGGAGCAGTTTTTGTTTTGCTTCAGATACTTTTTTATTTATTTTATTATTTTCCATAATGCATCCATTAATGATTAAACTTGGTCCACTCATAAAAATTAAAAACAATACAATCTGGAAGACGCAAATTGCTCAGTCTTAGGAACAACAAAATTTTGTAAACATATATAATATAGGAGTGAAAATATATCTCTTTTGTGAGGGCTGGGGAAAATACAATGGTAATGGATAGATACATTAGCTACTCAGCTAATGATAGCAAGCCCGATGTTAGTTTGTATTTGGGTGCCTTTTCTTTGTTTTTCGAGGGGTTTGTAGCTATATCACAGACAAATCCTCATGACTTTTGAAGTTGTATGGGGTGTGGTGGTACAGCTGTGCTCTGGTAGATCATGATTCAAGTCTGAGTTGGGGAGTTTTCAAATTTTTTTTATTCAACGTCATATGTTTGTTGTGTTTCATCAAAGGAGGAAGAACACTGTTACAAAGGAAACACAATTTGCTGTATTTATTTATTGGCACCATTGTGCAGGCAGTTGTGCATGTGCAGCACTTGAGTCCAAGAAAAAAGGTGTTACTGAACATAACGTAACGTAACGTAAAGCAACTCAACGTAACACAACACAACGGAACGCAACTCAACGGAACGGAACGGAACGCAACGGAACGGAACACAACGGAACGGAACACAACGGAACGGAACACAACGTAACACAATGCAACGTAACGTAACGCAATGTAACGTAACGTAACGCAATGTAAAGGCTGATTTATACTTCTGCGTCGCCCTACGCAGCAGGGGCTGACGCGGACATGAGCCCCTCATACTTGTGCGTCGGTGTATCCGTGTCGCGCAGCAATTCTCCTCCGAAACGCCTGAGGGCAGTGCGGTCTCTCTGATAGCCGGTCGCCTGCTTCCGGTCCCGCTACGATCTCTGTTTACTTTTCCACATCGATTCAGAGCGTGTTATGTTAATCTACAGCTGATACATGTTGCTGTTTATCATACAGACATGATTACATGAAGAATAGAGAGGAGGAGATGAAATACACGGCCGATGTGTGGCCGATGTCCGGGACCCCGGAAGTGCTGTGAATGCGGGAAAGACAGAGCCGTCGAGCGGACCAATCACAGAGCTTGCGGTCCGCGTCGGCTCTACGCGTAGTTACATTTTGGAGGAGGTGCACGTCAGCTACGTGCGTAGGCCTCTGCGTAGGTACGGGAGCTACGCGGACCTACGGCGTAGGTTACGCCGTCGATTCGACGCAGAAGTATAAATCAGCCTTAACGCAACGCAACGAATCGTAATGCAATGTAATGTAACCTAAAGCAGCTCAACGTAACACAGCTCAATGGAACACAATAGAACGGAACGCAATGCAATGTAACACAACGCAACTCAATGTAATGCAAATCAACGCAACGCAACTCAACGTAACGCAACTCAATGTAACGCAACTCAACGTAACGCAACTCAACGTAACACAACTCAACGCCACGCAATGTAACGCAACGCAATGTAACGCAACGCAATGTTTCGCAACGCAATGTAACGCAACATAACGCAACGTAACGTAATGTAACGTAATGTAACTTAATGCAACGCAAGAAACGCAATGTCACAACGCAACGTAACGTAATGCAACATTACGTAATGCAACATTACGTAATGCAACGTAACGTAACGCAACGTAACAAACGTAACACAACTTAACACAACGTAGCACAGCGTAATGAATGTATTATTAAGTCTCATTACGAATAAATCAAGTTAAACTAAACAGAATCCAAAATGATATCAATAAGGAAACACTTTCAGCATACCTATGATGTACAAGATGTATAAGGAAATAAATATCTGGCAGGTTCTGTAGGATGTCACATTCTAGTAACAGGTAAAATGTCATCAATCACATGGTAATGTAATGATGACAGTGCAACATGAATGGGCTTTGAACCTGAATCCCCCACAATCAAATCTTAAACTTCACCACAGAGCTACCAGGATATTTATTACATTAATAGAAAGCACCTGAAGTGAATATACACAAGCATATGTGCATCTGGAAGTCCGGCTGTGTGCACAACTTACACAGCACATGTACGTAGACACATGGAGGGCTATTTAAGAAATAATTCCACAGGCATATGTGTGAGTGTGTGTGTGTGTGTGTGTGGGTGTGTGTGTAACCCAAATCCCACTTCATAGACATATGACATGCAGGCACGTCAGAGACAGAAAATTGATGTTTTTGTAGTATTTCCTTGTGATTGAAATGAAATTTGAAAGAGCTAGGATGAATCTTAAAAAAGGAACAAAACCACCTTTCCAGACACCCTAATCTCATTTTTCTTTTCTATTTTATTCATATTACACTGAAGTGATTGACTTCTTATCATGTTTCAGATTTTTCTTTTGAAAGTTATCATGTGGTGTAGTTTTTTTCAGTAACGCTCAGATCCGAGCAGGAATCTTAAAGAGAGCAAGAAATAAACTTGTCTCTGCAAGGGGAAAGAAGCACAGATGTTATTTTCACAGATGATTTCACTTCTTTATATTATTATATGTTTGAATAAGGTCAACAAAGCAGTTTCAAGCCTCTGCGGAGTGTTTTGGTCTGAATTTCTTGGTCCAAATATCTGAATCTATAATACTCAAAGGCAGAAAGTGATTTAATGTGATTCATGACTCCTATTTCACTATCTTAATCGACTGTCTGTATTCTCTTGTTTTGATTCAGCCACTTTTATTATAAACAACTTCAGTATGGAGTAGAGAAACACAAACTCACACACACCTACACACACAGTTGTATGAATTGAAGATTAGTCTGCAGGAATCAGGGATTGTTGGCTCTCAACACAAATGTCATGGTGAGTCGTACCCTTTACTGGAGCACGTTATCTGCTCTGATAGCGTGGCCGAGGACCTACGCGACGCGATTGGATTTGAAAGGTCCCCATCCAAGTCGTGCCCGCCGGCTATCTTGCCTCCACAGTTCAGCAACACCAGCAACTATACGGCATGTCGCAAAGTTTCAAGGATCTGATCTGTCCCGCCTCATCTGCATCTCCTCTGCCCTAGATTAATGAGCTGTGGCTGGAGAAAGAGGAGCAGGGTCTCTTTGTGGTGGAGAGGAATCATGACACAGAATGGGATCATAATGAGAAAAAAAAAAAGGTTTACATAAGTAAGCTGCTCTTTTTTTGAAAGTTAAATAGTAGGAGATATGAAGCTAAAAGACGGATGTGGTTGGCAGTGTTCATGGCAGATGTATGAGTGTGCAGAAGTGCTGACATGTGTATCTGTCACTACAGGTCATGAGTTATGAAGCTGACAATGCCAGCTCCTTGTTCAAACCTCAGAGATCACAGGATGCCCTTGATGTCAGCTCGGATAGATGAATGGAGATATGCATTTCCTAAACTACACTGCTTTTAAAAAGCTGAAGGCATGTTTACTTTTATCTTATATATTTCTTACCATCTTTATTTTGAAAGGCACACTGTTATTAAGTTTATCCCGCATTACAAAAATGTCCCCTTAATACTCAGATTCTGTTATCACTGACCTACTTTAAAAGTATTGGCCTGAGGGGGGAATTTTCCTTGTAAACAGGTGAATCATGGATACATTATTATAAATTATAACAAAGAAGTAGAACAAGAGTCCCTTTGTTGAAGGCTTTGGATAGAACGGAATTAAGTTAAATTGTAAAATAGTTGTAAAATAACACACAATTACATTACTTTGACTATGAGCAGGTGCTCATTATGTGACTGCGTGAGATTTGATCTGCTTTGAATATAAATGTAAACACAATTTTAGCATATTTGCTTATTTTTCCCATGTGAATTAATACCTATCTGTTCATTATTATAGGTATCATGTTATTCTGATTTTAGACTGATGTGTAATACATGTGTGGTGTGGTCAAATTATAATTAATTATATTAAGAGTGTAGAGCCACATAAACAGCCCTGTGAGGCTATCTTGTTTGAGTGTGACATGCCAATCCCTTCCATTATCTTTGAGGTGTTTATGTTGTGTGATCTTATGAATGACACATCAGCTGTCATCCTCAGAGCAACCCGAACAGAGAGGCTAAAAGAGCCCATAAACAACAGTGCTCTTTATATGATTAACAGAACGTAAAACCTCAAGCACAACCACCTGACTCGTGAACTTTAAACAGTTTTAAAGTACAAATTATGCAACATTTTTACCTCCTGCAGGACCCCGCGCTTCTCCAATTTCCCATCAAAGGAAGAAAGCTCAAACTCTCAAATGAAAGTATAGGAAGGACACTCTGCTCTGAAGTGTGTGCAGCCTTTGGAATTCCTGTATTACTGAGATGTATCAGGTAGTTTACAGCTTTTTGGAAAGAACACTAAAAAAAAATCAAATCAAAGTGGATGCCCCTTACTTGCACAATTTTTGAGCGCTTTCATATAATAAATCATTTTTTAAAGACATGTTTTACAGAATTCTTTTGAAGGAGCTTCATTTTTGGGAACATTCCTAACTAAGAACAGACTGTCATCTCAACATTTCAGAGAAGGAGACAAGTTGGATTTCAGGGAAGAGAACACTGATGTCATATTTGACCTTTTTAATGAACTGCTTTTGTACTTACTCTTATTTTTGTCTGATTCGAGTGAGGTAACATCCTATTCTTCTACATAGGTGGGACATTGTCAATCTCCTCTGTCCACCTCAGATAAAAGTGTTCACAGTATGAGACACATTAGCATCCAGGTTAGCATTTGTCTTCTCAGCAGGGGGCAGTAGTGAATAGAGTTTCCACTGAGAGACACTGAACAAAGTCCACACCAAGATGTCTGGTTTCAATCAGGAGTTCATCAGTCTTTCTCTATTGTCCCCCCTGTAAATGCTTCGTTTCTTGTATGGGTAAAACTGGACTGTGATGGGTGGAATTATAGAGCTTCTATCTGCCAGTATTTCATAAAGCACAAACAGATGTGAGGCAGAGGTGGCCAGAATTTTACATTAAAGGACTGATGGAAAGTAATAATGTAATGTTTTTTCATTTCTCTTCCACTGTTATGTTCATCTGTTTCATGCATGAATTAAATAACATGTAAAGATATCATCTGTGAGTGTTTCACCACAGAAACCTATTTGCCAATTTCAAAACTATTTAATTTGAAGTATTTCCCTCTGCATGTTGTCGAAGTTTTACATCAACTTCACTTGAATTCTACTGAAGTTGAAGATTATACCATTGGGTGGTCTGTCTGCTGTGTTTCATACTCTTATCGTGCCAGTTAGCTTGATTTGCAGCTCTTCAGTGCTTCAGTGAAGCGGTGTGGCTCCACAGGGTGGCGGGCTGCTGTTGTTCCTAGGTGTTTCAAAACGGTGGCTCACAGGTTGCTCAACCACCATCCAAATCCTCCATTTCTGCACCTGTTTCCAAGACAACTGACATTTAAAGGGGCAGCTCTGGTTATTGACTGTTTGCCCTTCACGACACTCTGCTCGTACTTGAAAAATGTTTTGTTTTGACCTGTGACTGGCTTATTATTTTCCAGAACAGCTCAAACTGCAGGGGAACTTTTTCTCACGCAGAGGGGCAAAGGCTGCTGGAGGGGAGGCTAACAGGGACGTGACAACCCCCCCAAAAAAGAAAAAAGTATGGGATATAATACATTTATTATTAAGTTCAACTTTAATACGAAAACATACTCGCAACAATTTTATACTGGCAGTTACATTCAAGCTTTGAAATAATTAATCGTGTCATGGGTTGCTTTTGATAGTTTTGAATCTTTGTTTTAGTTTTCCCAGTAAATGCAGTTGTCATTTTTTTGTTGTGTTTTCATTCTTTCCCCTTGTGTTTTTGTACTCCTTGTGTGTGTGTAATGTTTCCCATTTTATTTTGTTCCTTATTTGTCTGGTTTAGTTTTACTTCCTGCCCCTGTATTACTTCCTGTGTGCTTCCCTCCTGACTGATGACACTAATTAGTTTCACCTGTGTCTTTTGTCACACCTATATTGAATACCCTGTATATGCTCATTTCTCTTTGCCAGTTCATTGAGTCTTTCTTACATCTTACCCGGTTCTTTCTTGAGAGTGTTTCTTGTGTGGATTATGCATAGATTTTGCTGGATTTTTAGACTTTGGACTTTGATTCAGGTAAGTTTCTGTTTTTCTCTTGGCTTTAAACCCTTTCCATTTTGTCTGCATCTTCATCTTCTTGTGTTTTGTTTTCAATCATGACGCATTGAATACAAAAAGTTCACGATCATAGATTGTGTGACTTCTGTTGTCAGTTTAAAATGAGAGGAAGTGGAAGATGTTAGCTGTTTATTCCGGCTGTGATGATACTAACAAGGTGAAGAACAATGTGGTTCAAAAATGGAGGACAATGATGATGAAGAAGAGGAAAGTAAAGGAGTCTGAACAAGCTGCTTTGATACCATGAGTTATAGTCTTAAACTGAAAGGAAGGAACTTCTGTCAACAGGCTAATGCTAGCTGCAGCTGGCAGGCATGTGTTGCTTTTTGGTCATTAACAAGCAGTGTTGTAAGTAACACATTACTAAGTAACGCGTTACTGTAATTCCACTACTATCTTCGGTAGCTAGTTGCATAATTATTTCCTTTTTATACTTGATAACGCCGTTACCGTCATGAACATTTTAGAGGACTCGTGTGCATCACCCGTTACTTTATGTCATATTTCCAACTGCTGATGAAGACAAACGATCTCTGTGGGCGGGGTTACGCTTACGTCAGCACAGTAGCATTGTGGGAGTAAAAAAGTGCAGTAAACAAACACAATGGCTAATAATGAGCATTCATGCGCGAGCTTTGAGACCTGGAAATACAAACATTATTTCTCCCTCCTCGAGACAAAGGAAAGGATATAGTTGTGAGTTGCCGTCTATGTGCAGGAAGGAAAACGTTGTCCAACCTCCAAGACGAGCAATTCCAACCTCACGAAGCACCTTACGAAACAACCTCCCTCGTTGCTGCCAGAGAGCCTGGTGCTGAACACACAGTCAACCCAGGTGAAGCTACCGTTAGCTTGGCAGAGCAGGGAGGACCCACTCCATCAAAACAGCCAAGGCTGGATCTTAAGTCACTGCCAGCGTCCCAGTACAGGGTTCCCACGCGTCCTGGAAAACCTGGAAAACCTGGAAAACAGTTGACCAGTTTTCCAGTACTGTAAAACACCTGGTAAATGGGGGAAAAAGTAAAATGTCCTGGAAAATCACATATAGTCCTGGAAAATGATTCCAACAATTTTACCTGACCCTATTAACAAAACACATCCCCATTCATTGAAAGTTGAGTGCACGCTGTGCTGGAAAAGACAGCGACACTGCGCAACTTTTTTCACATCTTTTCTCCTTCACTTCATAATCATGCATTCACAGAAAACAGGGGTATATTGTTTATGTTTTATGGTACATTTGGCTCAATTACCGTACTCAAGCTCAGTTGTTCTCAAAGTGGGGTCCTGGGACCCCTGGGGGTCTGCAAACCATAGCGTGGGGGTCCGTGAAATAATTTGAATACATTTCTAGTAAATCATAAAATTGTGCTGTGTCATTACAAAACAGCATATACACCATTGTTATGATACCATTTGGTGGCTCGAAGGGATATGTGAGTCTTGCTACTGTTACTTTTCAGAGAGCCAGCTCTTTTGACTCGGCTCCCAAAGAAGAGCCGACTCTTTTGACTCCCGAACGGCTCTTAATTTAGGATCTTTTGTAGCCGTATATTTTACCTTAATTTTGCAAAAACTGATGGTTTGTGTGTTGAAAACCCTTTTACGTACTGTGTTTTTATGAGAAGCCTTATAATTGCCAACTTGTGTGCATTTATTCTGTTACAAACCATTCTCACCCTGATCCTAGGGTTATGATTAGGGTTAAGGTTGTGATTAGGGTTAGGGTCAGGGTTGTGATTAGGGTTAGGGTTGTGATTAGGGGTATGATTAGGGTTGTGATTAGGGTTGTGATTAGGGTTAGGGTTGGGGTTAGGGTTAGGGTTGGGGTTAGGGTTAGGGTTGTGATTAAGTTTAGGGTTGTGATTAGGGTTAGGGTTGTGATTAGGGTTAGGGTTGTGATTAGGGTTATGATTAGGGTAGGGGTTAGGGTTGGGGTTAGGGTTAGGGTTGTGATTAGGGTTATGATTAGGGTTAGGGTTGTGATTAGGATTAGGGTTAGGGTTGTGATTAGGGTTATGATTAGGGTTAGGGTTGTGATTAGGATTAGGGTTGTGATTAGGGTTATGATTAGGGTAGGGGTTGGGTTAGGGTTGTGATTAGGTTTAGGGTTGGAGTTAGGGTTAGGGTTGGGATTAGGGTTAGGGTTAGGGTTGTGATTAGTGTTAGGGTCAGGGTTGGGGTTAGGGTTAGGGTTGTGATTATGGTTAGGGTTGGGGTTGTGATTAGGGTTATGATTAGGGTAGGGGTTAGGGTTGTGATTAGGTTTAGGGTTGGAGTTAGGGTTGTGATTAAGGTTAGGGTTGTGATTAGGGTTAGGGTTGTGATTAGGGTTATGATTAGGGTAGGGGTTGGGTTAGGGTTGTGATTAGGTTTAGGGTTGGAGTTAGGGTTAGGGTTGTGATTAGGGTTAGGGTTAGGGTTGTGATTAGTGTTAGGGTCAGGGTTGGGGTTAGGGTTAGGGTTGTGATTATGGTTAGGGTTGGGGTTGTGATTAGGGTTATGATTAGAGTAGGGGTTAGGGTTGTGATTAGGTTTAGGGTTGTGATTAGGGTCAGGGTTGGGGTTAGGGTTAGGGTTGTGATTAGGGTTAGGGTTGGGGTTGTGATTAGGGTTAGGGTTAGGTTTAGGGTTAGTGTTAGGGTTGGGGTTAGGGTTGTGATTAGGGTTAGGGTTGGGTTTAGGGTTAGGGTTGGGGTTAGGTTTAGGGTTAGGGTTGTGATTAGGGTTAGGGTTGTGATTAGGGTTAGGGTTGTGATTAGGATTAGGGTTAGGGTTGTGATTAGGGTTATGATTAGGGTAGGGGTTAGGGTTGGGGTTAGGGTTAGGGTTGTGATTAGGGTTAGGGTTAGGGTTGTGATTAGGTTTAGGGTTGTTATTAGGGTTATGATTAGGGTTAGGGTTGTGATTAGGGTTAGGGTTGTGATTAGGGTTATGATTAGGGTAGGGGTTGGGTTAGGGTTGTGATTAGGGTTAGGGTTGTGATTAGGGTTATGATTAGGGTAGGGGTTGGGTTAGGGTTGTGATTAGGTTTAGGGTTGGAGTTAGGGTTAGGGTTGTGATTAGGGTTAGGGTTAGGGTTGTGATTAGGGTTAGGGTCAGGGTTGGGGTTAGGGTTATGATTAGGGTAGGGGTTAGGGTTGTGATTAGGTTTAGGGTTGGAGTTGTGATTATGGATAGGGTTGGGGTTGTGATTAGGGTTATGATTAGGGTAGGGGTTAGGGTTGTGATTAGGTTTAGGGTTGGAGTTAGGGTTGTGGTTAGGGTTGTGATTAGGGTTAGGGTTAGGGTTGTGATTAGAGTCAGGGTTAGGGTTAGGGTTGTGATTAGGGTTAGGTTTGGGGTTGTGATTAGGGTTAGGGTTGGGGTTAGGTTTAGGGTTAGGGTTGGGGTTGGGGTTAGGGTTGTGATTAGGGTTAGGGTTGGGGTTAGGGTTAGGGTTAGGGTTGGGGTTAGGTTTAGGGTTAGGGTTGTGATTAGGGTTAGGGTTGTGATTAGGGTTAGGGTTAGGATTAGGGTTAGGATTAGGGTTAGGGTTAGGTTTAGAACCAGAACTAAACTTAAGCATACAGAACCAGAACCAAACTCATGCAAACAGAACCAGAATCACACTCAACCAGAACAGAACCAGAACCCTACCAGAACTGAACCAGAACCAAACCAAAACCGAACCAGAACAAAACCGAACCAGAAACGAACAAAAACCAAAGCAGAACCTAACCAGACCCAAACCAGAACCGAACCAGAACCGTACCAGAACTGAACCAGAACCGAACCGGAACCTAACCGAACCAGAACCGAACCGAATAAGAACCGTACCAGAACCGTACCAGAACTGAACCAGAACCGAACCGGAACCGAACCGAACCAGAACCAAACCAGAACCGAACCAGAACCGTACCAGGACTGAAACAGGACCGAACCGGAACCGAACCGGAACCGAACCGGAACCGAACCGAACCAGAACCGAACCAGAACCAAACCAGACACGAACCAGAACCGTACCAGAACCGAACCAGAACCGTACCAGAACCGAACCAGAACCATACCAGAACCGAACCAGAATCGAGCCAGAACAGAACCGAACCAGAACCATACCAGAACAGAACCAGAACCGAACTCAAGCAAACTGAACCAAAACCAGAACAAACTCAAGCAAACCGAACCAGAACCAACTCAGGTAAACAGAAACAGAACCAACTCAAGCAAACCGAACCAGAATCAAACTTGAGCAAACAGAACCAGAACCTAACTCAAGCAAACAGAACCAGAAGCAAACTCTAGCAAACATTATTAATGTCCTCAGGTTGGCATTGAGAAAAATCAGATGCCTCAGCTTGGATGGGCTGATCTGATCGCATCGGCTCTCAGAGCCGCAGCTTTTGATCATGACACATCACTAATGTGCTTAATCTGTGTTACAATTATGAGGGGGCCATGGACAATTTTCTCACCTGTAAGGGGTCCCTCGCTCCAAAAAGTTTGAAAACCCCTGCTCTACCTAGCAGGAGTGCAAACTCCCGATAGTGAAAACAAACAGAACAAAAAGAGCGACACAGCTGCACAGAAACTCCACGTTGTAGACATCGCTGATCATAAATAGACATCGCCACGCAGGAAGGCAGTTTACATTTTTTAATTCTCTGAGAGATCTTCAAATACAGAGTGCGTCTTTACACCGGTGCGATTTTTTCAGAGTTTACGGTAACTCAAATAAAAAAACGTGACATTTGCTTTGTTTTATATCGACCACTTAGCAGGATGAATATCATGATTAAGCAGGTATATTTTGAGTTTGAGTTGAGTTGAGAAACATTTGTGGCCATTTTTGTCATTCAGTTCTATTTAGGTCATTAAAGCACTGATCCTCTGATCATTATTATTATTTAATTATTTCAGTAAGGCAGCTTCCTGATTCTTTTGCAGGCTCTTTTGTTTTTTTCTTAGCTCATTTTGTATTTTTTGAGAAAAGAGAAAGCTGAGATGAGAGTTGCCCATCATTGTTACTTGGTTGCACTAATAAAGTGAAGTTCTGTACATCTGTGGTTGCATTATTCTATTATCAATTTGCCATCATTTTCATTGATAGCCATAGACTACATGTCTTTCAATGTAGACTTCCACTGAGAGGAACATATTAGGCTATTTAGGAACTAAATTAGGAACTAAATTTAGACGGTCATACCAGCTTGATCATCAATGAAAATGTCCTGGAAATGTCCTGGAAGATTATCTCTGGAAAAGAGTGGGAACCCTGCAGTATGTGGGTCAGGAAGGACTAAACAGACTTATTGTGAAGTATGTTCATTTTTTCACTGCTAATATAGTGAAGTTATTTAGGGCCAGAGCACCGCTGGTGGCGAAGGCCCTATTGTTTTTCTATATTGTTTTTCTAAGGATCGATTTTTTATTCTTTGTCTCGCGACTTCAAACGCATTTTTGGACTCCTGAACATGCATGAAAGCGCGGATATTTTTGCACACCCATCAGGCCTGGTGAAAAATTTACTAATTTATGGGTCTCACAAAACCGCTCGCTAGCGGCCCCTAAAATATTCAAAAACCCCTCCGTATTGGGGTTATTTTGAGCTACATGCTTAAATTTTTTTACGCATATTCATGGCATCAGGACGCACAAAAAAGCCTCTCACACCCATATCCGAAACTCAACAGGAAGAGCGCCACCTATTTTTGAAAATTAAAAATGGCTCCAAAAACGTCCAAATAAGGGTGCATACTTTAGCTATTATCTCCTAGAGCTTTTCTCCGATTCAGTCCAAACTAGGCACATTCTATAGTAAACCCATTTATGATTAATACAAAGTAAAGGCATCCCGTTCAGACGAAAGTTGTGGGCGTGTCAGACTTTGGGGCGGGGCATAAAAAAAAACCGTCGGAAAATGGATTTTTGTGACTTTAAAATGCACGTAATTTCACCTCATCCAACACACTCATCAGTCCTGGGAAAAATTGCGACATTTTATGGGTTTTGCAAAAAAAGTCGAAAAAATGTGCTCACTAGCGCCCCCTACAGTTTTCAAAAACCCGTCCCCATAGAGGTTATTTTGAGCTACATGCATGAAAAGTTCTACGCATATTCATGGCATCAAAATGCACAGAAAAGCCTCTTGCACCCATATCCCAAATTCAACAGGAAGAGCGCCACCTAGCTTTGAACATGAAAAATGGCATCCAAATAAGGTTGCATACTTTCGCTATTATCTTCTAGAGCTTTCCTCCGATTCAGTCCAAACTAAGGGCAACCTATAGTAGACACCTTGATGAGAAAAAACTTATCAGAACAAATTTTGATCAGACAAAAATTGTGTGCGTGGCAGACAAATTTTGAGGTTTTCTTGGCAATCTGCCTAAAACTAGGAACATTTGCACCACCCAAGCCAGCATATACTCTCAGATCTTGCTTTGACATCATGTGGTGGCAAATATCAGGCAGCGGTTTACATGTGGCGGTGGCTCGCGTAGGCGGCGGCTGCGGGTGTGCGAGGGCCCGTTCATCGCCGCTTGCGGCTTTAATTATATTTGCAAAACTAAAATAATTTAGTAATGCTTCAATTTAAGGTCTGTTGAGGCTATAATAAATATTTCAGAAATATCAAAAGTTTAAAACATTTCTTTTGTGTTTTATTGTTCCACTAATTACTTTTCATCATAGGTCTAATAGCTAAGATATCATGAAATCTGAAAGTTGTTTCCTTTCACACTGCCAATGCGACAAAATATGTACATGAATGAGAGGAATCAAGCGAAACAAAGTAATGCTTACGTTACTTTCTCAAGTAACTAATTACTTTTATAATGTAGTAACTCAGTTAGTAATTCAGTTACTTTTGAAAGTAGAAACTAGTTATTGTGACTTATTACTATTTTTTAGTAACTTGCCCAACACTGTTAACAAGAGATGAATCTTCTTAACTATAAAGAATCTAACCTGAGTAGTGCTGCAGTGGTGTTTGTCCACATTAAATCCACTGATGCTTTTTGTTGTGTCTAGTGTGGATTTTAATCCTTTATGGCTGTTTACCTTTTGTATGCAGCGATGTACGGAAATTAATGTGCTAGTGTTGTACATTAAGTGAGTTGCATGTCAATTACCTTCCATACCTAGGAAGTGAATCTCATTTTACTGTAGTTATATAAATTAATCATTTGTTGCACCAAATTTCATAGCTCTCTCAATTACATTTCTTCGTCTCATACATTTTATTTCTAGAAGAATTTGACAGAGGCTGTGTTTGAGTCATCCTCTCTGCTTTATGTGGGAAATCAGCCTAACTGGGGCAAGCCTGCCACTGTAGACTAACTGAGAAACAGGTTTATGTAGACGCAACCCCCCTACAGTGTAACCACCACACCACCAAATTAAAATGAAATCACAGACGATGAATGTAGTGAATGAGTTGTCTTCCCTCCTCTTCCTCTGATATTCTCGGTTGGAGGTCTCCCTCAATGCTGCTTTCAGTTATCAACACAGAGCCTGATGTCTCAACCAGACTCCTGTTTCCTTTGGGTGATGATGTTGAAATTATGCAGTAATAGGCGAAACTAGTCAAGCAAAAATAATGGGATTTCTCACCCCAGATTAGCAGCACATGCAGGTTTTGAAACTAGAGGAAATCCTTTTATTCTTAAGAGTGGCGCAAAAATGACAGAGTATGTTCTTTTGTTTAATAAAATCATCAAGAGTGAAGCTCTGCGGATATTTCAACAAAAATAGGTACGATTTCAGAACAAATCTTTGTAGATAATACGGGATGATCATCACTCTACCTGATTTAATCTTTTCGAATGTCTGATAGAAGATCTATATACACACTTTATTTGTGCTGTGTTTCAATATATTTTAAGCCTTAAGCCTGTCAGAACTTCATCAGACAGTGTGATACAACAATGGACAGCAGAATAAAGAACAAACCCATCCTGACAGGCCTTTACTTTTAACAGTTACTTGAATAATTTGCACCTTTAACATGAAGCTCCGCCTATTGGTTACATTTCTAGCACCAAAAAAACTCCCATGAAAGCCCACCTAGGTTTCCTGTTTATGCAAGTTGGCTGCTGACAGTACAACAGAACATTCCTATCTATCTGTTCCTATTTAGCTAGATTTAGACTAGCAATAGCTCAACCTACAGGTGTGATAGCCAAAGCTCTCCAAAGAGCTTCAGAGACACGGATTTATTTTGAAATAGCTTCAATGAGTATTTTTATCATTTACGTTATTATAATGTGAACAGGATGCCTTAATCTCTTTCCATTGTCAGATTTGAAGCCAAAATATTGTCTTGATTGTTGCTGACATATTGCTGTGATGGAGCCAAGGCTAGGCAGAAGCAATTTGGCTTGAAGAGCAGCAGGTGTCATGGGTTGCTTTTGTGTTGTGTTTTCTTTGTGGTTTTCTGGTTTTACTTTGTGTTTCATTGCTATTTTGATTGGACAAGCCTGGATTCTGTCTAATATGTATTTTTAGCTTAAATAACATAACTTCCTTTACTCCACACTCTATCAAGGAAATCAAGTACAGAGGTTATGCTTTCAAGAGGAACAAAGAGAAGGAGCAATTTCCTTTTAAATTTAGTTCTTTTCATAGAGACAAAGTTGGCTTTAAACATATTATTAAATAGATTGGATGGACACAGAAGCCTGGACCCAATTAAATTTTCTGAACTTTTAACTTCCTGTGAAATGTCTGCAGGTAAAGATATTTTTAGAGCTTCAAAACTCAGCATAATTCAAACTTTTATAAGATGAAGATTAGATCATATTTTAAAAAAGTACCTCATGCAACCTTAAGATCGATGTGTCATGCTTTACAGAGAATACATTTAGAGAACATGTTTGTGGTCAATATATATATATGTATATATATATATACATATATATATAAAGGACTAGTCTGTTTGTGACTATCCAAACACTCATCTGTGTCAATTTGCAATGTCATGGTTTTCCAAAATTGGGAGGGGCTGTTTTACAGTGGGATGAAGCACTTTTTATCCCCGCACTCAGCGTGTCAGGCAGCACACATCCACATGGGTCTTACTGTTACACCCAAAATAAACAGAAAGTGACATTTCACTGAGCCAGCATCCATTTAAGAATTTCTAATTAGAGCAACAAAAAAAAAATTAATTATCACAAAGACTTACAGCTGTATAGAGACGAGTCCCGCAGTTGTGACAAAGAGGCCTTATTTGTTCTGTCAGTTTATTCTGTCTCAAGCCACATCAGTCTATGAATTGCTGAGTTTAGTGGATGCTTTGCGTGTTGTTCCCACTAATGAGGCAGTTATAATGTCAAAACTCTGAATAGTGAAATCAAACAAGTGAATGAAGAGGACAGAACCAGATCATATACGCTGCTTTGCTGAATCTATTTCCATTTCCATTGGTTTTGTGCCAGAAAAACGAGCATTTTATCTGGTTAATGTCTTTCTGATGAGTGCAGACATCATATCAGAGACATTGTATCTGCAGGGCTTTCATTCTGTTGTGCATGATCCTCCAGAAGTTATATGTCGGAGGGATGTGTCCATTCAAGTCACTCCTTACAAAATGTCATGCTCTGTTACAATTTTCAAACCTCCTTTAGATGCCATGTGACATGTCTTATAAGGTCATGCATACAACATGTTGTCAGCTAGAAAAAGGTCCATGTGAAGTTAAGGAGAGACAGCTGAAAGCCAGGCAGACAGATACGAGACAGGCTAATTGAGCAAAAGACAAGCCACTTGATGCATATTCACCCCAACACACTTCTCCTGACAAGGGCTTGCAAGGTCACCGAGATGAAAAAGCGAAACCACAATCTTGAAGTCCCACTTTTCCCTCTCTGTGAGTTACACCAGCCTCCCTCCTCATCTCTTTGTTTTTTTTTTACTCTTTCTCTCTCTGTCTCTTTCACTCTCCTCTCCCTGTGTCGACTCCCTGATCGGGCGGCAGACAGCGTGTAAGTGCTCTAACCCAGAGAAGTCTCCAGGAGCTCTTGTGATTGGCTCTGCTTTGCAGCACAGTTCACAATCGATTAAGGCACGGTGAGCTCCCGTTAACAGCTTTTCTCTGCTGCTCCTGTGGCTTTGATACTGTCACAGAGACTCCAACTTCGCCCTTAACCCTTCAACCGCTGTCGTCCTCCTCTCTCGGTCTCTTTCTTTGTCTCTCTCACTCTCTCTCTTTACACTTTTCCTTTCATTTTCAAAGCCTCTGACTCTCTCACTCTATTGCCTCTCAAAGACATCCCTGACAACCCTCACTCTGGGCTTGTGCAACTCTCTCCTCTCTCTCTCTTTTTTTTAAGTTCTGACTGTTAAGTTACTTAAAGCTTCTTCTCCTCACACTCACCTTGTCCTGTCATCTTAAATTTCACTCAGTTTTGTGTCCTAAGGGAGAAAGAGCAAAAGACGAAAAAGAAACTGAGATATAAAAGGAGAAATGTTCTTTATAGCAATCATGGCATAAGTTGCCAAATAAAATGGATGATGTCTTGCATAAATTTGGATCAGGGAAACTGTATGCAAGGGTGTCACAGTCAAAGGGAATAGTGAAGCTAACCGCTCGATGCAATATCCCTTAGAATTAAACTCAAATTGGATGATTTTGCAATTCACAATTTGTGTCCAGTACACTTTACAGTGCAAGTGCAGGGAGTCATGAGCTTTTCATGTAAAAGCATGCAGAAAATAACAGTGTGGAAGGATTATAGTTATGCATATCAGACTTTATCAGACTTTATTTTTAAAGCGCTTTTCATACAATGACATTGTAACACAGAGTGCTGTACAAGAAAAACAACTTAAAATACAATAAATTAAGAAAAAGATCCCAGCCCCAGCCCCGACTCCAAACCCACCCCACAATCCTAAGGTTAACAACACAATATGCAACAATAGTATTAAAAACAATAAAAATAAAATAAATAAATAAAAAATCTAAATAATTTGCTGAACGAACTGAGGAAATGCTCTCATGTTATCTTAATGAGGAAACACTGGAGGTAAAATAAGATGTTAAAACTCAAAACAGGAAATTAAAATCACCAAAGAAAAATACATTTCAAAGATAATAAAAGACTAAAATATTAAACCATTAAAAGAAAATAAGATGCGAGACTTAAAATAAATAAATAAGTAAGTAAATAAATAAAGTAGAATAAAAGTGAATAAATTTGAAATAGATAATAAATAAATAAATAAATAAATAAATAAATAGATAAAACTGTTAAGAATAAAGATAAAACTTAGTTAAAAGCCAGACTAAAAAGGTAGGTCTTGAGTTTGCCTTTAAAAATATTTATGCTCTGGGCAGCCCTCAGATCCTCAGGCAGGGTGTTCCACAGGCGTGGGCCGTAATGATTAAAAGCTGCCTCACCGTGGGTCTTAGTTTTTACGTTTGGTACAATTAAATGTCCGCTACCTGAAGACCTGAGGGCTCTCACTGGCTCATATGATAAAAGCAAATCTGATAAATAAGAAGGTCCAAGACCATTAAGAGCTTTAAAAACCAATAAAATAATCTTAAAATCTATTCTGAAATATGAGTGTGTCATGAGCTTTGGTTTACCTTCCTGTCATAGACCTACAATAAAGGTTTACTTATTTGAGCTATAACTAAGTCTTTGGCTTGCCTTAACCATACCATGACCTGTACATGAAGTTTGAATTGTTTAATGGGTAAACAGTTTTTTCCACAGAGGATGGACCTTTATGGTTTTTGCCCACTGATTCAGAACATTTAGTTGAGTTCAGTTGTAAAATATTTGGTAAAAGTCTGAGTCTTCATTCAGCTTGGCTTGAGTCAAAGAACCTTGACATCACCAGACTGATTAGTATTTGGTATAGAGCTGCTCAGTCCAGCAATCAGCCATAACATTAAAACCATTGACCAGACATGCCAACACTCCAGATTCTCACGCTGTACTCCCGACTTGTAATTTCTCCCAATTCTGTTGCAGTTTGTGCCAAAGTTCTTAGACTGGAACCAAAATGCAGGAAAGCAGGCAGATGAACTATGCAGACCAAGGCATGGGTTATTGTGGGGTAAATGGAACCAGTTGAACAGATTGAATAGAGGCAGCTGAGAGGCTTAAATCCAGAAGGTCTGAGGCTGGGCAGAGAGTGGTTAGGCGCTGGGGGCTCAGTGGAGGAAGGCTCTGGAGATGGGGGAGCAGAATGTGAGGCACATAAATCCATAGACAATACAGGTAAAACACACAATGAAAAAAATTACGAAATAGGAGCTCACTAGACCATATGGTAAGCAGACACAATCTGGCAGCATGTGGGGAGAAGACCAGAGCTTAGGTGAGGCAGCAGGAGCAGATGAGGAACAGGTGAGTGAGTTGAGAGCCCAGCACCTAAAGACTAGACCAGCTGCTGTATGAATGCAAATGAATGAGATTAATTAATTAGATGAGATTAATTGATACTGATGGAGTGTCATCTGTCATCAATGTCTAAAAGTGGTGTGAATGGGTGAATGAGATGAGTGTTAAAGTGCTTTGAGTAGGTTGAAAGACGAGAGAAGCATAATATAAATACAAGTCCATTAACCATTACCAACAAGCCACTACACGCTACAGCCAATCAGAGCAGCCTGATGCAAAAAATGTATTCAAACTTGGCTTTGTACCTTGTTAATGATTCAGGTATTTATAAATGCACAGAAATGGATGTGTAAATAAGAGAGAGAGGCAACTGTGTGTGAGTGATTTGCATTGAATAGAAGTTGGAAAATGACCAGGGTCACCATTAAAAAAAAATGTCAAAAACTGGTTTAAAACTGAATAAAAAATTAGCATTTTTTTTCACAGACACTTTTAAGACGCTCATTAAATGGTTGTTTATACCACATATAAGCATGGACATCTGCTACTGTCAAAGTTGATTTTGAAGTCATATTTCATGTTTATAAGTTTGAAGTGCATCAAAGTCACCGTGAAAAAATTATAAATGAGAACAGAATTAGTCCCACGACAGCTGCATTGATGACTAACACTTACATTCGTCGGCCACAGTGTTCTGGTTGTGCTCCTCAAGCCGTCAGGTATTAACAAGCTGCATCAGCATCCAGAAGTTATTCTGCCATCACAGTCAGAGCTGCACAGCATGAGCACCTGCACAGTCTTCTTTTATCTTCTCTTGAGTGTGATGTTCAAAACGGCTCCTTTTACAATGAACCTTTCCTGTTAACATCACACAGCCCATAATGCACTGTAGTTATGGTCTTGTATGAAAAAAAAAAGCGTTGAAATTACATCCTTGCACAGACCGGATGTAACTGCCGCTAGAAAATTGCTGTGAAGGAATACCAGCTCAATACTCATTTGTTTTCCTGTCACCGCTGCCATGACCCGGCTCACAAGACATGACAAAACGAAGATAAATACACAGTCAACTAAACGGCGGAAGAGTTTGTTACACAAGAAAGTGTGGTTAACTCACACTGTAGAAAGAGGACGAGGTGTGTGTTTCAGTAAATCAGCGTGTTGGTTGTTGCTGAGTGGAAGGTGTGTGTGGTATGGTGTGAAAAAACGACCAAGACAGCCAAAGCCAACCAAGTTTAGGCGGTTGAAAAATGGTTGAAATTAAGTCCTTGGTGTTCTTGGACCTGTTTTTACCAAATTTTAAAGTTGTAAACCAGAGTGGGGATGTATGAGTTTTATGTCACTAGTAATTGTGGCAGCCACAATGGTTGCCTCTCAGCTTGGCCCCTGTCATGGGAAACTCCAGGGAGAACTGGCACACAAGCTGTAGGCTACAGTTACTGCAGATGGGGCCAGTTCTGGTTTAGATGCACACTGTACTTGGGAGGTTTTTCAGTACTTCACTTTGTCACCAGAAAGCCCATCTGCTTTGCACTCATTGCAGACGCAACAAAGACGTACTCTTCCGCCTGCAGAATTACGTTTATTACGTTGCAGAACTGACGATGTCTGCAGTAATCTTTAGCCTTGCTTGTGTGCCATTCCTCTCTGGAGTTTTTCATGACATGGGGTCGAGTTGAGCGGCATCCATTGTGGCTGTTACAATTAGTAGTGATATAAATCTCATACAACTCCAATAAAAAAAACTGAAATATCCCTTTAATGAGCATTTGAATCAGGTCCCAAGCACCATGTGTAGCTCACAGCTGTCACAGAACTTTTGAATGCTATGGCATCAAGAATCAAAGGGCAGTGCGAGTCATCTGTACATGTGCAAACCATAGACTGTATAAAATATGGATGTAGTATCCGTGACGTCACCTATCTGTTTCTGAAGAGCTGTTTTGAGGCGAATCGTTGGTGGCAGCCATATTGCTGCTGTCGAGCCAGTGTGACGTAAAGAGGCGGAGTTTGAGCCTCCTAGCCAACAGCTGCAGTGTTCCCACAGGCAGCTGTGCCTCTCATTGGAAGTGTTGCAAAACATGTTTATTTCTGCCATAAATATCGGCTTTTTCCCATTCATCTGTATGTGGTTTCTGGTACTTACGGAGCCAGCCTCAAGCGGATCCTCGATGAACTGCAGTTTTTAGGACTTCCGCATTGGACTCAAATTTTTAGACCGGATGTTGCCGCTTGGTGCAAACACAAGAAATAATCAACATCTACTGTGCATGATTTCCAGCTTGAAGAGGAAAAGAGAAATGGGTATTCAAAAGAAAAAGAAGACATGACCTCTTTGTGACTTCCCTGCTAGTTATAGCCTTGTGTTTGGTTCTAATTGTAAATGACACCAAGATAACTTTGGTCTCATTAAATCATTACCTTTGCTTTCATTTTTCCCTCTCTAGCAATTAAATTATTACTCTGATGCAGCCTTTCTCTTCCCAAAGTCATCCCCCCCTCTTTGGAATGACAGGAAAAAATATCTCTGTGGTTAGGCATGAGTTGAAATGCAACTCATGGAAAACTAAAATCAAATCGTGAAATTTACAGCTTTTTATGAGGCTGCTTGTATTGCATGCAGCAATAGAAGACAGCAATGCCTGAAGAAAATTATGTGTTTTTTCTCCCTGGTTTTTATTGTGAAAAGGCACTGAACCATTCTCTCAGAAACACAAAGGATGTGCAGTGAGAGGCCAATGGCTCGATCTGCCCAGACTGAGTGTTCCTTTCTTCTGCCTTTTTCTATTTTCTCTATTGTAGCTCACAGAGAGAAAAAAAGGAGCTTTAAGTGGCATTTAACTAGTGGCAGACATCGCCTGCAGCACCTAAACTCTCTACTGCTAGTTCTCTACATATGTCACCATATCTTCATACAAGATGTATTATCACAGATTCTGGATTAGTTCTGTTTTATGGGGCACATTTTTGAAAAGACTTCTGCAGTGATTCAACTAATTCCTTTCTAATCAGAAACCTCTGAAGAAAGTTTTTTAGTTTAAAAATCAAACTTTTACTTTTTCATCCTTCCTTTTTTTGTCGTTTGTGGACTCCATAAATCTACATTGTCCAACTCCCACTACAGACAGTGTTTTCTACGATATATTCACAGTGTTTCTCCCCTTTCAACAGAGGGCTTATTTACCTGAACATTAAGATGGCTGCACACCTGACGCTGGCATTTGTCTTCTGTGGACAGTCTCTCCTGTTACTGTTGAAAGCTTTGAGCAGAAACAGGCTTTCTTGATGCCTCTAAAGTTAAAAAACGGATGAATCATTCTGCTGACTCAAAATGTTTCCTTTGGTTCAGTTTGAAGAGTCATACTCCCATTATTTCTAAGCAACACCATCACAGTAAAGCACATTTTTAGTCAACTAATGAGCAATCACTTCCTTTAAATCTTACCCTGAGTAAAGGACCACTGAGCTTTCTCTTTATTATGCCCTCAGAAAACTAGGGATGTATACAAGTCAGACAAATTATCAGCAGATGATGGTCAATATTTTGTTATCATTTACTATTCTGATAACACAATGTTATCCAGTTAAAACAACTGATAACTGTATTAATTTACGTATAAAGAAACTTTCACATTCTGACACAGTAGCTGACAGCATGTGATCCACCATTAAACACAGAGAAGAAGAACAAGTGCAGCAACAAGAGTCAAAGTGGTGACACCAGCATGTTCTCACAGTTTCAGAGGAGGTTGAAACCACTGCAATCTGTGAAATGTGTGCCGCATATATGCAGAGAAGAGGACAAAAATTGTCAAATTTTGACTCAACAAATGTTATAAGTCTGAAAAGTCATCATCGCAACAAAGATGTATTCAAGGAATATGACTCAGCAAAAGCCGTAGCTAGCATTAGGGGCAGAAAGGTGAGTGTCATAGTGCTGATTCAACAGGGAATTTTGAAGCTGAAAGTTTAACCCAAAGCTGATGCAATTATTGACAAAACCACAGAAGTTATGGCACTTCTTGATGACCATCTGCTGCTTCGGAGATAGTTTATCCCTACCTGCCCTGTCTGATGTCCCCAAACGCATTCAGTCTGATCTACATCAACATAAGTGACACAAGGACCTCTGTCGTAAGTTCGATGAGTATGCTAAGTTTGACTGCCCAGTGGCTTGATGAAGACCCTTAACATGGTTCTCATTTTATTTTGAGAATTTCACCTTACTTTTTGGAAACCATCTGTGTTTCGTTAGCAAGTCAGACGTGACATATGATCTCGTTGACATGTAAAGTGACCGGTCCGATCTATAAGAGCTGAAGCTTGTTAGTTGTAAGTTTTCTGATGTGCTTTGTTACAGTATTTCTCAATTGCTAAAACACTAAACCCTATAGTCTGAACCAAATTCCTTAGCCTGAACCCATGTATTGAATCAGTCACTCTTTTGGCAAAACCATAAGCACTTTTCACCTGTTAGACACAACTTGCAAACACATTCTCAGTCACTAAAAACACATTTTCACTGTGATGCACTTGTGGTGCATAATGGTAAGCACAGGTAGCAAAAGTTAAACACATTTGAAGCACAGGTGTCAATGCTTAAACACAACCACTCAAAATTGATCACACTTGTGGCTAATGTTGTGAGGAAACCAATATAAGCCTGGATCTGATGTTTTTTCCCCCTGTTGCCAGGGAGAATGTGGCCTGTGATGTGGATAAAGTCCTGTGGCCTGACCCAGCACATAGTTTTGTGGATTACACTGTAATGTGCTTCTCATTTTTTATATTTGTTTTTACTTTATTTTCACTGGATATAGGTGCTTAATTCAAAGAGGATTTTTTTGGGCAAAATTCATTAGCCTACTGTGAACATTAAACATTACAGCTTCATGTCCTGAACATTGTGTTTTCAATTATTTTATGTAGTGTGTAAGACTTGCTCAGTATTATTTTTAATTTTGATTAACTTGGGGTGTGATCTGACAACATTGTTTGGTTTTGCAGGAAGAGTCAGAGGTTTGATGAATGTAGTTTGCAATTTTTTTTTGTGCTTATAGTGTTGAGAAAAGCGTGGTGGATGTTAAGAAACGTGTTTTAGCAATTGAGAAATACTGTAAAGTGAAAAAAAAATGACAATAGATGAGTCAGTCCTTTCCTTTGCTTATCTGTGTTAACAATAGAAATTTCAGTTAGAATTGGTAAGCATAGAATATTACTACATCTATCACTACACCTTAGCCTTTCTTTTCATCAGTAATGTATAAACTACCCATCATGAAATCAATCATAATGCATAAATCTGAGAAAATATCAACAATCATATCAGTATCCATCAGTAACAGGTTATTATCGGTTATTGGTATCGGCTCACTAAGATCCTGCATCTCTACAGAAAACCAATGCTAGTCCTGTCCATTTGTTCGTTCAGCAGCCATGGATTTACAAAATCGTTATCACATCATGATTTCTACCCTGGCTTTTGATCCCATTGGATTAGCTTTCAACAAGCTGAGCTGTCAACAGCAGTATGAGAGAAGCTTGAATATGAACTTCTGCATGTTCAGCATGGTTTCCATCCAAATGTAGCAAATAATTTAACCCTGTTTTTCTGGAGATGAGAAAGAATAAACAAGCTTATACTGAAACATAAGTATTAGTCATTTCACTATTTCACTCAACCGAACTGAACTATCACCAAATTGATTAATAATTTTGAGAATTTGGTGTTAAAAATGAATCCACTAATAATATAAGATGAACAAGTGGTGAGATTTTTTTTTATCCTACCTAGCTCAGGAATGAACTTTCAATCTAAACTCTAAAGTCAAATTGAAGAAGAAATCCATCATTTGCACAAAACTGTCACATCTACAATTTCCTAACAATACATGATTTGCTGCCAAATGGACTTTATGATGAGAACTCTTTTTTTCTGCACAGTGTGGTGATGATGATTGTGTTTCTTTGCTTGAATGTGTAAACCATGTTTCTACATCTCATGCTGTTACATGAGTCTGTCCTCCCCACACTGTGCGCTACACCCTGAATTCATCACAGAGAGAAGCTAACAGACTCGATGCCTCCATCCATGTCGTCACTGCCAAGATGAGAATATTTTCAGCTATCTCCTGAGAGATGCAGACTTGAGAGGGTTATAGCAGAGCGGCGTGTCTGCTGTGCTACAGGTGGTGAAGATCCTCAACACAGAATAACAGTGGACAATCAACCTAGTCCTGTCTGATTTGTGCCTGAAGTCCCCTGGGTGTTGTAGTTTGTACTGATCTCTTCATCGGTATGGCAGCTAAGCGCTCTTGATGGCAGGTGTAATGGAGGGATGCGGATATGGCGCTGTGGGAGCAGACATGACCTCCAGGGCCTCGCTCGCTGTGTTTGTTTGGAGATGGATCTTGTTGGGACCTTGCCGGTGAACGGTGTCCCCTGCCTGGCTCCTCTCTCCTCAGAGCTGTAATCACAGCAGACTGCATGTCACGGCGCCCTGCTCTAATTGGCCTGTCACTCTCTGTGTGCCGGGAGGGGGGGCGGCGCTGGCCTTTGTGAGGCTGCCATGGCGACTGGGCCATTTAATGAGAATGAGCACGCTGTGACTAATGACATCCCTGAGCCCATCGGATATACTGCAAATGGACAATTTGCTGCATCACTCACACACTCGCACAACAATACACAAATATAGAGGCACTCACCTCGGCATGGTCAAACCTCATTGAAGAGAGGACAGTTCTCAACATGAATCAATACATGACAAGTGGCCCTCAGTATTATGCTAAGGCTTCCATCCATTCTCATATAGTTTAAGCATTAATAGTTTTATCTAATATAGCTGCTGCTAATGTAATGTGGCGATATTAAGTACGGCTTAAGATACACATTAGCTATAACGAGGGCCATTGCTCAGGAGACCTTAATGGAAGACATAAGGGAGATCATCTATGACAGGGATATGGATTTCAAGCGAGCCGTGATAACACAGTCGGCCATGTTCGCAGGAGAGAGAAGGCAAGAGACATTTACACGGCAATCTTCTATCGCTGCATATTTTCCAGTTTATTGGTCCGTTAGTACATGGATGTCTATCAAGTACATCACTTCTTCAGCTGGACGGAAACCTGTCATTATGTTGAAACAATCTTTTGATTTATCAGAGGGTAACAACATGCATAAAAACAACAGCCATTCAAAGGTCAGAGACAGTCAAGCTAGCAAGGCTAACGCTAGCAAAGACTGAAGAAAATACTAATGATAACAGTTACCAGGTTTTTAAGTTTCAAATAGTCATAATTTTCAAATCATTGCAAATACAGACAACAGGTTGTCAGAAGCAGATATAACTTATCTCTAGAAATCGTAACTGTTGCTACTGTCTACTCTCACTATATCATTAGCATTGTTTTGTCTGCAGTATGCACCTGTATAGGTTTAAGAAAGTAATGTAGGCTTTATTTGAAGAGAGGACAAAGTATCAAAGCAAGCAACATCTAAATATTTTCCTTAAGTGGACCAAAAACACAATAAAAAGGAGGGTATATGTTTGACTGACCTTCAAGTGGCCAGAGACAATAGGTGCATCTCAAAGCTCTTAACTTCAATCTCCTCTCTCCTCTGCCGAACCGGAAGTAGTTACTGACCCGCCATTTTATCTTGCATCCCAAAGCTCTTAACTCAGCTGAAGGAGAGAGGAGAGAGGAGAGAGGAGAGAGGAGAGAGGAGACTGATCGGAGGAGGGATAATCCAGGAAACATGAGAGCAGGCTTAGCAGAAGTCTTTTCTCTGACAGACACGCCCCCTTATCAAATACCTCTCACTGATTGGATGCTGCAGCGACTCGGACTTAACTGAAACTTAACATCAGCTGAGTTTAATAACAGAGAAAAGATGGACATTTAAACAGTCACTAAGGATGCCCTGAAACGGATCATAAACATCCAATGGTGCTTGATGAGCTGAGATTTAAAAGTGTTTGATGTGAGTTTTAAAAATAAAATACTGAGATGCACCCAGTGACATCACATCTTCATTCCAAGCTTCAACCTCCAGTGTTGAAAAAAGAAGCTGATGCAGAAGTGCTAAAAACTGCAATTCCAATAGTTTCCTCTTCAGGCTGGCACTGGAAGAACAGACACAACATACACATGCATTCAAAAAAGCCCTTCTTTACAGCAGCAATAACCAGTTTAAAGCCTGGTATAAAAATGATTCTGGTCTGAATAGCTAATTTCCCCATCTGAGCACACTGTACGGGGGCTGGACTTTCTTACAACTCATCAGTTTTAAAAGTTTTAAGGTTATGAGTGTTGCATATTTAAGGACTGACTTGACTGACATGCAGGCACACTGTAGCTGTTAGTGAGGAAGCTAAAGATCTGCCTTACCTCCACCTCTTTGCCTATAGTTTGATTGTCCAAAGGTTTTGTAAAGTCAGCATTTTCAATATGGTGGATGCCGTTAATAAGCTTCAAAACTTAGCTTCAGAATCAAATGGTTCTGTCTATGATTCACACACACACACAGGCTGAAAACTGTAACCAACAAAATACATGTATCATTATTTAGCTGTCTTTGAAAGAGTAAATGTAATTCTTAACTGCAACCATTCATTGATTTAAAATGTAAATTATGTTTTTAACCTTAACCTATATATCCAACTGTACAATTTTTCATTTATTTACTTACACATTGCTGGTGTCAACAGTGTGGATTGCATACTGACACCTTCAGGCAATGTTGCCAACTCCTCAGTGAGGAAAATACCTATTGGCTGTCCTAAAAGTCGCTAGAAGTCGCTAAATGACGTCATCACTTAATTTGCGTGGTTTGAATTGTAATGGATGCTGCAGGAGGGATGTGTAATGTTGAGGGAGAGACAAAAAGAGAGTAAAAAATGGAGGGATGAACGCCTCCTGCTCTGAATGCAGCTATGAGGGACTCACAGCAGCATCCACAGCTCGTTGAGTAGAGGAAGAACGAGACATGCTCTCATGCCAGTCTCCAAAAGTCTCTAGAGCAGTGTTTCTCAACTGGTGGGTTGTGACCCAAAAGTGGGTCGCGGACTCATTTTGAGTGGGTCTTGGGCCTTTGGCTGGGAAAAACAAAGTAAATAAAAATTCCTGTGCTTTTATTTTGAAGGGCACTTTTTCAGCGGAGTACCGTCTACTCACACTCCTGGACAGTAGGTGGGTATAATGCCCTGTAATGCTAAGTGACACAGTGCATTTTACACTATAAAAGAAGACAATCAAAGGAGGTTTTTTTTCTTATGGGAAATAAGCATGGCTAAATGCAAATAATACAGTGACTACATTAAATATGGACTTTATCATATTGATAATAAAGGATGACAAAAACGTCAGTGTGTTGTGTGCACCGAGGTGTTGGCAAGTGACAGTATGATGCCATCAAAATTTGGGTCGCAGCTTATCGCTAAGGAGTGAAGGTGGGTTCCAAAGCCAGACCAGATGAGAACCACTGCTCTAGAGGGGTCTGAAAGCTATATTTAGTGAGTTTTCAGGTGGTTTCCTCCAAATGACTTACAGGAAATGACATATATCCCTAAGCCTGACAAACATACTCCAAAATAAAAGCTTTATGTAAATAAGTCTAACACCAATAATACTTATAGAGTAACCCATAGTTAAAAGCATAGACTGTAAAAAACTTAGTCGTAGTCTCTGATGTCACAATGGTGGTTGCCAAATTGGAAATGCTGACTCATCCTAAATTTTGGTCAAGCTAGAAAAAAGAGAGAGAAGCGGAAGGCAGCCTTTTAATCTACAACAACCCCACCTGTTAGTCAGCTAAGCAGTCAAATTACGCAAATTAATGTGTAACTCTTACCCATTATTTTATCTTAATTGATGTGTTGTGAAAAATTCCCTCTGGACAGTGCGCACAAATAAATAAAAGAGCTACATAACTCAAACCTTTTTTGAACTAGGCAGTAAACATGGTTCATTTTGCTGTTAAAAAAAAAAGGGTATTCCTCAACTTTTGCAGCAAATCTCAAGTGGTTACTTGAGGAACTACAGCTTTAGCATTTCTGCATTGGCTTCATAATTGAACAGTGGAAGTTGCCGCTTGGCTAATATGGTAAATGTGCATTAACAGCTTGTTATACTGCTCCCCAAAGACTAAAAACCACACCTCTGGTATTCTTGCTGGGTGCAGGGTGTGGCTGTATGTAATGCTTGCTCTCCCTTTAGCCCCATGTAGCCCCATCATAGGGCCTGCTTTGACAGGAGCTGAACTGCAGTACATTGGTTTAGACAGGCATATGGAGGAAATCAAAGAATGGGACCCTGCTGTTATCACACTCTGTGCACTTAGACTCATTATCATTAATTAGTGCCTTGGTGAGGCACCGTATCCACAGTTCAACATGCTCGCGAAATCAAAACATGAATCGAAATGCCAGGGAAAATCTGGCCCTCGCTGCAATCCCCAGTTAATCAGCAGTGATAATGTTTTGCTAAACTCTAATCTTGTCTGTGAATATTAATAAGGACTCTGAGGGATCGCAGCCGAGTGATGAGAGAGTGCTGGTGGCTCCGGTCTAAAAAATGGCCAAACCACCGAGACAGATTGTTGAACCACTCAACTCTCACTTTGGCTGTCTTTGTTTCCCTCAGTGGCTCTTCACTGTGAAAGTGGCTGTGTTTCACTAACAGCAGAGAGATTTTGTCAACAAACGGCCATTTTGCATGCAACACCAACACCGACATGAAACACACACATGGGTAAACACAAAAAGATGGCATGCATGAGATTAGAGAGTGCACCTCTCTGCATAGTGAAGCCTTTTTCCTCTTGAGCATCCCGGGATGATTAGGAGCGATATCTCTGAAGGGCATCAGGAATGTTTACAGCCCATGTAGCCTTTGAGAATCGATAATGACATGAAGACCCTGGGCAGGTTAATGGTGTGTGAAAGGACTATTATGTATAAAATCCAGATTGTTGCTTATAGAAATGGTGCATGCATCACATCATGAGTATTGAAGTCTGACTGCTGCGGCTGATCTGAGCCTGGCCTGTGACCCTCTTCGAGATGCAACGTCAAATAAGCAGAATCAATCATGGAGACAGCGTTCGGCCATTACGGACCAAATGAGATGACCAGTACAGTCATGCCTGTGGGTGTGCCTCGATTTAACAAGATTTTACAAACACACCGATGACAGTGGCAGATGAGTGTTCAGAAAGCACTGTCCTGGGTTAGGTAACCATAACAATAAACCATAGAGGACAAAAAGGGTAAAAGCACCCTGAGATCTGCACTGAGGGGCAGAGGCCGCCTGCTTCTTGTGACTAACCATCTATGGTTTGCTTTCTAGCAGGGGCATCCCAGGCTGATGGGACATGCAACCCCTTGGAGGTGAAATTTATTGGTATGGATTTTTTTTCTCCTGCTACTGGTGCATTGAATCAGTGTGACCAAGCAGGCAGGCAGAGGGAAATGGGGCTGTTCTGAGAGTGAATTATACGCAGTCACACACTCAATTTACCCCTGCAAACCTAGTTAGGTAGGGAGCAGACATAGCGGCGTACACATGCTGTGTGGTACCATGTATGTACGCTTCCATAAACACGTTCACTGTAAAATTAGTTAACATGATTAAGAACATTAAAAATTAAATTCAGTTTATCATTTCCATGATAAATTAAATTCTTTTGAGGTAATCTCCTCTAAAATGGGGGAATAGATGTGTTCAGAATTGAATAAAACATTAAAAATAGCTTTTTCAAATAAATCCAACCATTACTGATTTTAAATATAGGTATATGTTAGCTTGTGTCATTAAATTCTAGCGAGAACAAAAGCTCCTCATGCATATTAAACCCCGACTCGACGCCAGCCCACCACATAATTGACCGTGTTACAGCCGGCAGCCTCGCACACAGACAGAGGAGAACTAGGTTGCCAGGCTGTTGTGTTTGATCTAGATGACTGTGTTGAAACCTCTTAATGCCAGTTTATATAAAATATTCATCTTCATTTCGCAGGCCATGAATCATCAAGGTGTTTCTGGCCCTCCGCCCCCGCTCCTGTCCTGTGGCGGAGCAGACAGCTGTTTGAAATTAGACACCAGATTGTGTTACTTAAACCGCTAGCAGGAGTGATGCTGATCGCTCTCTAACCCAGCATGCAATCTGTTAGCACGCTGCATCGTGGGAATGTGATCATGAGTGTGCTCTTGTAGTATTTAAAGCCTGGCCTGCCTCCCAACCTACAACTCGCATCTAAACATGCCTACTGTGGTGCCACTGTGTTACAGCGGATAGAACAGACGCACTAAATAATTCAACTGACATGTCATACACCTCTTACTCAGGAGGCTGGGACGTTCACCTCTATCAAAACTGTCTCATGGCCACTGTCAGTTTTACCACTAATGTCGCTTTGTCGCGTCATTCTTCTGTTTATTTGTAAATCATTGCGTAAAGCCATGGTAGTGGCTCTGCAAGGCTGACACAGCAGTGCACAATGTGAAACACTAACATCAGCATGCTAGCGTGCTAGTGGGCAATAGATATTATGCTGCTGTGTGCAAATCTAATGCCGATAGAGATATCCTGAATTATGCCCCTGTTTGCTAATTCTCAAACCACAGTACTCAGAATTCAATTTCAATTTACCAGTACTGTTTATCTTATGATCTTGTGCTCTTTGCTTTGTTGGTATAACTTCAAGTGGAACTTCCAAAATGCCAACATTTTTAAGTTTATCTAGCATTTGAGCGTAGGACCGTTATGTTGAGATTTGTGAGTGTAGTTTGTGAAAGCTAATTAGCTGATAACAGACTGCTTTACTTCACTGTCCCAAAGAAATTTGAGGGAGTAAGAATGATTTCAGCAGTGATGATAACCCAACACCAAATTCTAGAAATGAGGATGCTAATTGCTAATATGGTGTAATCTGTAGATTTGAAGTAATCTGTGGATCTTTAAGGATATAATAAAGGATATAAAGTCTTTTACTGGACTTGGATTGTGAGGACCCTTTCCAGTGCAGCAGGAGGCAGGCATACCTTCAGACTTTCAATAATTTTTAACGTTAATGTTAACTTCTGTTAATTTTGAGTAGATTAACTGTTATTGGAGTTAACAGTTACCAGAGTTAAGTTTTTGATTATCTGTGCCCACCTCTGCTCAATATCTTTAACACAGATGAGTTGTACAAAAAATTCCCCCCTCAAACGGTGTGTACAAATAACTGTAAACTGTTAACCTGTTTCATTTTGCTGTGACGATTGGTATTTTAACATGGATGTTAATGGGATTCATTGACTTTGACAGCTTTAGCCAAGTCAAGTGGACACTCGAGGAACTGTTGCTTTTTGCACCTCAGCATTGGCAATCGGAGATTGGAGGTTGATGCTTGTGTGACTATTTGCTGTGACTGTGATATTGATTTAGTGATGTAAGTGAATTTTGTTTTTATGCATTTGATCCCATTTTTAATGTTGCAATTTGGTTTTTTTTAAGTCATAGTTTGGGGCATTTTTGCCTTTTTTGGATAGGACAGCTGAAGAGAGATGGGAATTGTCGGGAGTAGAGAGTGGAGAAAGAGACGTAGCAAATGGTAGAGGCCAACCAAGCGGCGTCCTCCGGTCTAAGAATGAGTCGAATGCGGAAGTGCTAAAAACTGCAGTTCATCGAGGATCCGCTTGAGGCTGGCTCTGGAAGTACCGGAAACCACATACACACCAATTCAAAAAAGACTATCTTTACAGCAGAAATAAACATGTTTACAGCCTGGAACAAAAGACGGGTGTAGTCTGGATAGCTCATTTCTCGATCGGCACACACTGTGAGGGGGTGAATTTTTTTCTAACGCGCCAATTTCGAAGATATTGAGATTACGAGTCTTCCAATGAGAGACCCAGCTGACTTGATTGACAGGCGGGAACACTGTAGCTGTTGGCTAGGAGGCTCAAAGCCTGCCTCTTTATGTCACACTGGCTCGACAGCAGCAATATGGCTGCTGTTGATGATTGGCCTCAAAACAGCTCTTCAGAAACAGATGGGTGACGTCACAGACTGTATAAAATATGGACGTAGGATCTGAGTCCAACTGCACTTAAACCGCAAGGCCAACACCCCCTAATGTTGCTGGATTCATTGTGCCATAATTTTTCCATTAGGATATGTGCATGACAATTATATGCTTGGGATCAGTGAAGTAATATAATTTGTTGTTGTTTGTTGCCTCAAAAATCTTTAAAAGTTGCACTGTTTCATAGAAGTAACACTTTTTATGTGAATAATGGTGTGAGTACCCGACTAAAGTATCCTCCTTAATGCATCCTTTCATTTTGTGCACACAGAGCTGAGCGGTTGTAATGCAAATCACAAAGCCCCTCGCTCTCTGCGGTCTTCTTATCGTTTTAGTGATCCTCACATAATGACGTTTAAGAAGAAAATGAATAAGTGTCCCTCGCTGACTGCCAGTTTTGGCAAGCATTTATTCAGAATAGATGAAAGGGTTTCAAATGACACATGAGCTAATCAAAACTGGATATTAAGTATTGAATTGTCGCAGGCCTCTCTCAACAGTCAATTCTTATAACGCTCTTTAATGTTTGGTTACATGAATCAAAACTCACATTAACCTTCAGCTCCTGTTTTCTCTTTCCCACCATTCACTACACATGCTGATTGTCACAGAACCTGCAAGCTAGTGTTTTTTACGACTAAATGTTTGTGCAAAAACAGACAGCGTTTTAGTATTGGTGAATGTGGCTTGTTTTTCCTTCAAAAGAAACCATTAGTCAAACAAACAAAGAGCACTGTGTGAGCAGACGTTACTGGCAGAAGCATTAAAATCCTCTGCAACTCTCTGCCAGGTTAGTAATTGCTCTTTTTATGGTGGTAATTATTTCCTCTAAGGTGCGCACTGTTGCACACTGCAATTATACATGTGCTGCTATCTCTGTGTGGAAGGGAATGTGGGTGGAGAGATGTGGGACGTATTCTGAAAATTGTGTGTGTGTGTGTGTGTGTGTGTGTGTGTGTGTGTGTGTGTGTGTGTGTGTGTGTGTGTGTGTGTGTGTGTGTGTGTGTGTGTGTGTGTGAGTGTGTGTGTGTGGGATGTGCAGTCAGAGAGAAAGGAAAAATTGAAGCTGCTGAGATCTGACTTAAAGTGCATTTTCTACCAAGACAAAACAAAAATCAAACAGCAGTCTAATGTGGCTGCATGTTTGGGATATATTTTGTGTATTCCTGTTTTCTGTGAAGTCCATGCTTCAGTAACACAACCCCGCTGAAAGGCATCGCACAGGACAACCAGCGTGTAAGCATGATAAGGCCAATAACCATGCAATTCATAATTCTGTTTCCTTTAACCCCCCTGTCCTCTCCCTGCTTCTCTTCCTCTGTTGTTGTTTTTCACTGTTTGCTCCAGACACTGTGACCCCTGCAGGATCAGGCTGCAAAACGCCATTACACACACACCTCTCACAGATAAGGTCTCCACAGGGAAACAGTGCAGACAGAGCTTCCTGATGTTTCTCAGACGCCGCGAGGATGTGGCGTGGGAGCCTCTGAGCAGGAGGGCAAAAATTCATATGGATGTTTCTGTGAAAATGCAGCAACAGCAGCACTCCCAGGTTACAGCTGATCTAAGGTGAAGAATGCATTTGCATATTATTCATTGAAATGTCTATCTGCACCTTTGTCCCAGTGAGTGTGCGGTAGGTTTCTCTTTTTTCCTGACATTTATTTATGAATAAATGCACAAGCACAATACCCTGCACTGCATAACACTACATTGTCAAATGTTCCCTACTGTTGAAGCAAATGGTGGGTTTAAATGCTTTTAAATGCTCTCGGATGAAAGGTTAGGACAAGGTTGGAGACAGTCTCAACTATGTCTAACAATCAAAAGGAATAGGATTTAAATTAGATAAAAGTGGCACAACTGAAACCAAATCGTATTTAGCTTCTTCCCTCTGATCTTGCAATGAAAAGGCATCCATATTTATATTTTCTCTTATGGAGGATTGGAAAACAAATATGCTTTTAATGAATATGACGTCAACTGTGGTTAACTTGAAAAAGACGAGCAATTAATTGACATTGAGCTGGTGATACAATGGCCAACTTTACGTTCAACTTCCTGTGTGAGTTGTATTGGTTCGGTTGGATAGTATTAAAAAGCTTCCAGCCAAGACATCCTTTTCTGTGTGATGCATTGTTTACAGTCCAATATGCAACATGTTTACACATTGGACTGCTGTTAGATTTGCCCCTCAAAATATGTCTGCATAATCAGCACAGTAATTTCTTGTTTTTTAACATCCCCTGCGGTAGCGCATGATCCTGTCTTATTAGTCTCAGTTACACAGTAAGCTACTCAGAGGCTTCACTCGTTCTTAAGTCAGCAGTATGAGACAGAAAAACAAACAATTTTTTATTGATTTGCTTGTAATCAATGGTTTTTTTTTTTTGCTGGAAGAACATCACCATGATGCTGAATTGAAAAGAGATAAAATGAAAACATTATCAGATTTGGCCTCAAACCGGGTTCCTTTAATTTCAGGCAAACCCATGAGAACTGGGAAGAGAGAACGAAAACCTAAAAAAACAATAAATTAAATGAAGCTATACAACACAGCTTAAGTAAAGGTAGTGCAACACATTGTTAGGCACATGACAATACAAACAATACAATGAAATGGACCAAAGTAGCTTTCAACACAAAGTAACAAATGTAACATTAAAACATACTTTGTGGGGTGCTTGTTATTGAAGGTGGCTTATTCTACGAGGATCTTCTTTTCTCTTGTCTTCTTTTTTCATTTCTTTAAAATAAACGTGCATATTTAAATAAACGTAACCCTGTCAACAATCTTATCTGGCACTTCTTCTAAAGTGCGTTCTGTCTGCATGCCGGAACACTAATAAGTGATCATTAGTTCAATACAACTAGATGGTAAACAAAACAATAGACAAAAGAAAATAGTGTAGACTGATGATAACACATGCTTTTCCTTACCTTAGGAAGAAGAACATTATTTTTTCAAAAGCTTGTTTGTTGAATAAAGATTGTGTCAATCATATCTGGTGCATTCCAGGGAGTCAGGAAATCTCATCGCTAATTTGCTTTTGGGACATGGTGTCAAGCTGATTTGTCACTCAAGTTGAAATCTACAAACTGTTGGCTGCGCTGACTGATTTTTTCCACATACACCAAAGCCTGTTGAAACATGTCTTTTCTGTATATGGCCCACAAGTACACAGTTTCGTTTGTTCACTCTTGCAGAAAGCAGCTGCTTTTACTGAACAGGCTCTGATAATCTGAAAATCAACATTTTGTTTGCAGTCATTTTAATCATGTGAAGCTGAAGTACATGTCCAACCCTGATGTTTTCCCTGTTGTGGAGTTGTAGTCAGCAGCATCTTAGTGTTGCAAATGAGTGAGAAAAACTGCAGGTCTAACTCCTCTGTGTTACAATTTTGTGAAAACTTCTTATCTTCATTCATTTAAAAGACTTTTCTTTGGGTCCCTGTACAATTAGAGCAAACTTTCACTTCTACAAGCCAGACCAATGAACCAGCTTACAGAAAGGTTATCACAAATGTTCTGTAGTCTGCATCCAAACCACGTCAGTGAACTACCAGAGATTTAGTTTCAGGTGATTTACAAGTGAAATCACATATTTTAGATTCCAGAGAAAGAGAAGATTTTTATTTAAAAGGTCCACTATTTGAGATAAACACAAAGTACTTGCTCTCTAATGAAAAGGAGAAGTGGTCAGTGAAGACACCCACCCCATCACACCCTCATATCTCAATATTTATGCTCTACTGATAAGTGACATAATCTACCATATGGCCCTTAATGTCCCCCACTTCTCAAACATTAAGAAAGATAGGGATGGCTGGGCAGCGAGAGCGAGCATATCACCGGGGTTATGAAGCATGCACATTCTTCCAGTGACGTAACATCGGGTTAAGCCTGGTTTATACTTCTTGGTTGACTTTACACTGCAGCTAAGCTGCAGTGACATAGGCCGCAGTGGCATACACCATCATCACCACTACATACTTGGGCATTGGAGTGTCTGCGTCGTTCTGCAATACACCACCTACACGCTAGTTGGCGGTGCGATTTCTATACTTGTCATATCACCAGTTACTAGTTCTGCAACATTCTCTGCTTTTTGTGTGACTGAATTAAAGTGTATTTTGCTGGAGTCAGATATGATAAATGTCAAGCAGCAATTGATTATAATATAATAATTGCAAAGCAAAGAAGAGAGAAGACACTGGAGGAGATGAAATGTACAGCTGCTGGATCAGTGCAGGCGGCAATACCGGAAACACTGTAAATGTAGGGAAATTCTGATGCTACTCGGCTGACCAATCACAGGGTTTGTGATTGTTGCACTTCAGTCTCCATACATTCTGCATAGGTACATGTTTACCTATAGGTATGAGGGCTACAGCGCAGATTCAATGCAGAAGTACAAACCAGGTCCATAGTACCTCAGGGCTCAACAGATAGCTCAGATAGAGAGGTGTAAGAAAGAGAGCAGTGAAGGCAGAGCCAGGGTAGAAGGCTGTATGGGCTGGAGCTCATCCCTGCTGGATTAGACTGTACACTCTACCACCCTCTACTCCCCCATTTTTGAGAGAAAATAGAAGACAGAGAACAGAGAGAATACTCTGTGGAGAGGTGCCAGAAAGAAAAAATATTTTTTTGATAAATAGATATATTTTCATTATTGTTTACTCAAACATGGAGCCCTGCAAGTGAAAAACTGAGGATAGGAGAACATATATAGTCACATTTTAAAATATGAGGTCAATAACCAATAGGATGTGTTTGACAAGTTGGAACTGAGAATTAGATGCATGTACAAGAGGAATCAACCCCTCCTCCTACTCTAGCTTTAAACATCATCAAAAAAATGACTGAGTCATGTCAGTGTTGGTGATTGAATGCTACGTTCACCCTTGACTTCTCTTCTGATCCTGGTGACAGCAGTCTGAGCCCACGGGGCTTTTATCAATCACTTAATGCGGTTGGATGGGAGGAGATGATATAATTGTCCCTTCCTCTATCTAGTACGGTATCATAACCTAATTCTGAGAGATAGCATCTCCTGGGAAGACTCTCTCTGTCGTCACACTGCTCCACATTCCCATTCATCTTCACTGAGAACTATATTTATCCTATTTCCCCCCCTCGTTAACATTTGGAGGATTTGTAATCATCATTCAACCTGAGATTTGCTGAGCAGCTGCCAATTAACCCGACTCCCCTCTCTCTTTGACCTCATCAGTATGCCATTAAACTCACACAGTCACCAGGGCCCTGTGCCGGATCACAAAACTGTACAAGCAGAGCGACGGAGGACAAATCTGTGCCAAAATTCCTCTTTGTATCCCTTGTTTGAAGGAACATGTAGCATTTCTGCCTTCGTTTTTTCAAGTGAATGTCCGCTTATGTGGGTGTATGCGTGAGACAGAGAGAGAGAGAGAGAGAGAGAGAGAGAGAGAGAGAGAGAGAGAGAGAGAGAGAGAGAGAGAGAGAGAGTTGGTGCAATGGAGTTGAGTGAGGTCTCGAGGTAATTCAGCCTTCACTTGACTTTATTCTTCAATGTATGTAAATTCTGTCCAACCTCTGTCCACCTCTCTGCAGCTACCTCTGTCTCTCTGATGTTCTGAATCTCATTACTCTGTGTGTGTGTGTGCCTCTGTGTGCATACATCTCAATGATGCGTGCATGCTGCATGTGTGCCTGTGGATTGTAATGCATTAGCTTGCTCCTCCCAGCGGAGTGCCAGTCTAAACTAAGCAGCGTGATGATGATGCTCTCTGTGAGCTGACACAACCCATTTGGCCAGCAGGAGTTGATCTACACCAGCGCTGCTCGTTTACAGTGTGGAAGGGGGCAGAGAGGGAGGGAGGGGAGGGAGGGGAGGGAGGGGAAGGTCTGTCTGTGTCCGCCTCACCCTCATGTCCTTGTCTGATAGAGGGAGAAAAAGAGGACACGACTTGATCATAATCTGTTGAATATTAAGCACACTGTATCAGAGCAGTTCTACTTGATGCTCTGGTATATACAGACTGCTTTAATAATGAAAAGGCCATATTTCACTGTTATTCAATGAGAGTCTTAGCAGTGACACAAACGGGTGCTATACTTACAAAAAAGAACTGCAAAGAACACCAGGAATTAATAAAATCTGCAAACAAGAAACATAAAGTAATCTTGTGGCGTATGCTGCTTTATGTGTTAAACTAGCCAACAATATAAACAAGTAGAGGTTAATGATGAGTCACTTTAAAGCTGTATTGAGGAGCTTTTAGCCAGTTATGAAACAGACTGAAATAAATACTGATGCCTCTCTATGATCTACGAAAGTAAAAGACACCATCAGGGGCAGAATTGATATCCATATCCTTATTTTTGATGCTTGTGGGTAAGGTGTTAGACAAGGTGATTAACAGCACCCTGTCAAAGGCAAATCTCATTTATACTTGCTCCATGACACAAATTTGCATAAGTGATTTGTTTGATTGTTAGAAAGACTGCAAGATTAGATTATTTTTGGTCAAAAACTCGACTTACATATTTACAAGCTAAGATCATTCCCCCTTGTCCACAGGGGGCACCAAAATCAAAACAAACTAAAAGTTCCTCACAGGAGCTTTAAAGTAGAATTATTCATCTTCCTTTGTTAAAATGTCCTTCAACAATTACCACTATGTTATATATTTGGTTCTAATTTACACAACACCCATAACACTCATCTGTAATCGGGTAGTTTAGACAGTGAAGAAAGAAGCTGGGAAATTCTTGACTCATCTAATGGTAAGCTACAAATCTATTTGTCAAGTTAGCTGAAGTTACATGTGGCTGTTTCATATGAATGAAATTAAATGACATAAATACACCTGACAAAACATGACTGACTCTATCCATGGACACATTTCTGCCCAAGTCATGTCAGAGATATGTGGTTGTGAATAAATTGTTTTTTTGTTTTTTTTAAGTTATATTTTTGGGCTTTTTGCCTTTATTTCATAGGACAGCTGAAGAGAGACAGGAAAGGTGGGGTAGTAGAGTGGGGGAAGAAATGCAGGAAATGGTCACGGCCAGGAATCGAACTGGTGACCCCTGCGATGAGGACTGTAGCCTCTGTATGTGGGGCGCTTAGACCGCTAGGCCACCAGAGCCCTTTGATTTTTTTTTACAGTGAAAACAACGATGGTGTTTCATTAGTCAAACATCATACTTATCAATAAGTACTGGCAGAGTATTGATTGAATTACTTTATGAACAATTTCCTGAATTTGTTACATACATAGATACTTGTATTTGTGAAACATAACTAATGCATACCTTTTTTTAAATATATATATATATATATATATATATATATATATATATATATATATATATATATATGGGATCTGAATATTGGCTTACAACTGTGAGCGCTCAAAAGTGCTTCTCATTTCACTGCTCTGGTAGGAGCTGCAGACCTGGTTTATATAGCTAACACCTGAGGTTGTTCTTTTTCCTCACTCCATCACAGCACAAACAGTAAAATCACCTATGCATGTCTGACAAAACCATTTTTCTGTGACTGTTTCTTCTTAATCTTAATATTGTTGTACATGTCAATACAGTAGTGTTCATGTATTTTTGTTATACTGAAGTGTAATGTCATAATCATGTATGGTTTTATGTTTTACTCCCATCCAGTCTGGGTTCAGATGCTGTACCATGCTACACCCACTGTGAAAATGATCAAAATATTACATTTTTGAAGTCATTAAATGTTGAATATCAGGGTCAAGTGTCATGAAGTTAATGCTGTTTATGGCAGCAGTACATTAAGAAAGGGCAGAGGGGTGATTTTATTGTTTGCACATAAACAAGGGTTCAGAGTATTGGAAATATGTCTGAATACAATTAATTCCAATACAACACCACTAACAACAGACTATGAACTTGGTGTTAAAACATAATTCAATTAACACCTTTATGACAGTGTCATCTAAACGTGAATATTACATGCATCATAAAAGACTTTATGGCAGATCTGTTGTGGACAATTGCACCTAGTGAGGAGTACACAGAGTAAAACTATTCATCAACACAAATAGACCTCCTCTGTGCCTCAGTAAACATGGTGCTGTGATGTATTTTACACACCTTAAACAATTTTTTTATACATCTATATATTTTTAAGGAATACGCATCAAATTTGTATCCTTTTTCTCTACCTCAGTTTTTCCATAAAGGACAATTGTAACCTTCAGCAAAACTAAAGGAAAAAAGGGTCCAAGAAAGAACATTGGGATTTTATAAGTGACTTTGAAAAGTATATAGAAAGGAAGTAATCATTTACCAAACCTTCATATTATGTAAATCCTTAGTTCCGATTTTAAAAATAACATGGTCAGTATGATGTTAAAAATCATATTTTTGTAACTTATTACAAATAAGAAGCAGGGAAAATAAACACTCAATGAAAAAAATATCTGAAACTTCTCCTAAGTTGTGCTTTAAATGAAAATAGGTGAATTAGAATTTGGGGTCATCGTGGGTTAAGATTATAATTTGTTACATGACTGAATAACTTAAAAGCATCTTTCTTATCGTTCCTGTCACTGAAGGCCGATCATCTGATAAGTTGACACCATAAATATTGCTGGAATCTTAATCTGACTCTGTTTATTTGTGTAATGACTCTTATCAAACACCAGCCGAGCAAACTAAGGCCTTAATGAGGCAATATCATTCAGGAATCAAGATCAGTGGCCCTGGAATCAATTTACCCCGCCATCTCTGCCTCCACGTCCCCCCTTTGCTTCTGCTGCTGTTAGAAGAACAAGATAAAGAAGGAGATGCAGAAACATAAAGAGTGCTCGGCTGGCTGCAGTTCAAACAGGACGACGGTTTCCCATTAGCTCTGTGAGATAAAATCCAGGTGGTGAAGTCACATTACGAATGACTCTGGCATCATCTGCAAGTTCCAGGCCATATCAGCTCAGGAAACTGTGTGGTATGCATCTTTTATTTATCATGAGGGTGCAGTAAGGGGAAAGGTGAATATATGAGGTCTGTCTATAAGGTCTGTCAGTCCCTGTTAGTTTGTACAGATGTTTGGAAAAATCTACTGGATGTTATTCAGCGCTTGAGCAGTGACATTTATTCATTTTTATCCATTGCAATTAAATGTTGCTTGGTCTTTCAACATTACAGCAGATCAGTATAATGTGCATGAATGTAAAATCTGTCAAAAGACAGACCGAGTAGAGCTAAAACGCGCTGGTGGAAAAGGGCCATAAGTCTTTTTCTTCCACTTTCCTTACATTAGTAGTTTGCTTTTTGGAGTGTATTAATGTAGCTCAACTGGATAGGATTATATGTTATAGCAGCAACATATATTGCACCACCAGTATTTGCTTGATCACAAATGATTGCAAACTAAATGGGGATCCATCGTAAAAGCATTGCCTTGTAAGTTGGTTAGTGGTCATAACACCAAAAATCCAAAACTAACTTTACATGTTGAGTTTGAGTTGAGAAAGTTTGTTAATATTCAAACGCAACAGCCATATAAAAGAACCCCTTCCCTCAGTGCTCTTTTAGAAGCTCAAACCAAAAACACATGGACATTTATTACCAGGAAAACAACATGAACATTAACAACTAGTAAAAAAACAAGCCATATTTTAGGATTCAGACAGCTGTGCGCAATAGTTGGTTCACAGAATTATGGGAAGCAATATTTATCTCTAACATGGTGTGTCTCCACTCTTGGATGTGGAAGAGGGCGAGTTCAGTGAATAAAAGTGACTTCACTGAAATCACATAAAGGCCTGCTCTGTGTGCCACTTGCCCTTTAGACATTAAGACTCTACCACATTGCCACAATGAAACTATACTGCTACCCCTTCATACTTGTACGTGGAATCTCAGAAGGGGCACTATTGGTGTCCCAGTGTGACTTTACATTGTGTAATTACTCAGCTGTTCCATCCTGGCAGCTTGGACATTTCCAATGATGCTTTGTTTTTTTTACACCTTTGTTATTCCCAAGGTGGCAGAAGAAGTGGATCCACTTCACCGCATCACTACACCTCTGTTTGTTGTGCATTTTTATACAGTCCTGTCTTGAACAGGCAGTGTAAAAGGAACTTTTGTATGTCTCTCTTTGACAGAACCAGTTTAACGACAGAGGAAGCTGTGCTAGTTCAGCTCAATTGAGGGGGCATTCACCCCTCGTACAGAGGCAAAGGCTTTTTGCCACATTAACACGGGTTTGACTCTGATCTTTGCTCATTTCTTGGATGTCAACCCCTCTCTATCTTTCCATAAATCAGCTCTTCACTGAAAGAGTGCAAAGGCCAAACAGAATAAAGAACCATCGAGTTAGATTTTTTCGGCTCTCACACAGATCACATGGTTTGGAGACCTTGAGGAGATATTTGTTAAATATCATATCAGAATCCCAAACTGAAGTCATAAAGGACTCTCTGTATTTGAGGAAAAATGAAATCAAGAAAATTGTTACAAGAAAGAGAAAACTCTTGCTTCACAGAAATCACCACTGCATGATTTTTCAGTAAAGTGATCATCTTTTTTAGTCGGTAGCTCTTCATAAGTCTTCATTCATCCAAATGTGTCATAAAGTAAAAGGCCACAAATTTCAGCAGAAACATCTGAACCCCAGATTAGAGACAGTCCTCTTTACATATCGACTCCACTTTCAACAACAATTCCACAATAACAACATTAAATAGTTTGATTAAATTTAAGCTGTGTGTAAATATTGAACTGAACATCTTCACAGCCTGGATAAGAAGTGGCCCTATACACTCCCACTGCAGCCACCTTTACCCAATCACCCCAACACTGCGGCTCCATTGTGTTCATAATTGTAATCCCCTAGACCGATGAAAGGGGCGAACTATGCTGGTTAATTAAAACAGCAATCAAATTTAGCCCTTAAACTGGCTGCAAAAAGGGACCTCATTCAATTAAATCATGCATCACTTTCTTTTCAATAACACAAACACACACACACTTACACACACACACGCACACGCACACACACAAATACAAACACAAACAAACAAACAAACAGTGAGGGGGTTGGAGTCGTGTAAATCCACACGCTTGTTGATTGCCGCCTTCTGCTGGGATTTTTTTCTTTTAATTTGGTAAACAGCAGCTGAGGTGGTATGGGGGCGAGTCCGGGGAGCAAAAGGGGGATTAAAGACCCTTCCTCTGGCCTTCTACTGGCACTTGTCATGCACTTAATTTGATGCTGTAATTAACTTTTGAAATCTCAAGGCGTTTTGCAGCATGTGTACCTGGGATTGCTTGCAGATAAACATTAAGCGGAGGCTAATAGGACGAAGTAGCTGAGTGCTGCAGAAAGATTTGTCCAACAAAGAGCGAATTCCCAGAGTCTCTCTGAAGACCAAATGATGGACAATACACATCGGTTGTTTGTATGTGACCATGTGCATTTGTGTGAGAGTAATTATATTGATGGAAAACCTTGTGTTCGTAATGTTACATTCCATTTTCAGCCTCACTTTGCAGAGCAGATGTTGTCCACCTGCTCCTTGCTATCTACCCGCCTGACTGAGAGAATATAAAACAGTCACAGACCTCCTGCGGTGCAGTCAAGGGTGTAAGGTTTTTTTTTTCCAACATATAGTTAGTCACATAAACATTCCCGAAAAGACACACATTTAGACGCACACACTCACACAGGTGAATCAATTTATTCACAAATCCAGCAGGGTTTAACAGAATGGAGAGAGTGGGCGACTTTTTTTTCATGTAGGCCAACCAATCATGCGATAATTGCTTTGAAATTAAGTACCGTCTGTATTTGAATGCTAATTAACTGATGAAAGAAAATACTCAATAAGTCATTAGCACAAAGCTAAAAGAAAATGTTGACCAAATGAACACTTTTTAAAAATGTGAAGGTCTTTTTACGTTTCCAGGCAGATAGATTAACTGTTTAAATGAGGGTAGTAATAAACTGCCATTGACCTTGATACGCAGTCACTACAGTGTTATTTAATCTATTTCTGCCCTGTTGGTTATTTATTGTTAAAGGCTGTAGATTCAATTTAGCCTAAAATTATCATTAAACATTTAAACAATTACTTTCAATCAAAACTATAATGTATTATAAGACATCTGGATTGTTACTAATGCAGATAGAAAGGGTTCTGACTAGAGAGCTCTCTTCAATACTGCAAGAGTACCATGTTTTTCTTAGTTCTGAGTTCCCTCTTTTTAGCAGCCCTTTGATAAGAAGTGTTCTGTCCACATCCTGCCTCTCTTAATGTAAGATGTATTTCTGACAATAGTGAAATAAATGTCCTCTTGAGAAAATGATTCTGTAAATGTATGGTGAGGACCCTGCTGAACTGTTGACATTTGAAGAAAGGAACAGAAGAGACACAACAGCAAGAAAATTGGCCATTTAGTTTGTTCATGATGTGTATGTTTGTGAGTGTGTGAGTGTGTGTGTGTGTGTGTGTGTGTGTGTGTGTGTGTGTGTGTGTGTGTGTGTGTGTGTGTGTGTGTGTGTGTGTGTGTGTGTGTGTGTGACAGTAACACAAAGGTGTCAAAAAGCAAAAGTGGAAAGTAAGAACTACTTTACTTGAGTACTGTATAATATAAAGGGTTTTTTTTAAAAGATGAAACCAGTTGCTTCCAGAGTTTTTGGCCTGCCGAACACAAGACCCAGCACATTAGCCACAATACAGCACTTTATTTTCAACCAGTCTTGTCCAAGCCACAACCTTTGGTCTTGAGAAATGAAGCTGATGCAGAAGTGTTAAAAAATTGCACTTCCTCAAGTGTCCACTTGAGACTGGCAACCCCATACACACCTATCCAAAAAAGCCCATCTTTACAGTAAAAATGAATGTGCTTACAGCCTGGTACAAACAAAGATTTTAATCTGTACATTGGTGATTTAAAAAAAAAACGTATCTTTTATATATATATATCTTTTGAAGATATTAGTTTTAAGAGTTGGCGAGTCAGTGTAGCTAGTAGCGAGGATGCTAACGCGGGACTTCCACCAGACCTGTGTCCAGTTCGTCTCTCATCTGTTGCAGTCCAGCTCTGTGCTCTCTCATCCGTCAACACCCACTGCTTGCGTTTTTGGAACGCAGCATGGAGGAGGACCACCAGACAGCTTGACTCATGTGACCGAGGTGATCCCGTGGTAACTGAATATCCTCCTCTCCTCATCCATGTTGTCTTTATCGCCCTCTAAAAAACCTCTGACATGATGATTCCAGGCCTGGCTCCACACATCATGACAGTTTGTTGTTGTAGTTGAGGGAAATAGTGTTTTATTCAAAAAATTAGCCGGATGTTTTAATTTGGTTTTGGTGCCTGACTTCCTGTCCCGCTCGATCTGCTCGGTGCTGATTGATGCATCATGCTCCGGCATCTGGCAAAAATAGAAGTATTGTGTATCTGATCAGTTGCATTCCGGCGTGCCAGATCAGAGACACAGCCGGAACGCAACTGAGCAGATCCAGTGGGAGTTGTCACTAGAATATAAAACCTATCGGAGCGGAGACAGACCGGACATGGATCTGGTGGAATTTGGCCGATCTGTTTCCGGTCTGTCTCTGCTCCATCATAGCATTGGAGCTGGGGTTTAAATCTAGTCAATGTGTTCACTTCCACTGGCTTCACTCCCCCTGCATCTAGGTCTGTTTCAGATCCGGAAGGCCGGAGTCCTCTGACCCTGATAGACAAGACTTCTATTTTCGCCTGATGCCAGAGCATGATGCGTCAATCAGCACAGAGCAGATTAAGCTGGACAGGAAGTCAGGTATCGAAAGAAAATTGGAAAATCTGGATGATTTTCAGAATAAAGCGCTCTGTGTTATCACCAGATCACTACAACAACTAACAATCATAATGAGCAGAGCCAGCCCTGGAGTCAACAGGTTAGAGGTTTTCACAGGCCAATGAAGGCAACATGCATGGGGAGAGGCTCATCATGGACTCGGAAAATCATTGATTCAGTAATTACTGCAGAAAAACACTGGTCTCATGACTCCAGCTGTCCAGTGGTCCTGCTTCGTGCTGTGTTCTGGAAACACAGCCGGAGGGTGTTGAGGGATGAGAAAGCACGGAACCGTAGACTTGAGCTAAGTTGAGTTGCTTCCACTCTAAACTCTCTTCTTTCTGTCTTCCTCTCAGGCCTCCATCAGCTGTTTTTGTAAAGCTCTCCTTGTGTTTGAACTCAACACTACTGTACACTCATTCATACACTGCATTCATGACTGATAATACTGACAACTATGTTTTGTATCTTCAGTTTACAATCAATAAAAATCCTTTAAATTTCATTTCAAGAGTAATTTCCTTTTTTCTCTTTTACTTGGAGCAAGTTTGTGACATTAGTTCGACTTGAACTTTCACTTAAATTCTGAGGAACTTTTGTTTGGTGACAACTTGAATAACCCCTGAGGACAGAGGGGACATGTTATCTGTTTGAGGCTGTAGTCTTGTACATGTGAGTTTAATTTTCTTCAACTAACCACTTACTTTATTCTCCCTTTTAATTGTCAAACACATCATTTTCATGTGGATCTGGCACATGAAAATGTAAACAAAGGCTCTTCTGGTCTGTGTGCTGTAAGTCGATTCGTTGAAGTGGTGACAGCCATTTAAAATAACAAAGAAAATTGGGTCCTGAAATGGGCTGTTTTCTTTTAATAGGCTGTGTTTATGAGTACAGTGAATTCCCTCCAGTTCTTAAATGTGTGTGTAGTTGTGTGTGTGTGGCTCTGTCTTTAAGATGGCTGTAGTGTCCCCTCTTCAGCCCAGTCATTAACTTGGGATTAGCCTGGCAGAGATGGGGGTCAGGGGTCAGCGAGTAAGTGAGTCCCCCTGCTGCACAGCCTGCTCCCCAAGCCCTGAATTGAAACTTAATGCTTCCCTCTTATACTTGTGACAGAGGAAAAATATTTTCTCCCCTTTACTCAAGGGTATTTGTGTGAGTGTGTGTTTGTGTCGTTGTGCACCAGTGCATCAGATTAGCTTCAGTGGGTTGAAGGTATTTCTTCAAGTTGTTAGCTTCTTTTTAATCTTCAACCTTTATTTGTTTGATGCTTATAAAGTGCACTTTTAAAAACTGCTGGAGAGCAGCGCAGCAATCTCAAAGTTTAAACAGAGTTGTGGCTATTTGGGCAGCAGGGAGATATATATTAGGTGGGGGAGTTGGAGATGGAGGAGTGGTTTTGGCTGGAGTTTCTGAAGGGGGCAGAATTTGTTTTATGAGGGTAATTGATGCTTTGCTGCAGGAGAAGAGGGCAAAGCAGGCATGAAATTGTGCAGAGGATCAGATCCGTATCGGAGCATACGGGAGAGCTGAGGGAGAACAACGGAGCCTGGCAGCCTCAGGGTGGCTGGATTAGGGTGCAGCGCTCAGCACCGAGGTACAGTTAAGAGCCAATTTTATTCTCTAGCAACCCAATCAGTGGAAAAGCCCTGTATCCTATTAGATTCAAGTTTAGGGTGGAGAAGCAGAGCTGCTGGAGAACAGCCATCAAGATGTTCATATAGCTGTCAGAAGAGTGAGGAGGAGAGATGCAGAAAATAGAGAGAAACCTGGAAATTTAAAGAAGGAACTTCACTCACTCTCAAAGTAACTGAAAGTGAAGCAGTGCTAACTTCAAGCTAGCATTCAGGGAATCTTCCAGCAATAAAGGCTAAGAAAATGAAGATCTAAGCACGGGGTCAGTTTGTCATTTTACCCCTGAATAAGCAGCTGATCTCTCATTGTGCTCAGGTTTACACCACATGAGCATGAGGCAGGGTCATTGGTTCAACTCCCTCTGTGTATTCTTGTAGCGCTGCAGTGTGATTGTGTTTGCAGGCAGTGTGGAGCTCGACGTTGACAAATGCATAGAGGGCACAGCTCATCAGGATTCTCCAGCTGTCCGTCTGTGAATAAGAAGAGGGAATTGGCTGTCAATCCCTAATTAATAAACTCTGCTCCTCTCCCCCCTCTCTGCACGCACTTGTCTGATCAATAACCATTGTGCAGCGCCTCCGATGGAAGCCATTCAGATTTATCTGCTAATATCCTGGGTGATAGCCTGAGCTAGACTGGAGATGACAGTAGGCTCAAAGCCTATTACCTCCTTATTTACTGTTTTAAATTCTGCTATAGTCGCAGCCCATCGCTGTCTCTCTCCAGTAACAAATAGAGGAAAATCTCTTCCCTCTTCCTGGGACAAGTCAAGGACAAAGCAGATGGAAAACATATGAGTGTCTCTCTTTGTTTTAGCTTGTTTTTGTTTGTAAAAACCTGTGTGTATGCAGATGGAGACATTTCTGCTTCAATATATTCCACAAAAGATTTGCAAGTTAAAATGCTGACCTTTTGTCCATAAACTGCAAAGATCTTAAATGAATACAATCACTCCTTGTCTCCTCTTCCCAACTTGAAATCAATGCTCTATCTCCTCCAAAAGTGACACTCCATTTTAAAACAAACCGATTAATTTCTAATTTATTTTCCAGTTATCCATCCTGCTGATTCCCCCTTTATTTTCAGTCCAGTCAGCACCAGTAGCTGTCCTCATCCCGTTCATCTGTCTGCCAGATTTGACCGGACAGATCTCCGGTTATTCACAGTGATGTACAGTTGTTGAATAAACCAGGGCTGTTTAGCAAGAAACCAGCTCAGAAGCACAGATGGAAGGCCTCACTTTAAAGAGCAGCTCTGGGCCTGACAAGCAGTGTTTACTCTGCTGTCATGTAGAGGGACTGAGAGTGGATTAATGGGGCTAAACCTCTCTCAGGTTTGCTGTTTATTTGAATTAAAAGAAGAATGACATCATGGTTGCACCTGCTGAATACTGGTTTAATCATTCAGTAAGGTCCCCTTCATAACATTATCTGAAGTGAGGGAATCCTCAACATGTTTAGAACCATGTATTTATTCAGACTGAAATATTGAATTTTTCCCCTGTATGTGTTTTTTTTGTACTTTGTTTCCCCGCTGCTAAGTTTAAAGGGCACTTGAGGTTATGACTCCACTCAGCATGGGAAAACATTTGTAAAATGTCTTCTGTGCCTCAGGAGGAGCTTCCACAACTTAAAAGGATGGGTTCCTTTTCTATTCCTACTTTGAAGTGGGGTTGTATGAGGTACTTGTCAATTGTAAATGTATTACCCACAGGGGATACTGGTCAGCTTGGCCCCTTGATTGACCCTTCATCCTCTTTTATCCACAATATTTAGCATTTTTGTTATCGCTGTCAAAATAGCCCATTTTTTAGTTTGGTTGTATTTTCTTGCCTTTTGAAGCCCATAGAACCAAACGCTCAATCAAAAACAATGTCTTTCAGGTGGTAAAGTAAAGTGTGATGGATTTTCTCGATATAGCATACACTTACACCACCACTATCATCTCTCTCTCTCTCTCTCTCTCTCTCTCCTCTCTCTCTCTCTCTCTCTATCTCTCTCTCTCTCTCTCTCTCTCTCTCTCTCTCTCTCTCTCTCTCTCTCTCTCTCTCTCTCTCTCTCTCTCTCTCTCTCTCAGACTGAGTCCTGTCTTTGAGATGGGACTGGATTTTACCTGTCTTGTTGTGTCTTTGTTAATAATTTAACATAAAGTATGTCAGCATTGTAGCCCAGTACTGTGCCGAAACTCTCACTGGTTCCTCAATAAGGAGCCAAGCTGACCAGCATCCCCTGTGGGTTAAACATTTATAATTGACAACCACATACAGCCCCACTTAAAAAAAACGCAACATACTACCCCTTTAACTTTGATGAAAATGTGTTATATCTCTCTTGAGTCAGCCAATATTTACGAACTTCAAGTGCAAACCTTTGGGATGAGAAGTAGGTTCCATTGTCATTCAACCATGGTCTTCTTGTCTTAGTTATTCCAGTACTAAAAAAAGTGATCATACTCATGTCAAGTTGCTCCCTCACATAATGAAACTCTTGACATTGCAGTGAAAAGAAGTCAAAGAGGATAATTCATACAACTCCAAGTTTGGTTAGGATTTTGATGATATACCAAACCTTGTCTGAAGGAGAATACTTAGTAAATGATCATTTACATTTTCTACAAGTTTAACTTCAAACATACACTAAATGTAAAGAAGTCACTTAGCAGTTGTGACTCTATGGATTTAGAATTACTACTTTGAAGCATTAGGGTTGGCATAAAGGCCATTTTGTTTGGCTTTCCATTTGGAGCCAGAAGTGACCATATATGGACACAAGGTTGGATACTCAAGAGGTAACGTTTAGTAAGTGGAGTTAGCTTAAATAAGCAGCCTGATTGTGACACCCACCTGTCCCTCAAAGTAGCCACTTGTAATTAGCACAACTTCAACCCTTATTATAATTTAGACAGGTAACAGTTTCCTTGGAGAAATATGATACAAAAACTAACACTATATTTGTCACATACTTAAAATATGTGCTGTATGTTGGGCATTTTAACATGGTACCAGTACTCTATAATGATGGCTCACTTTTAAAGCAATCATAAAGTTGTACAACTTTAAGTGTAATTTTGTTTTACATGAAATGACCATTTTAACCTCAAATAAAGAAGCTTTGATCATCAGGCCGCCTAACTTTTGCCTTGTGTTGAATCTGCTGATCTGACTCCTTTGTTTTTGGTAAAAGGTAAATGGACTTGTACTTATATAGCGCTTTTCTAGTCTGTCTGACTACTCAAAGCGCTTTTACACACTTGTCGCATACACCCATTCATACCCATTCACTCACTGATAGTAGAGGCTATTTAGTAAGGGACCATCAGTATTAGCCAATCTCATTCGTACATATTCACACAACGCTGAACAACAGCGGGAGCAATCTGGTGTTCAGTGTCTTGCTCAAGCTCAGCTGGGATCGAACCGCCAACCTTCCAATTGATAGACGACCGACTCTACCCTCTGAGCCACAGCTGCCCCGAGCTGTTGTTTTGCTGTGTCATATTAGTGCCATCATAACAGATACTAAAATATACAAAAAAGAACTCCAAAGTAAGGCAAAAATCTATCATTAAGGTCAGCCTAAAAAGACAGTCATGTATGACTTCATCATGATTAAATGCACAGTCATACGCAGGGCAGAGGGTTGTTGACAGGCTGGAGTGTTTTGTTCACTGCAGGACATGCTTCAGGTGGCCCAGACAGAGGAGTTTTTGATAAGCACTCTTCTACAATCATTATTCTTGTTCGATGGAGTTGAACAGCATTATCATGACATCCGAGAAGGCATTTGAATTCTAGGTGTGCCCTTGTTTATGCTCTATCACCCAATTTTCAGTGGAAAAACTTGTTGTTGGAGCCGTCCTGCAGAGTGAGTCCTCCTTGATGTTTATCTCTGCTGATCACTTGTGGATGATTACATAGAGCTGCCTGCGATACGACAGAGTCTGCACTCAAATTCTGTGTATGAAGGGACAATTGTGGCACCCAGGGGACGTATGCTCAGAGATGACATGCTAGTATCTCAGCAATCACTTTCACATTGATGTTGTAAGTTTTTTTTTAACTATCTGCAGAATCACAGTCTGTTAACACCCCAAGATCAATCTTCATCCATGTCAGAAGCTTGAAGTGTCATATCCGATCAGTATGTGATGTGTGTTGTTTGCTAAAGCAGTAATTACTGCTTATATCTCATCAATAACTTAGACATTGCAGCTAAATACAGAGCAGGTTGTTTATATAGACATATTTAGACTGTTGGATGATGTATAGTGGTTGAAATCATAAATACATACAACAAAAACATACATTCACATCCATTCATCCCCCCACACACACATCTAAACATACACAGACCCATTAATCTGCTTTTGATGCAGGTCTTAATCTCCTGTCTGTTACTCTGCTGGCAGGTCCCGCCTTCCAGCTTAGTCGTAACAAAAAGGCTAGAGATTCATGAAGAGGCTCAAACAGGATGCTAGCATCATAAAACCTGTTTGTATTTGTTGTAGCCTTGGTGACCATGCATGTGTGCACAGAGACAGGTGTTAAAAATGTGCCCAAATGAATGAATGAATGAATGAATTAATTAATAGAAGGTTATGTATGACATAAATACAAATGTAAGAAGATTTTTTTGACAGAAGTTACAAGAAAATAAAACACACAATTGATTCAGCAGAACCACTGTTATCATCTGAACTGCTTTGTTCCGTTTTCTTCTTGCCCGTATTACTTATAATTTCAGATGCAGACAGTTCTACCAAATGCTGCATTCAAATATTGTAATTTCCCAAACTGGAAACTGGAAGCTTGAAAGAGAATAGCTATAGAGACCAAAACAGTTTTTTTTTGTCTCAGGCTGTCAACATGTTTAATTCTGCTGTAAAATAAGGGCATTTAACAAGGACCCCAACAGGGCTTTCTTGGCTTTTAGAGCCATTCCCATGTGAACACTCAAGGAACTATAATTTTTTTTGCACTTACACATTAGCATTACGTTTTCTGCACCAGAGGTTGACACTATAGACTGTTGTTGACATGGACATAGTCTCAGTGACATCACCTATTGGTTTGTGAGCAGAGTTTTGAAGCCCAAATATGCTGGCCCCCATATTGGACATGATTCAACCTAACTTTTCAGTCAACCTTGCAAGCAAAGGGAAGAGTTGAGACAGACTTTCAGACACTTTTTTATACATTGCGCTCACCTGTTGATAGTGCCAGCCATGCCCCTAATTATGCCTACATTTGAAAAACGTGTGACCTTAACATAAACAAATGAGCTTTTCCACTTCAACAATTCACACAGGATTATTCATAAACGTATGTCTCCTTAAGATTTGATTTACACAACGTGTGGTAAAAGCTGGCTCACTGCATGTTGGATGGTATTGAGCAAATGACTCAGGCTTTGACATTGATCCAAAATGTAAAAGCCTGATGATTTGCTACTAATAACGAGGGACGGATTACTGAGGTCTGTTTACTTTTGCTCAGATGTCTTGATTACTGAGCCATTAGAGATAAGCTTCATCATGCTGCTCATGGATCCTGAATATCTCCTGCTTAAATAATCAGAGCTTAGTGGTGTAAGGTTAATAAAACATTGGGAAGGGGCTGGCAAAAACAGACAGCCCAGCAGACTAGAGGCAACACGAGAGGTGAGAGAAGACACCCGCCATAAAAGCTGTGGTGAATCATGTCTGCAGCCTCATGGGACCAGTGGACCATATCCCGGCTGTGATAGTTTGACGGATGATACATCACCATTGACTGCAAGATCTATTGTTATGACTGCAGAAAAGATGGTATCATGCTGCAGTAATATCCACAATATGACAAGCACTGATCCTCCCAACAAACTCTAGCTGCAAACACACACAAGCTCAAGAACAAATGATAAATTAACTTTTTTTCACAAAAAATTGTGTCAAGCAGATCAGATTAAATAAAGTTTTGTTCCCATTGTTTTAAAAATGCAATAGCTACATCTGATACTGATTCCTATCATTGTTGTTGAAGTACTTTGCATTCACCACTAGATGTCTCACTGCGTGCCTCTTTTCATGCCACAGTCCCGGGTGCACACACACGGAGTCACATGCAGGGTGCACATGGTGTGTTTAATATGACCAGCCTAGCCACTCTCCACATGTGTTGCAGTCTCCTCTGGGAGGACAGGAAAGCATCTGCCTCCCCCTGTCTGTCTAACACATTTTCTGGGAAAATAGCCCAAACCTGCAGCCCAGGAGGAGGGAGAGAACACACAGAGACACACATGCACGCACGCACACACACACACACAAGCGCACACACGCAAAGAGAGAGATAGAGAGAAAGAGAGATTCACCTATATGCATGAACAAAAAAATACAATCTTTTTTAAACTGTATGTTTGCACACTCATTTTTGCTGTATATTGTAGAGATTTTATTGGACTATATTGATAAAATGCTGCTCATCTCTACATGCTTAAAGAGACATGATAATAATACCAATAGCAATAACAATTTATGCAGAAAATAAGCACGTAAACAAACCATTAGCTGTAATAAGGGAAGACACTGCTGGCTTCATTAGGTGCTCAGAGGCAGCATCCTCAATAAGAGCTCAATGCTGTGTACCTGGTTGGTTAGTTTCTCTGTTTGTACTGATGTGTATTTTTATTTTGTTGTGCTGTGGGGAATAAATGCCCTTTGGACCATGGAGAGCAATGGATGTAATAAAAACAATTTGCTCTTTAGAACAGGTAAAAAACCATTGAAGGTACAGTACAGTAAAATATGTCATGTTCAGATAGTCAAAACATATGTTCTCAAGGTGTATTTGAAATACAGTTCAAGACAATTCTATCATAACAGACTGAACTTCAAAATTGCTTTGATGTCAACATAACAGCTGTAACAGTCACTGAATTGATTGACAATAATAATGTGTATACATTAACCTTCATCTTTAACCCTGAAATTGACAAAAAAAATCTCGTCCCAACATCTTAAATGTGAAGGTCAGCTGCTTATCTCTATATTATGTTATACTAATGTAAACACATTTGACTTTTCATCTGCTGGTTCAATAAAACACACAATGTAGATATATCATTACTTAGGTCTCTTGAAGATTTTGAAAGCCTTTTTCATTTTCCACTTTTGAGATCAACGATTCATAAATTAATTCTAAAAATATTTCCTTAAATGTTTATCATTATGATTAATCTTTTGCAACTTTACTCAATAAACATGTGATAGTCAAGGGATGAAACATCAGCTGTATGACTCTACATGATATTATAGTGACCCATAATAGAATGTAATTGTACACATAGCCTCATATACAGCACAGTTTTTCCAGTATTGTTGATCAATGTGTAGCAGCTGGTGACACTGGGACCTACACGTTAAAGTTTGTAGGAAAAAAATATTAAAGTAATAGGCTACATTGACTTGCTTTCTAAATTGATAATCATAAGCTTAAAGGTATTGAAAGAACAACATCACTTACAGGTAGGCCCTTTGTATGTACCTAAATGATGTAAATATATTTTGTGCACTCCTGACAGGTGATAAACCAAATTCTACGCTCCACCAGATTTTATAACCAGAATTGTAATTCCATTTTTAATTACACTAATAATATTTCAATGATACTTTATTACGGTTTGTGTAAGTGTTGCTCAAAAGGTACTGCAGTGGTATTGATATAATCACTAAATTTGATTGTCTTGCTGTCAAACAACGACTCTTGACACTGTCATTTTCAGCTTTTTTTTAACTCTTCTCCTAAGTGTACACAGGAGGCAGGCGATATCTTGGTCAGTATATGGTCCTTATCTAGTTAGGCGAATGAAACCATAAGACGACAGGTAACATCATTCGTTATAACCATAGACTGTATAAAATATGGACGTAGTATCTGTTTCTGAAGTGCTGTTTTGAGGCCAATCGTTGGCGGCAGCCATATTGCTGCTGTCGAGCGATTGTGATGTAAAGAGGCGGGCTTTGAGCCTCCTAGCCAACAGTTACAGTGTTCCCGCCTGTCAATCAAGTCAGCTGTGCCTCTCATTGGAAGACTCGTAATCTCAATATCTTCCAAATTGCCGCGTTAGAAAAAATTCAACCCCGTACTGTGTGTGCCAATTGAGAAATTAGCTATCCGGGCTACACTTGTTTTTTGTACCAGGCTGTAAACATGTTTATTTCTGCTGTAAAGATCTTTTTTTTAAATTGGTGTGTATGTGGTTTTCGGTACTTCCAGAGCCAGCCTCAAGCGGATCCTCGATAAACTACAGTTTTTAGCACTTCCGCATTGGACTCATATTTTTAGACCCAAGGTTGCCGCTTGGTTATAACACCAGAAAGCTCTTGAGTATGAGTAACGTCAAAACTGCAAGGAACCTGATTGGACAAATTTTGAATTAACCATTAACCAATCAGTTTTGAGAAACAGAGCGCGTTCGCCTCCAAGCCACGACGTTTACCAACATTTTCAAGCTTAGTCACACTGTAATCTAACAGCCAGTACAGAAATATTGTGTAAAACCATAGACTGTATAAAATATGGACGTAGTATCCATGACGTCACCCATCTGTTTCTGAACGCTGTTTTGAAGCCAATCGTCTACGGCAGCCATATTACTGCTGTCAAGCCAGTGTGACGTAAAGAGGCGGGCTTTGAGCCTCCTAGCCAACAGCTGCAGTGTTCCCACAGGCAGCTGTGCCTCTCATTGAAAGACTAGTAATCTCAATATCTTCAAAAGTGCCGCGTTAGAAAAAAAATCCCTCCCCTCACAGTGAGAGGACATTGAGAAATGAGCTATTCAGACTACACTTTTGTACCAGGCTGTAAACATGTTTATTTCTGCTGCAAAGATCGTCTTTTTCCCATTCATGTGTATGTGACTTCCGGTACTTCCGGAGCCAGCCTCAAGCGGATCCTCGATGAACTGCAGCTTTTAGCACTTGACTCATATTTTTAGACCGGAGGTTGCCGCTTGTGTAAAACCTGCGTGCTCGGTTGTTTGTGTTTTTAAAAACTGGCTCACATATCTGCATTATGTGAAAAGGGTTGCTTGCTGTCATTGAATAAGTGTGAAACAATCCCCTAATCCGCTGGACCAAAGTTACATACCACAGGTCAGATCTGTAGTCGGGCCTGAAAAGTTATACCCGACCCGACCCGAGCCCGACAGAATTCTGCCCGAACCCGTCCGAACCCGAATGACCTATATTTTTTTATAGCCCGAACCCGTTTACAGCCCGACTGCCCCGACATTATTCATTAGTGATCTGGCTAATTTTGCAAGTTTTGGGTAGGATGGTCTGTTGATCTTCCACCAGCCAAGAACATTGGTTTCATCTTCCATGACAGTCGTTTTAATGTAGCGAGATACCTCGTCGTCTTCCCAGTCAGCTCGCTGTACATTTTCCCACTCCTCAAAGTTTGCTCTTTTTGCCGGAGGATGAGCATGCTCATCTCTGGAGAGCTCTGGGTCTCGAGTCTCCACATCTCGTCGTGCACCTGCAGCACCGTGCATAGCTTTCAGAAGAGTGCAGGCATGAGCATGTACGGCCTCCCTGTCTGAGTGTGACAACATTCTCAGCTGGTTAAATTTTGGCCAGAGGAATGATGTGGTCTTATAGGGGTCCTGTATTATCACTTTACGCGTGAGCCAGTGCTCGTGCCGTTGGCGCACGACTGCTTGCTGAGGGGAGTCCAGATTCACCTGACCGCTCATTTATCGCGCGAGCCGAGCCCAGCCCGAGCGCGTGTAAAATGATAGAGATCATGACCAAACCCGACCCGACCCGACCGGATTAAGGGTCGGACAAATATCTTCAGCTCTGCCACAGGTGGTAAGGAACACCTTTGCTTGACGGCTGTACTGTAAGTAGCAAAGAAAGCTAACTCTAGCCCGTTTGATATCCATATATCCGCCTCGCCAGTCCTCAAAATGAATTGTTTGTTCTTTAGGTTAAAATGGAGAACAGTAACGAAAGGTAAAATTATATTAAATGTTAAAACGACTTGAACTAAATGGACATTTAGGATAGTGCTCAACTCAAATTGTAACAATAAAATGTAATATAATTTCACATGGTCAGCAACTAATAATTGTCTCCTCTCTAGAAGAATCTACTGACTTCTTGTATTTAAAAACATTCTTTAAGTTTCAGGAAATGCTGAAAAATGCTCATTAATCTTCATGTTCAGATGGTTTTCTGTAAAAAAATTGTTTTCACTCAGCAGTTAAGATGTAAGGATTTTGAGTTTGTTATTGCACAAGAGAAGAATGCCCCATAAATGCAAAGCTTACACTACATTTTTATGATTGCCAGGGTAGAAGTGGATTTATGTAGCTGATCAATAATTTGCAAATGTTAACTTCAGAAAGTGATCACTGTCAGATTATGAATCTGTTTCAGCTTGAAGTGAAGTCTGTGTTCTCTAACAGTCCAGTACAGACTAAAAGATCCAGGTCGACAGGCTGAAAAGGTTAGCTGTTGTCATGCTAGGTGATGTGTTGTATTAGAGGCTTTCAGTGTTGGTCCAGCCTCTTGCTCCAGGCCACCTATTTCCCCATGAAAGTTCACTCACTCTGTCTGTGGTAGTAAAATCTGCCAGTTTGAGTACAGCTGTGTGTGTTTATGTGTCTGTCAGAGTGTGACTGTGGAGAATAAGCTCCAGAATAAGTGTTATCTATTAATTCCTTCATTAAGCTCTTATCACCAGTTTTAATGCCAATTAAGATGCGCTTTAATGTGACGGGAGGGCGGGCAGGCGACTGTGCACTCCTCACTCCACAGTCAGAGAAGAGGAGTAGACCACGTTCAGACAGGACCACCCGCTCGCCTTATCAAGCCACTAAGGCGCTGCAGGCCTGTTAGTTTTGCCTCCTTAACACTAACATTGTTTTCCATGCTCTAAATAGCGACACCTTTACACTTCAATCACAGCAAACTGTTTGTAGGTGACTTTGATGTCAGCATGCCACTGTGGAGCCCCTTTTCATTTTAATGCAACACATTTCACATCATTTTTTTTTTTTACTTTAATTTTCTAAATAATACAGACGCTACAAATAGAGTCTTACTGAGGCTTGCCTGGACACAGGGATGAATTGTAAATCATTGTGTGGGGCAGAATTTACATGCTCCGCTGCATGGTGAAGGGCGTGTAGAGGTTGCAGCTTTCTATGAATGCAGTTAAACAGTGGTCTGTGTTTACTCACAGGAGAGAGACCACTCATAGGTAGATTTTTAAATTGATGCATATAGGCAGTGGCCTTCTGTGTTTCTTACATATGGAGCAAGATGAAACTTTTACAAACACACTCTGGATAAGTGTGAACATTTTCCTATGAGTTAAAACTGGAAAGCATTGACACATCTCTAATATACAGACTAGGCAGATGGCTCATGGGCAGTGAGGACAGGACAGATGTTGTCATGTTGTCCAGCAGTCAAGCTATAGATTACAGGTCTCCTGCTACAGCAGCTGGCCAACAACTGTGGGATGCTGCGTATCAACCATAGACTGTATATTACATGGACGTAGTCTCTGTGACATCACCTATTTGTTTCTGAAGCAGAGTTTTGAAATCTATTGTTGGCAGTTGCCATATTGGAAATGCTGGTGCAACCCAAGCAGCAACCTCCAGTCTTATAATATGAAGTCCATGCGGAATTGTTATAAACTGCAGTTCATCGAGCGTCCGCTTGAGGCTGGCTGCAGAAACACCTGAAACCACATACACACCAATTAAAAAAAGACAATCTTTAGAGCGAAAATAAAAAAGGTTAACAGCCTGGTTCAGAAAACGGCTTCGGTTTGAAGAGCTATTGGCCCACACTGTACGATACGCACATTATGATTTTTGCCCATTTAAGGACATGACTGATGACTGACTTGTCTGACAGTTGGGGACACTGTAGCTGTCATCGAGGAGGCTCAAAGCCCCGCTTCTTTACCTCACACTAGCTCGACAGAAGTTGGGTTACGTTCAGCATTTCCAATATGGCTCCCGCCAACGATTGGCTTCAAAACAGGGTTTCAGAAACAGATTGGTGACATCACGGACAGTTGAGGTTCTCGACCAATTTTACTGGGGGGGCCAGGCTGGGGCCAAGGGTGTTGTCAGAGGGACACATTCAACCCTGACAAAAAAGACTGATAAGGGCAAGGACTGGCTGAAAACAAACTGGCAAAACATCAGTGCATCCCTATATACTAGACATATATACTACTGTGTACTATATCAAAATGCAGACTGACAGCAGCTGTTTGGCTGTTTACATGAGTCCCTTAGCGCTAAAAGCTTTTTTTTTATTGTATAATATTTGTTTGGTGTGGAGGGGGGGCCAGGTTCAGTTTTACAGGGGCACTGGCCCCTGTTGGCCCCTCCCCAGAACCGCCACTGGTCACGGAATCTTCAAAACTAATGAGTTATAAAAATAATTCACCCCCGTAAAGTGTGAACCAATAGAGAAATCAGCTATCCGGACTAAAATCGTTTTTGTACCGAGCTGCAAACATTTAGTTTCGCTGTAAAGATGGGCTTTCTGGATGGGTGTGTCCTTGGCATCTGGTGATATTATAGTCAGCTTCAAACGGACAATTGGAGGAACTGCAGTTTTTAGCACTTCCACATTAGCTTAATTTCTCTAGACCGAAGGTTGCCACTTGTTGTCGACTCAGAGGGAGACAAAAAAGAGAAATGGACATACAGTAGAAGAAAAGGGGTAGGCAGAGAGAGGAGTCAATTGGAGATGAAGAGATGGATAGGACGTGGATCAATGATCATCTTTTTTTTTTTACCAGTAAAGTGTGAAAATAATGTATATTCCCAGTACAGTTTATGAGGCAGAAAGTGAACACGGATGGTCAGTTTACATTTAAGTAAGAAAAACAGCGAGTCTTTCTATTTAAGCATCCAGAAGCGGAGTATGTCTGGCAATTTTGCTTCAGAAATGGCTCGTATCATTACTTCATTATCAAAGTTATTGTTACTCCTTGTTGATAAATGGATTTACTTTCTGACTTATTATTTTAGGTTGAATCATTCAGGGATAACTGGATGGGTCATTGGGAAAACTTTGAAGGAGGACCTTTGTCACTTTGAAATGAATTATTGATTAGACGCTTGAGATATGTTACTTATCCAGAAAGAATATTATAAAAAATACACACACTTAAAAACAATAGGGAAACCATTATTTTCTCATGTTATATGTTGCCTAGAATATGGAGCTACATACAAGATTTGACAAAAAAAGTAGTCTTTAATTTGAATTACCATGTATTTCTGCCCAAATCTGCCAAATATTCTCTAACCAAGACTACAAATCTGACCCAGCTCTGGATGCAGACATGAAATGGCAATAGGTCCCCATTTTGATTTAAAGGTATAGATATAATATTGCTCCACTGACACTGATGCTTAAATCTGAAATAAGTTGGATTGACCTTGCCAAATCTGACCAAAAATGAATCCCTATACGAGCTCCCTTTAGTGTGCTAACTTCATCTGCTCTCTCCTCTCCCTGTGTGGCACTGATGACTCTTTCCTCCCCTCTATTTCCACTCTCTATCCTTCTCAATCCCAGCTTTGATGTATGCATGAGGGAGGATTTCCTGAAGACCAAAGAGGCCATTACCCAGGGGCCATTAGGCCTCTAGTAGAGCATGTCAATGACTGCTGAGTCTTGCTCTGTTTTCACATGCAGCCACTTTTCTATGTGAGTAGTGGTGATGGGGGGGGTGATTCTCTTGGGATGATAAAATGTAGCCTTAAATGTAAATATCTCTCTCATGGATAACTTTATTTGTAACACAATAGCGGTGTGTGTGTGTGTGTGTGTGTGTGTGTGTGTGTGTGTGTGTGTGTGTGTGTGTGTGTGTGTGTGTGTGTGTGTGTGTGTGTGTGTGTGTGTGTGTTTGTGTGTGTGTGTGTGTAGCCGGCTGTAACATTTGATACAGCAGTTTGTTTTCCTACTGTTGCACGTGAGGAGGTCGGGTCATTAATTGCTGCTGTTGTTCTTTCATGCAGACCAAGAGCGAGGGGAGTGAGTCATCATCATCAGGATGAAACGCTCTGACATTTGAGCATGAAAGTCCCAGAGTGCCTTGCGGCCCAACATTGCATGGGTATGTTTGTATTTTACAGTGAGAGAGGTATGCTGAGCGCTGTGGTCTGAATTAGATGTATTTGATATTAACAACGCGTTGAGGTCACCACATTACAAAGAAAAACAAATAATGAGGGATGTGGGGTATTCAAATATTTATGTTAACAAGGAGGTCTGTGTGGTATTTAGATGGGATCTTTGTGTTGTGCTGAGGGGATGAAGCTAAATAGGATGATAAGCTGTGAGGTGAGCAGAGAGTAAGCTGAAAAGGACACAGAGGGAAGATAACCTTGATTACTAGAATCACTCTGCTGATCTCTTCGGTATATCCCTGAAGAGGACAAGGACGCACTGACTCTTCTCTGCTGTGGCTGAAAAAAAAAACTCAAAGAAAATGTGAGGTAAATGAGTGACAATACATCATGCACCTGTTTTTACACAGAGCACTTGAGAGGATCATTGAAGTTTGCCGAGAGCATTGGGAGTGTTTCTCAAGGGCAGCTGGCTCTGTCATCTGTTGTGAATGCAACGCCCAGTCCGTCTGTAATCAGACATATCAAATCTTAGCATTCAGCATGCTGACCAGACTAGGTTTAACTCAGTGTGGTACCTCTCTTTTTCTGTCCAGCGCAGCAGAACATCAGTATACAGGCCACAGCAAGGGACAGCGGAAGGAGGTTAGAGAGGGAGAGAAAGATGGATAAGGTTAAGGAAAAGGAAGATAAGCGGCCAGTGTGTGTGTTTATGTCTGGATGTGTGGGCTGCGCCTTTGCTGGTGACTTCCCCAGGGCCTGGAGACAGGAGAAACAAGGAGTGATTAATTTTACTCCAACCTACTTGGCCTCCGTCTGGGGGAGCGGTCTCCTGAAAGTCCGATACAGAACAATGAGGCCCGTCTTCTTCCGCTCGACTCCCCCCGATCAATAACGGATTGGCATGTCGATCGCCTTTGGAAATGCTGCATGGCCAATGAGAGAGAGCAGCTGAAACCCGCCCTCTTGTCTACTTTTCTCACCATTAGGATGACCAGCTGAGCTTGAGGTTATTGATCCGTATGTTTTCACTAAGAGGATCTCTTAGCTGGACTGATCGATCAACTATAATAAAGAGTAGATGCTCTCTATGCAGCGTGTTCAGTGAGAGCCAAGCTGCAGGGTGGCAATCACCGCTTTTATCTGCCTGTCTTCTGCCAACCACCAGCAGTGCTATCACATGTATGCAGATGAAATTTAATTTGCATTAAAGGTATTGATGTGAAAAGTTGAGTGTGACGAGGCCACGCAGCAGACATTATTGCATAAATTGGTTGACAATCTTCTCTTGGCTGTATAAATGCAGAGCAGCCCGAGGCATCCTATCCAGCCATAAACATCTATACCCCCTGATGTTCTGTTTGCACAGTTAAACCCTCCCCATCCCTTTGTAGCTTGTTCTATCATGGACATGACACACTTTACATTAACTCAGATACAACAAGATTTACTTTTTCTTCTTCAGACCTCATGAACCAGGTAAATCGAGATAACTTTGGTTTGAATGGAGGGAGGTAACGAGGGGAAACTGTGAGTCAGCAGAAATGTTTATTGTGAGTCACCCAGCCTACATCTTTCTACCAGTATCTCTTTGTAGTTATCTTACTGATCACTGATAGGAAGTATACTAGTGAATTTATATGAGAGGAGTCATCACGTAGGAAATGATAATAAATCAAACCAGACTGCATCCTGCTTCTCCGCCTCACATTTGTTTTGAGGGGCAGATGAGAGGGAGTCTCTTGTCTAAAAAATTAGTAGCTCAGGGGTATAAAGCATATTTTCCCCCCTCCCTCTTCCTGAGGAGCAGCCTAGTTTGTTCTGACTGAATGATCCGTGACATCTATGTACATGAGCAGGGGGGACGCCGCTGTAGTTTTTCATCCCCGCCATCAGGTGGGTTTATTCTTCCTCCCCCACTGAGGTCTGTGCCCCGCAGTGTGTCCTCTCTACCAAAACAGCCCAGTCTTCCCTGTCAGCGAAGAGACAGAAATGCTGTGCAGCAACCCAGCAGACTGCTGTGTGGCTTTCTGTAGCAGAGCACCTGTGTGTCCCCTGCTGACTGACTGAGCCAAGGACAACACAGCCACAAGAGCAACTGTCGCCTCTCTAGCCGCCTCACAGACGAGCAGCGAGATGGAAGACTCGGCCAGGTGCAGCGAGGGGGCCGTGAGACCTGAACATGAGCCTTCAGATGGGCGAAGACCTGAAAATAACTTCAGTCATTAATGTGTTTTGCACGCCTAAACACAAAATCTAAATCTTTACTTTATGTCTTTAGACTAACCTAAATAAAGTATTTGTTTCAGTGAAAATGCATCTATCCTGCTGCGTGCTGCCCTCAAATTGGGAAGATCACAGAAGTGTAGGGCAAGGAAATCCGACAGGTACAGGTACAGGTGCATGCGCATATACACACAAGCCCCCCGCCCACCACACACACACAGCTGATGGAGAAAGATATCCACTTCCCCAGGGGGTAACTTCATGCTGAATTAGATTTCCTCTGAGGTTTCAGAGCATCCCTCCTCCGTGTTTACTATTAAAACGAAAAGTATCTGACCTATGTCCAGAGGAAAACATCAAGGCTTATAATCTGAGGCTTCCAGCTTCCAGTTATTAGAAACAATGAGACATGTACTGCCCTTCTGTAGAGTTGCATCTAAATTAACTGCTGACAGTATGACACAGTAGCAAGGTATTTCCAAAACACGGATATTCTTTCTCCTTCCATTCATTTAAATGTGCATCCACTGGACCAGATGCGCTAATAAGTAGAACAAATGTAGTTGGAGAGCAGCCCCAAGGTGATTGCTGAATGTTTACACTCCAGTTGATTCAGTCCGCCCCTCTAGAGTCAGGCCTCTAATTACCAAAATAAAGCCTTGATTTCTTGTTCTAATCCCGAGTTTGAGGAGGACACAGAGCATAGAGAGTGGACATGAGGAGGAAGAGGAGGTGGCCTGATGCGCGCCCCCGTCTGTCGCCCAGGAATAGACTGTTTGAACGGAGGAAGGACCGCTTGTCAAGAGAGAGTCAAGAGCCGCACATGTCCTGGATGAATACAGGAAGTAACATGATATGACCTTCAAAATAACATAAATCTTATTATTAAATATCCTGTGCTTATTCTCGAATGCCATGGCCTGCGCGTCAAGAGGAAGTTATTTAGAAAAGCAGTAGTTTCCTCAGTGGCCATGGTATTACATCGATGCTTACTAAGACCACTACCCCTGGACACCCATGCAGTAGCACTATAGTTGCAGTGAAGTGCTATATGATAAGACTATTTAAAGATTGTATTTAATCTGTATTATTCCATTTCGTTTCTGCACCCTGTGACTTTGAATCCACAGTCCAACCCAAGACGGCATTATTTTATTTTGACAGTCAAGAAGGGAACATCAGATAATTGTGAGGCTAGCTTAACTGTGTTTGGTTGTTACATTGTAGAGAGTGGGAGAGAAAAGGAGCAAATGTGCGCGGCGGCGGCGGAGAGGGAGGGAGGACAGAGAGTGCGCAAACGGGCAGCCAGGCACATCAGCAGCAGCGGCAGAGCATCTTCCTGATCCTCATCTCCCGTGTCTTCAGCTGCCAGCCCTCTGTGCGTCCCTGATTGAGATTTCACTGCCGGCTCAAGTGTCCAGGAACCTCCGCCAACCATCAGCTCCCACCAACACACTTTCTCCGGAGCTCGGTTATTCTTAGCTCAGCTGCGAGAGACTGTCCTTCCGGTCCTTCTCTTATTTTTCCCAGTTTCTTGAATATTTAATGGAAAATGGCGATCTGCGCGCAGTCGTACGGTATTTTCTGCCTCCTCACAATTCAAACTGTACTTATCATATGCGTTTCCACGCCGACAGACGGGACCCACCTCTTCCCCCAGCACTACACGTAAGTACCCTGTACCGTTTGGGGGGCAAACCGGGGTGCGGAGCGCGGAACTAGGACAGGTGGCCCCGACAAGCCTGCACATGCAGCGCCGTGTACCTCTGTGCTGCTGTCCCTGATGTTCACACAGAGACACAGATTCCGTCTTTGATGCTGCGTTATGAATCTCAAAGGAAGCCCATTTTATAATGTTTTCGTGTCGGGCATTGGCATTTAATACCCCGAGAGCTGCTGTCATAGTCAACGAGGGAACAGGCTGCAGGGAGTACGGACAGGTGCCACCGGCGACTAAGCCAACCAAGCACTAATTTCATAGATCATCCAAATGGATCGAAATAAGATGACAGTAGATGTTTTGCTGTCCCTGCATGGGGCCAATATCACATGATGGATAGCTTGTGCTGCAGCAAGGCTAGTCTTAAAAAGTCCTCCAGTGGACACTTAATACATTTATCTATATCCCACTGCAGGACACAACGCTGTTTTCAACTAGACACTTTTTAATTTAGATATGAAACCAATTTATAAATGCAGCAGGAGCGCGAGCGCTTTTAACTTACAGGTGAAGTCCTGATGTCTCACCCCAACTCCAAAACTACACTTAAGGAAAAGTGGAGCTAAATTGCCCTAACATTAACACGTGGGAATGATTACAGTGATCAAGAACAAGATGATTAAAAAAGAAATGAAAATATTGATGGTATAAACATGAACACCCTTAAAGGTGCCATGAAGGTGCTTCTGTATTAGAGTGACCGAAGGACTATCAAAGTGGCTGCGCATCCAGCTGTAAGATCCTATTTGTAAGACATTCAAAGCGAACACCTGTTTGGAAAATAGTTCTGCGGCTCTATTTGATTTAAAAATTACAATATTATATAAATTGCGAACATTGTGAAAACTTCTCCTTAAATGACTCCCCTTAGGCTCAAACATATGCCAGCCAACTTTTGAGTAGTTCGATGGGTCATAACAAAATTAACTTTAATTTTTCAAACTTGATGATTCGTCTTATATTTCAAATATTTAGGCTATTTATTTATTTATTTATTTTTTACAAGTGAACGTTGCGTCTTTTAATATCCCCTCTTTTTTCGGGTGTTCCCTTGTAGTAATGATGCTGGCGAGGCCACAGTGCAACAGTTTCTCACTCAAGTGCACGTGATGACGTGATGATCTGATGTGAACATGCTGTGTAGCCTGTGGCGATGATTAGTCAGTCAGGTTCACACAAACGACAAGACTCTAAATTGTTGTTCCCTGATGCATCCATCGGATGAGCGCTTAGAAATCTGTAGGGCATTGTTGTTCCTGATGGCCAAGGTGACTTTCAGAGGGAAATCGGTTATTAGCTTTGTATCACTGATGATTGACTCACAACCATGATTAGACGCATCATTGATTTGATTACTTGAGCATCATAAAGAATAGTGATGTGGATAATTTTTCACACATTTGAATGACTTTGCAAACAAATTCACATGGACATTAGCCTAGATTATAGTTGCAGTTTTTGCAAAATATATAGTGTATATATGTGAAATTCAATTTTTTTAATTTGCAGTGATTAAATGTTATGCTTATAATCTTGTATGAATATCGACTAAAAGTTTCCCCCCTTATACACCTCCTGTTTCCTTAAATTACCTGGACATTTTTTTCTAATATTTGACTACATTTCATTTCAGCGATATCAGTCCTTTTCTGTTTTCACTGATCATGCCATAAGCAGATAAAATATGATAAAGAGTCCATGTCTTGTCACAAGTAGTCCATATTATATTGAGTTATCTCTTGGGTTTACAGAACTGGGTTTTGTGTCACCCACATCAGTGTGCTATTTGCCTTAATTTGGCTGTAATCTAATTGAAGTGTACGGGGATCTTCTGTGGCTATCAATTGGGCCATATAGGTCTAACACACACACACACACACACACATACACACACACGAACACACACACACACACACACACACACACACACACACACACACACACACACACACACAGTAGAAATCTATTAAGTCTTGGAGATGTAGCTGAGGAAATTTTTACCTTAAAGATGCATACAATTTCCTGAAGTTTGTTTTGACTGCAGATCTTAAAAAGCACTGGTTTTGTTTAGTAGCTTGGATTCATGTTTAATTATTTAATGTAATTATTCAACTGTGTGTATCTGCACATTAATGTATGTGTGTTGGGGGGAGTAAATTACTGTCACAATCCTACATAATATTGAGGAAACCTGTGTCAGTATCTAAATGGACAGCCATACAGTCTTCTCCAGGAATATAAAATATAATTTACTTGAATGCATATGAAACTCAGAGCAATTTCCCCCACATTCTGTCATTTCCACACACACAAAAATATAGTCGACCTTTTGCCCTCAGAGATATTTTAGCATTTCAGCATTGCACTTGGAATGGCGAGACACATCGGAGCAGACTGAGCATGGTGACAGTGTTTGGCTGACACACACGGGTCATCCATCCAAAGTCATTTCATCACATTTGCTGCTTTTCCAAAATGTTTCTGGTGACATAGATCAAGCACACAGGTGCCAAATAGTTAAGTTTTAGTACTACATCAGACTACAAAGATCCAGAGAGCTTCAGTGGGCTTTAATGTCGTCAACATCCCTGCGTTGTGAAAGCAGGGATCTGACTTAAAAACAGAGGTTTCTAAGTGTTTATTGATTGATATAATTTAAGAAACAAGCTCAGTCAATGGAGAAACTTGAATTTTTGGGACGTTAAAATATTCTCCTTTGATTTACAATAAGTCCAAATGACTCTAAAGTCAGCATCCTACATTTGATATACGTGCTTCTGCCTTTCAATGCTGTGTCACATTTATGTAGTCTTGCTTGATGTAGGGCAATTATGTGAAGGCCCTGAGTCGTCTTTGCAGCCTACTATAAAAGCCTCATTGGAATCAGTCTGCATACTTATGTACAATTGATACTTTATGATGTGTTCAGTGTATTGTAATGGATTTAGAAACACCAGGAAGGAGGAGTGGTGAGGCTAATGGGCTCAGATGGGTCTCTAGAGTGGAAGATGTTTGGATGTAGACTGATACAAAGTAAACAAAGTAATCTGAGATAATTTTTATTGCAATATAATAATAATAGTAGTCAACATTATGCAGTTTGAAATATCTCAGAGATGGAGAACCATTGCAGCAGAATGGACCTGATGGTGGTGTGTGGTCAGCCATTAAAACTCATTTAATTTTCTTAATTGTGTTTGATTGGGTGGGCAAAATGGGCAAAATGAATATTGTAGTAACTGTCACTTTTGATTAAACAGTATTGGTATCACAGTATCCATATGTTTAGCTCAAGTTCACACCGATATGACGGATTAATTTTTAGAATATTATAAAAACAAGGATCCTGCTGATACAGATTTTGCTATCACTAATTTACACGTGTGAAACAGAGATATCATACAAGACTATTACATAATTGAATCACTGCATAGCTTCAGTTCTAGCTCAGTGAAGTGAACAGGATTCACCTTAAGCTTCTTTGCCATCCAGCCCAACTTGTACACAATATCATCCAACCCTCGTTTCGATGTAATATAATGTGAAATCCCTAACAGAATTACTGAAATGAGTAGTTCAACATCTGAAATATTCTGCTTTTCAATTTAGTTAATGTTGTAATTCTTGACATTTTCAAGCTTGCTCAGCTCCATGGTTTGTTTTATTTACATAACCAGAAAATAAGTCATGTCATTCTGTCAGAGCTCTGTTTATATATATTTATACACTGTATACGTGTTTGTGTGTGGACTAATGAAGTTGCATAAGAAGTCTGCCTGGCTGGAGGCAGAGGTAATGTCCCTCACTGTTAGTATCACTGCTCCTGCTCGGCCCTGCTCTCACTGTAAGCTTGTTTTCGTTTCATATCGGGGTGACCTTTTCATAGTCAGCGGCCTCTCCGTAATGGTCCTCATCTGAACTGTTCTTTTGGAGGCCCTCTTTGTTTTCTCCTAATCTTGTCCCCATAAACATACAGCCAGCATGTGCACGTTTTGATGTGTTTGCTCTGCTTTTACTCTCCTGATGAGGCTCGGCTCTGGCTTGATGATTACATAGCGGGCTCTGTCATTGCTCGGAAGATTTGTGCAATTTAATAAATCTGTCTTCCCTCTTGTCTTCTGAGCAAATCTGACATTTAAAGATGACATTTGTTTCCGTCATCATATTAAAAGACAAACGACTCTGTTGTGTTCTACTGTTGATGCTAGTGATTAGCTATCTGCAGGCTGCCGAAAGGAAAAGCCTGGAACAGAGTCAGTGGTTGGCTCTAAAGCACATGACAGAATTTATTCATCTGATTGCTGAAAGCGCAGCTTTCATAACAAGTTTTTCCTTTTTTATCTGTGTGAGAATTTCTTGTTGGACATGCACCGCTGTGGATCGTTCAGTGTGTATCTAAGTTGGCAGGTTAGCCCTTGCTGCTGCTTTAAACTGATCTACTGAAAATCTTGATCCATTAAGTCATTTGTTGCTTGCTGAGAGATATAGGAGTGATGAGCTCGAGCCGTTTGATCTCTTAATTCCAAACTTGGCTCCGGCTAGCGGAGATCAGCCCCTGCTTAGGGTGCATTTCTGTCAGACCTGAGCAGTTTTATTGCAGAGCCGCTGATCCCAGCCGAGCCAAGGCAGGCACGTTCACTGCCGGTCCTGCCAGGGACGACCAGATATATGCAGAATCTTATGGGGAGAGAAGGTGCTGATGGGTAACCCAGACATTAGGAGAGGTAGGCGAGGGATACTTCCCAATAGTGATGCTGAAAAAGGAGTGGCAGCTTGATTACTCAAAGAGGGGGGGGGGGGGGGGGGGGGGGCTCTTTCTGTCACAGTCTCACAAACACACTCACACACAGAGAAATAAAATGCTACTCTAATGACATGCTCAGGTGATGCAGATTGAAAATGTCTCATTGTATTTTCCAGAATGATTCACTGGGCGGGACGAATTGAGAAGGAGCTGGAAAAGGTTCTGCAGCACGTCACCGGGACTCAGCAGATGAGATCGGTAAGTTGACGTCAGGCCTGCATGTGACGTGTCCATATTTCCCTGCATTATTGATTCATTAAGATTTTGCTGGGTGAGGTTACACAGCATAAGCTCCCCAATAGTATGTGTTTGTGAGGCACTGAGTTTGTGTGAGCACTGTGAAAAAAGTTGATCTTTTAAAGGTATTGAGGTTTAGTAATCCCATGAAACAATTTAGCTCTGCTTTTTCCAGTTTAAATCAGCTTTTTCCAAGAATTTCCTTGAGCATAATCTCACTTCAGATACTACTGCTTTGACTTTTGGGAAATCAAATGTTATTGTGACAATAGACTTTAAAAGCACAGTGATGTTAAAAATTAAGAAAATTCCAATTCAATTAAAAAAGCTGAAGATTTTTTTAAAGCTGTTACAATAAATGACCTGTAGAGACAGACACATGTCACAGGACAAGGTGTGATTATTTGTGTCCCTGTATGAAGCTGTGTGTAACACGTGTCTGTCTTGTGCTAGAACAGATGGGTGAGCAGAGTGTGACTGACACTGTTTCATCATATATCTGCCATTTGCGCATGTTCACCTTGCTTCCAGGGTTTGTAATGCACCCTGAGATAAATGCTTCATTATTGCTGTATGGCTGCGTGAGATTCATCCAGCCGGTGTGGTGCCTGTGGTGGCTCTAAAGCAAGCAGTAACAGCGGTTGGAGTGATTGTTGGTGCAGCGTGCTTTGGCGACAGTGATGGATCCCAGAGAGGAGGAAGTGAGTTGACGGCGATGCTGCTGGTTTAAAGGTTAATGACCATTAGGGGGATATTAGGCAGACACTCAGACTGCATAACAGAGCAAGGTTGATTTTAAACTCTCATCTAGTGTCAACAAACCTAACAGATAGTGTTTATCCTTCAAAATATTTGCCTTTCTCAGCTTGTGAGAGCACTTTTTTAGTATTCCCACCAAGCAATGCACATTTTTAGGTAGCAGTAGACTTTGAAAATGATGCTACATATGGTTTCAAGGGGAAAATGTCATTATTTCATGAACTGTGAAGAGAAATCTTGCTCTTATATTAATGATGATGCATATTTGAAGTAGCTCAAAAATTAAGTAGACTGGCCAAACCTGGAAAGGCAATGTTTTCACCAGTAGGTCCTATATCTCTTACACAGCCACTTTTGAACTTAAAAATCAAACTGTTATGCAACCTCTTGTGCATGTTGATTTTGTTGTTGACCATTTTCATCTTGATGGTCTACAACTGTTATTTTCATTCCTTCACTGTTAATCATCTATTCATTATTTATTAGACAGACTTGTTATAGAATGTATAAAACATGGATGTAGTGTCCGTGACTTCACCCATTGTTTTCTGAAGAGGTGTTCTGAAGCCCAAACATGGGGGTCACCATATTGCAAGCACTACAACCCACCCCGACCACTCTGAGGCCATTCCCAAAGTTTTTTAGAAATAAAAGCATTAATATATTTATGATTAACAGACATATTCAGGTATGTTCAAAATGTACCAGAAATTAAAAGAATAATAAAATATGCTTATATGATAATAAAATACATGGTTTAACTATTCCTTTGTTGGCATTTTTAAAAGATGTCATCTGTAAAGACATCATCTGAGCTTAAGAAAAATAGCATTTGCAGTTTTATGCTCTAGTTTTAAAGCTATTTTAGATATGAATATAGTCATAGAAAGCAAAAGAACCTGTGCATCATTTTGGGGGGAAAAAGGTGATTAAAAAAAAAATCGTCTCTTAGAGCCAACACTATTTTGTATCTGATTGTTCTCCAACTGTTACCAGCTCTTTAAATTCAAAATGTGACACGTTGAAGATGACAATTTTTCACTCCTGCCTCACCAGAAAAAAGGCAGAAACTCTGATGTATCTGTTTTCAGGTTACATAACAAAGACAGGGTAGGAGTTCTGTGTGAGAGTTTCTAATTAATCATTTTGAGAAGGAACAGGAAAAATAGAATGTGTGGTTCCAGATTTGATTTTTTTTTCCATATCTGCAGATATTGTTCATAATTTTGACAATACTGAATTAGTTTATGCTGCATTGTATATACGAGGAACACAAGGAAATATCAGTTTTGATTTTATCAGTTTTGCTACAAAAATGCTGCTCTGTTTCTGTGATGGTCATTCATCTTCCTTGCTACCCGGGTGACCAGTCCCGCCCCATCTAGTTTATGATTGGTTACCTGGGGCAGCAACACCAGCATGTTGCCAAATGGTACAGCCTGAAATGTCTAGTAGCAGTGCCTGGAGCAGCTAAGCGTATGCTAAACAAACACCCTGAGTCCCCTGAAAAAAGCTCTGGGTGCAGTGCAGTTTCTCACTGTGTACTCACACGCTGCTCATCACGCTCTCTACTCCTTCTCCTTGGGAAAACTCTGCAAACAGACTACTGTAGCATGATTTTAGCATGATCTCACCACTAATGCTAGCAAGCTGACACCAGTGCGTTAAGATTAATCCTTCCCACTGTCTTCTGCTACAAACACTAACACAAACAAATGACTGAAGGGA